>NC_068358.1:37599559-38199559 GCF_020536995.1 Dreissena polymorpha
TAAATAAATGTATTTTATTATTTGAAATTTACCTTGAACATATACTTGTAATTATAAAGTTAAACAAGTTAAAATGTTTTAATAATATTGAAATTCGCTTTCATAAAAAAAAAAAAAAAAATCGCTTTTTTTTTGTTATTACACTTTTAAATTCGAATATGGCGTAGATTGAAAGATTGAATATCGTGACCTGCTTTTTATTACAAACATTTGTCGACATAATGTATATGGTCCACTGAACCGTTTATAATCAGTATAAGGATGTTTTATTATTGTTCACCATAATATAAAACATGCTGCTATTTAGAAAATGCGTTCAAATAAAAAAACGGAAATTCACTATTAAAATACTTCGATAATATAAATCTTAATTAACTTCAAATATTCGAAACCTTACAATAGAACGTAAACAGTAAATAGTTATCTTGTCTTAAAGTATATGTGCACTCAGGTAAAATTTCACTGATGTCTAATGCTTGCTCAAAAGGCATAGATATTTCGACAAAATCTAAACAACCTCTTTCAACAATGGTTTTTGTTTATGGCGACTATGATCCTTTTTCATCCCATATCCATAACTGTTAATTCCGATGTAAAAATAGCGTATATAATTATTGATTTGGAATTTGGTTTGTGAAAAATAAATATTTTAACCAAAGAAGTTAAAATTATTTTGTTTAGCTTAACAAGAGCCAAAAATGATAAGCGTTGTGTATTTCCTATGCGTATTTCATGCTTTATTGATAACACGTTATGCATAAATATAAACAGAAAACATATGTAGGCTAATTAAATCGTATACTAGAATTCCACAAGTCTTGTTTATTACATATTTATTATGATGATAAACATCTTATTAATTGCATATTCAAGTAAAAATGAGCTTTTATTAAAAATATCCTTCCATTGAGGAGTCATTCAAATTTCGGTTTTTACTTAAGCGTGTTTATTTCGCATAATTTAAGTGGCATTTAAGCATTGAGTCGTTGGGTTTATTATCGTATTAAGACAGTGTTTTGGGGATTACGTTTCCTTTACGAGCTTTTTGAAAGCTGTGAAGCATCAAGATAGAAAACGAGCATAATCATGTTAAAAATGCAACACATAATTAGCAATTGCCTATTTGAAGCCGCATCCAAATCGCGATATGACTGTTACATTTGGAAGTCTTCACCTTAAAACCTGTTGACTGAAAGGATGTGTAATAAAGTTTCAAACATATTTTTGTACAAAAATTTTAAGTGCTTTTATCAGCGTTTTCTATACAGTGTTATTGGAGCGTGTTTGTTTCATCTTGTTTTCGAGTTTTGTTTTAGTCTGATTTTTAGGCATAAAAATAGATTTTTTTTATAGGTTATTAATAGTTTCTTTATGAGAAGTGGCAATTATAATTCTGTAATGTAAACTATATATACTAGATACATATTCAACGCTTCTATGGCCATTAAAACACACAATGACACTACCCCTCCACGATAAAAGAAACTGATACATGTATAAGATTTCATGCGTATAACGTAATACTTCGTTATTGTTATGGAAATCGTACTAAAGTCTACATTTGAAATCGCAAATCATTCATTACGGATGAAATATGTAATGCTCTCACATTGACGTACTTTGCGTGAGGTATTTGACTCGGATGGACTTGTTTTACTCCTGTATCCGGTGTACTGTTAAGATTTATGTTATATACCCACGTTGAAAACAACTTTCAGCGTAGCTTTAGTATGATTTTAAAGTTCGCTTTCATGTTTGTTTTTTAGTTTTACTCCCATGGCTGTGAAATAAGTCTTCTTATTTTGCAATCGTCCTGAAGTAATTTTAAGGAGTTTGCGACTTCAGCAAAAAAGAATAGAAAATCGTTATCTTATTAAGTAAACATCAGTTACCTGAAACGGTTACCATATAACAATACTTGTGCTCATTTGATGATGATAGAATCTGACTCTCTGATTTGTGTTCTGTTTTAGCGGTGTAATATATGAACCGGTTGTCCATTTCTAAATTTATTCATATATATATATTACTTATACTCAATCGTTAAATAAGCTGGTTTCTTCTACAAAATTGCGTAATAATTATTGAAATATAAATGTCCAATATCATTGGAGAAGAAAACAACTACATTGTCTTCGCCTTTTTATATAAAGCTATAGTCGAATATGCAGTTTTCTTAATGGGGGAATTAACTAGAATTGAATATTTATATAAATATATACCAAACAATGAATGAATGTGAGCACATTTTATTAGCGTATGTACACTTTTGATTACTGGGTGTGTCGTAATTACGTTTGAATGGATGGAAATCTGATGTCGGTATCCAATATGTAGTTGCTGGTTTCAGTCTTTCTGGCTGTTTTTTTTCTTAACAAATATGATAACCAGGTCGACCTTTCCCTCGTGACAATTAACAGTGTCGCTCGTGAGAGCACAAAATGCACGTGTACCTTGTATTATAAGATATGTGAACGGTTTTATGGCGTCATGAGATATTGTATCTATTGATAACTGTTCATTGATGTCGAATAAGTCTCGTCGTTGAGATTAATCTGAAATAATTATGAATGATTATTATGAACAAAAGTACTAACAAAGGAACCGCCTTGTAATATCATTTACTTTGAGTACTTAGCTGCAGCTTGACTAAGTACTTGAAGCTTCTTCAAATTCGTACTTATTTAGTGTCTAGATTATGTGATTGGTACACGTAAATTCATTTAGTGTAAAGTAATTACATTCAAAGCATAAAACATTGTACATACATACTGAAATTGCTTTAAATCGATGCTGCACGTTAAACGTGTTATCAACTGTTTATTTATCAAAATTGTGTTATAAAAACATACATTAATCTGATACATTTTTAGAAATTTTTAAAAAGAAACTGGAGATTTGCATCCAGTCCGAATTGACCGTATAATGTTTTGGATGTTTTTAAGGAATCCTGTAATTACAGATGTAAGTAATGCAGTTAATGCATTTAGTTATCTTTTTGAATAGTATTTGACGTTACTTGTAAAGTGTTTGAAGCCGTTTATTAATTGAACTGAAACTATTTCTATTTACAAACAGAACTTACAACACTTTTCAAAAGCGCGTAAATAATTAATTATCAATTTATTATTTGTTAATTATGTGACATTAATCAGAAGCTGTGATTCAAGATTTCGTCTCCAGATTTTGACCACTAATTCTGGTTCTACACGGATATCTCGATGGTGTTCGATTTCAAAATTCTAATTTCCGGATACAAATTCTGGCATCCTTTGATATTCCTAGTAATTTTATTTCACATAGCTAACAATAAGATGAATATATATGGAATCAACTCACGTGATAACTTTACACTTGGAGACTTTTCTAACGCATCACTTTTCAAACTCGAATATCTCAGTTATGAGTAAAGATATTGATTTAAAATTTTACATACAATCATTTGACTACATTATATGCAAGCTCACGATAAAATCATTCATCCGTAACGATTGGACGCTTCAGCATATGGGGTAGGTGTGGTTCCATATTTTTGCACGTGGGAATGTTGAAACGCGATTTAATTCTAGTTTTATTTCAATTTAATTATTTAAGGTGGGTTCTTACACAAGGAAAACATAAAATAAATTTACAAAACAATATAGCTCGTATGAATATTCAGGAGCGCAATCGCGTACTTTGCATTTTACAGGCTACCATTCCCACTTGATAAAGAGTCCGATCGTCACGGATGAATGATTTTATCGTTAGATTGCACATATTGTAGTCAAATGATCACGTGTACAATTTTAAATAAAAATATTTACTCATTACTGAGATATGTAAGTTTTAAAAGTGTTGTGTTTGAAAAATCACCAAATGTAGTAAAAGGCGATATACATGTTATTCCAATTTAATTTCAATTTCATAATTCTAGAGTTTTTACACATGTCAAGAAAAACATAACATTAATTAAAAACAATATGGCTCGTATGAATATTCAGGAGCAAAACGGCTCAATCGACCTGTTGCCAGCCGGTCAGTTATTAAGACGTGTAAGTTTATGCGTTTAACTTTTCACATTGTTATTATTTAACATTGTAAGAGTTTGCGAATTCGACTTTTGAAGTGACGTTTTTAATTTGTTAAGTTTTATATTTTGTTGTTTTGCAATTTCAATTAAATTTTCAGGAATTATGAGGTATTTGTTGAATTATTCTTGGTCCAAATTTCAACACAAGCCGTTCAAAAATAAGGGAGCTATATTGATATGATTAAGTGATGCGTTTGAAAAGTCTCCAAGTGTAGTTACTTATTAATGACAAAGTATTTCGTAAAGAGGATATTCTAAGAGGACTTGTTATCATCGCATATGGATACGGTGCAAGAACGCATTAATAGTAATGCACGTTCTAAAATTACAATAAAAAAGAACCTGTTCTATTCTTGCATTAAATCAGCTAATAGCAGTCATAAAAATGCACGAATTAATATCCATGCATGCATTTAATCACAGTTAATAGCATTTATGGCTGTAATATCTGTTTTTCTTTTTACAGCCAGTTTAAGCTATTTGTATTGCCTATGGACGTAACTTTAACACCAGCTAAGGTATTAAATGGTTTGCTCTCTACTCAACTTCCTAATGGTACAGCAAGGTTAGGTAAACAAGCATTTCGTCGTTTCTTTCACTAAACTAAACTAGATTGTTTTTCGTCAGTGGTTGGGGGAGAATAGTCTAACATCGGATTTCATGACCAACGTCCACACAAGTTATTTGGGCCTTAAGAATGATAATAATATAGTGGATTAGTAACAAACGAACACTTGAGGGGCGACTCTTGTGAGTACAATAGAAAACTAAGTCCTATACAAAATAGAAAAATAAATAATTTTTTATAGCATAGTGTAATTGTTGGAACGGATATTATAGTAAGCGTTGGCATTAAAATATTAGTTCATGGCATGTATAAGGAATATATTATCAACACGTTTTAACATGTTATTTCATTTGCTTAAGTAATGTTTGGAAAATACGTTTAGGCAAACACGTTTATTAGGCCGCTTTATTATATCGTCAAGTTCGTTCATTTATGTAGTGCATCGGCTAAATAATGTACATTTGGCATAGTTTGCCGTCGCTAATTTTTGGTTTCGAAACAAAACCATGTATATATAAGAAATTCATATACACAAATATACGTATCATGGATATTTTATTGTGTGGCAAATAACGAATTGTGACCGCAAGTCAAGTACATAAGTATGTTAAAAATACACAAACACGGTATAAAAGAGTGCGTCCTAGCAAAAAGTATAAATGTTTGTTCTGATAAACTGTTATTTTTTGTGTTAAATATCCGGTTTAACAATTTAAATTATGTTATTTTAAGCAGTTGCTAGTATGGTATTTTGAAGAATTTCTCAAAAGTACTTAATAAGAAATATTGCCCTAATGTTATAGCTTCACTGTTTTAAACGAATCAAACATGTTTCTAGTGTTATGTAACAACCTGTTCATTCATTTAACACACGAATATTCCCAATCTGATTGGTTATTCGATCGTTTCGAAAAAATAAAGATTTAACAAAACCGTCATCGTCAGATCTGTAGTTAATTATTTATATGTATTGTTTAATTACCAGGAAATAATGCATGCACTTCAATTTTGATGATTCGTTTTAACTTATTATGCTTGATGTTGATCGTGATAGTTCTACGCAAAACACCGGAAGTTCAAAATGAAGATAAAGTCCTGCTATGTTAACACATTGTTTTGTACCGTTTAAATGCCATAGTTCGAAAGTTCAATATGTGATATTTCATTTATTTTTAAGTGGAATAACGCGACGGTGGTTTTCCCGAAGCGAATTCAGTAGTAAGGTTTATTCTAGTTCAATATAACTGAACCACTTGCATAACACGTTAAAGTTAAATAAAAAAATTCTCTTTATGAATAACAAATTGTATAAATTTTAATGTGTTTGCATTGAACGATGTATTACATGTCTCCAAATATTGATAGTAATCAGTTGTGTTTTGTGTAGTTTCCCTTTAACTTACCCATGGGTTTCAAGAAATATAATTTTAGTAAGACAAAAAGTGTTATGTAACCCACGATTGTCAAGCAGACAATGCAAATTTACCAATTTAAGTATATATATATATATTATTATATATATATATATATATATATATTATATATATATATATATATATATATATATATATATATATATATATGTAAGATGCATTGGCTGGGTTTCATATATCGTATTAAGGAGGTGTTACGGGGATTGCGTTTCCCATATGAGCTTTGAATTGCTTCTAAAGCATCAAAGTACTAAATAATCCTCAATGAAAGATTGAGACCCATCATATTTAATCGCACCTTATATATATATACACAAAAATCAATGGTATATTATGTTTGAAATTAAAATGTATATTGCACATGCCTGTTAAGTTATAAATATCAATGTTTTATTTATAAATCTGTGAATAATGAAAAATATATAAATGTTCGCTCTTGTCTCCTTAATATGATGCATTGAAATTCACGAAGAAGTTAATAACTTTTTTGTTATTACATATTGGAATTCGTATATTGCGTAAAATGGCACCTGTACCTCAATCGAAAATACCATCATCTGTTTTGTATGACGACCAACATACATGTTCCTTGAACCGGTGTTAATCAGCATTATTGTGTATTTTTATTTGTATTTCCGTTAGTTAAACAGTTTGTTCCTTAGAGAATGAGATCTTATAATAAAACGCTTAACAGAATCGACTATGAAAATATGTCGATAAAAGAACCTAAATTAATTTCACACATTACGTTTCTTTAAATAGAAAGCTATATGCGAATTCGGTAAGAATTAAACGTTTTTCCTGTCTCACAGCAGCTGGGCAAACATGCGAAACTTCACTGATGTCTAGTGCTAAAAACCACTGGATTGGCTGTTCGTAAAAATCTCGACATACCCTTTCCAACAAATGTTTTGTTTTTAAATTAGCTGCCTGTTATCAGTGTGTTCCTTTTTTCCTGATAGCATGTATATCCATACCTGTCTAAGAAGATTGACTTGTTTTTTCAGCTTAACTTGGCTAGATGATGAGTGTTTTTTTTTCATATGCTTGCGTTTTTATTGCTTTCTTAATAAAACCTAAGGCTTCAACATTTACAGAAACACATGCAAACTGATGTAATCGTACAACATAAAATTCCACAATTTTAAGTACTAAATATTATGTAAATCGCCTTCTATTTTTTATGAAAAAATTACCTCGATAATATCGTTCCGTAGAGACTTCATTTAGAATTGTGGTTTCACTAACGCTCGATTATTAAGCAAACTTTAAGTAAGTGGCCTTTAAGCTATGAGTCGCTGGGTTTCATATCGTATTAAGGAGGTGTTACGGGGATTGCGTTTCCCATATGAGCTTTGAATTGCTTCTAAAGCATCAAAGTACTAAATAATCCTCAATGAAAGAATGAAACCCATCATATTTATCGCATGTTTGAAGTCGAATTGCGCATCACAGTATGACTGTAAGTTTGGAAGTAGTCACTTTGAAATGCATAGTGTACAATAAATTGTGGTCCCTAAGGTGTGATTCTGACGCTTTAAAATCTTTAGTATGTGTATGTCTTTTGTTTGATCTGTTTTATCTTATTTTCGAATGGTGTGGCTACCTTTAGTCTGCTAACTCTGAATTAAGCCTCTAAAATCCATTAAAAGTAGCACGTAGTTCATTCGTAGACACAGTAAATTGTCTACTATATCTAGGCGTAATGCTAGGAATATTGATAGTCATATAAGTAATACCCCATGAATTGTGGTAACTGTTATTCTGTATAATAAACTATATTCACTTGATACATATTCCATATTTATGAGGCCAATAAAACACAGAAAGTCACTTTTGAGATAGGAAAGATTTATACATGTATACGATTTCATGCGTTTAACTTAATATTGTGTTATTGTTGTAGAAATGGCACTATAGTCCTCATAGTCGGAATCGAAAAATAATTCACAACTGTAAGACCGGCGTTGTTACGAATGGCATAGGTTATCAATTTCGCTATCTCACATTGACATTCTATTGCGTGTTGTTTTTTGCTCGGTTTGAGTTGTTCTACCCCTGTATGCGTTGTACTGTTAAGATTGATTTTGCCAACCCACGGTGAAAACAGCTTGCAAAGTAACTTCAGTATCATTTAAATCGTGCCCTGTGTTGTTTGTTTTCTCCGAACAGTCGTAAATATAACTTCACTATCCTCCTTATGTACAAAATGCATGTTACATATTACGTTATTACAAGTGATACGATCTTATTTTTCAAATATATTCTTCAGACTAGAGTGCTGGTACATTTCCGATGTACGCCGTGTACGGGCATGTACGGATTAACAGTTTAGCTACCGTTGTGAGTGCACAGTTTAAAGGTTAATAGTGTACACGTATAGTAACGATGTAAAAACAAAATAATGCCAACCCCTCCCAATTTTCCAACAGTAGTCGTGTCTACCCATACAAATATTATTTGGAAACTGTGGCATGTCAAACGTTGCAAAATTCAATGTTCAACACGCTTAATATTTAAAGTAGTTTAAAGGATGTCATAGTTTACATATCTGTCTGACACAGCATATCTCGTGGACTTTTGTTTGTTCAATGGTTGTATTATGTAACCCTTTAAATATCGTTTCAGTATGACTACTGGATGTTATAATTTTCCTATTCAAAATGACCGCAATCTTTTATGCATTTTATCACATGATATGTAACCAATATAATGTCAGTTTATGTGATGAAAAAACAGCCATTGAACTACATTAACGACTAAAATTAACGGTGTTTCGGACTGTTAGATTGGGCTCATATATACAAAGAATAATAGTTTAGCAAGCCGCATTAATACTGACATAAAATATGACAAGCAAACATGTGCAGACAGACACATACAAAGAATGCAATGCAATTAAATGTCGCCACATTATTTGCAAATATTTGCTGAGCAAATTGTACAAAAACGTCTGATAGTTTAAAGTGGTAATATTTAAACTACCATTTATGAGTTTTATCAAACATGTTTAACGTTCCGTTAAATCGTATTATCATCCTCGCCATGATAGCCATCTCTCTGTGCGATGAAATGACGTGTTTGTATAATAATTCCGCATCAGATTGTAATATTTACATCTATTTTCATTAAAATTACTAAAAGCGGAACTAACGACATATAAAACACAATTATGTCAGTATGTATATAGAAGGGTAAAAGTGTTGACAATCAATATCGATAGGCGAATGCCCGAAAGAAAACAGAATAACTGATGTTTATCGCCTGACACTATAACTCTATTTCAAATACATCTGAGTCGCTCACTTTGAAAACAAGATTCGATGCATGTGCGTGAGGTATCGTCCCAGATTAGCCTATAACATCCGCACAGGCTTATCAGGGACGACGCTTCCTGCCTAGACTGGATTTTATTGTATAAAAAGAATTCGTTTAAAAAACGAACAAATCCATACAAGTGCGGTTTTCCAAAACACGGCATATTTAAAATAGTGTTTGTCATAATGAGGCGGTATATCCGCAGGTTAATCAGGCGTATATGTTGTTATAAAATTGTTTAACGAATGCACTCTCAAAATGGTAAACTGTTATGTGGTGCACAATATAGCTTAAAGGGTCTTTGTTTCGTATATATGTTACGCATACTAACATACATACATACATACACAAGCGTGAGTGGATATCAACTGCAAATTTTCACGCTCGTTTGATACATTAATATATTTATATAAATGTCATTTGTTCCTTACGTGTAGCAAAGCGGTTGATTTTTATTTGGACGATTTTTATAACAAAATAATGCGCATGTAGTGTCATATTATTATTTTTTAAACCTTAGTCTAAAACGACGGTGTATATGTCAATGTAACATGTCAATATACTGTGGGAGAGCTGGCTGAACACATTTATAACTAATGAAACAACTATTATGTTATAAAAACTGCTCGAATAAGTTCCGGAGACCAACGATCATTTTATTAGATAATGATCAATAATATAACATCGTTTGATGACGGAAAATGTTGCAAGGTGATGTATTCTTTTTAAAGAAGCAGAAGTATTTAGAAAAATGAGTCCTTCGTGGTTGAATTTAATTTGGTTCTTTTTATTGTCTTTAACGAAGGTGTCTTTCCGGCCAGTACCCTGATAATCATTATACAGTCAATTTAACTTAACGTCAAACAAATGACGTACCATTTGAGTAAAAAGTAAGTAGGTATACAAACAGGTATAAAAATACACCAGCATGCAGAATCGTGTGCCTAAAGACATACATTTAGGCCTTCGGGCACATGTACAATTACATATGCATGCACAATTTAAACTTGTCGCTAAAATCAACGCTTTGCGGCATGCATTAATTTTGTAACATCTAACGGACGAGTTTGTATCATACTCTTCCAACTTCACATAAACTGCTTATGCTATAAATAAGGTAAAAACGGTACGGCATACCAACATGGCGTCGGAAAAGATGGTATGACCATGTTTTTTATGATTATTGTCTGATAGAAGAGGTGTTTTTGTTTTAAGGATATGATGTAACATCAAACGCAAATTGAATTGTAACACTTACTACCGAAGAACGGGGTTAAAATTCTGTTAATATGTATTTAACATAAATATTTAATATGTTATCTATTGGTGTACTATTTATTTTTAATATCTTTTTTGAAATGCTAACATTCTTTTTTGCCGATGTATGAAGATACTTGAAAACCTTCGGAAACGTTACATTGTTCTTTTTTAGCAAAGTCCTTCAGGGACATTTAAATGAATTTTTAACCAAAAAATATATATTGACTGAAAATCAATAGATCTATTTCATATACAGGATATAGGACATTATAATTAAGGATCAAAGGTGTGTCGTTTAAATTTAAATTAAATGTAAAGAAATAACAAAAATCCTGAACACAAAGTGCGTTTTTCTCCTCTTTGTCCATCGTATTTGAGATGCGTTAGGATTTATGAACGACTTTGCGATTATCTTGTTAGAGACTGTGTCCTTTTCTCACAATTGCAACAGTTATGATACGATCAGTATTATTATTCCATTCGATGAAGCTATAGAGCAATTTAGACAGTAAAACATAGTACCAGAAAGCAGTCAGACGTTACATTAGAAAATATTGTTTTACGCATGCCTGGACATTCCTATCACAGTATATATAAACCCTAACGTATCCCACTCCACAACCGTTTTTATTTAATCCAACATTTGTTGCGAAGGGGAGTGTGCTATATTAACTTAGTACAAAGAAGAAAAGGTGTCAATGTTTACATCTCGAGTACAGATGCGCAAAGCTTGAAGTTTCGTCGAGTATTTAAATTTAGTTAATTTATTTGTGTTTTTCCTATGTAGCGTGATGATACATGGAATGCGAACCATCACGGGGAGTCAAAGGGTTTTATATTATCTGAAATCATTCTTCTGAAATATGATTCATTTAAGTGAAAGTAGTTATAGCTATATATGGACATTATCGCGCTGAGGATAATCCTATTGATATTTAAATGTTCTTTTTGCGTATAAGTTGCAAACATTGAAAACTGAAACACTCAGTGTGAGTTTAATATAGTACGAATTTAACTCTACCCGAGTTTTATTTCAAAATTTCTGGGGGGTTTTCACAGTTTAATATAACTTAATGAGAGTGTCCACAACTAACATTCCATATCAAAAGGTAAATATCACGAACAGAGGCCGGTATATTAAAATATCGTGTACAAAACAGATTGTGTACATTTTAGCTTTATAAGACAAAACTTTATTTGTGATTAAACGTGTGTATATGCATATGTGCATTACATGGGACATATACAACAATGACAAATTGTTGTTGCTGGATATATTTGCAGCAAAGCGTCACACTAATATAGTATACGCCGACGCAGAATGAGAACATTTAAGGTATGTGTAAAAAGCAATCAATCCTAATTGTTATCACTATTGACATCCTCTTTATCTCCATAATATAGTTTTAGAAGTGTTTGAAATTGCTGATTGTTGTATGCGTAGCCTTGGTATTGATATCAATAATATTTTTCTTTGTACCCTATACCGTCTTTAATCTGCATTCTCGTTTAATTTAAGTTTTACAACAAGAGTGCGGACGATTCATTCTGTTCTTACTTCAACACCGTCATAATGATAAAATATAACACATTCAAATGTGCCTATAATGCATAGTTCCCTTTTTGCAAAAGTGACACGTGAATTAATCGTATAAATATCATTGTAATAAACGAGCTGTTATGACTGTTCGTTTGGTGCAGACGAATGGCTAATATCCTGGATAAATATCACATAAATTAGAATTCTTGAATAGGTGGGGAACATAATGCTCAATTAACAAGAGGTAATTAATAATAACAGAACATGCACCTTTTTGTTGCAAATATTTGGCATACGCGCAGTTGCGGTTCAAAGATGGTGAGTATATATCATTCGCACACTTAGTTGATATAAGTCTGAATAAATACCTCCAGACAATATTGAAACGTTTAAAACAAAGAAAATATATATTTCACGTCAAAATGTGTCAGCATTTGTGTCGTTGTTTATCATATCTTAAACTACCGCTTTAACGATTATTACCGGAAATATTTCCGCAGAGGTATATTCGAAGAAACGTAAAGCTCTGAATAATCAATCAATCATTGACGGCAATCGTGTTATCAGCGAAATGTAATCCAACAGACGTTTTAAATGTCAATTTTCATAGGCAGTAAGACATACATAAGTTTTATGATGACTGCAACAGCAGTCATTTTTAATTGTTATCTTTCAGTAAGTATGCGTTTATTTGCAAAACAAGGCTATTATTTTACAGATTCAGCATGTTGAAGTGTACGAAAACAATTGCCCGTGTTCGAGGTTCAACATATAACAGTATTGTATATAACTTACTGAATCTTATTACGACTTGAGAAGGTTTGTTTGTTAACCACGTTTTCTACAATAATTTATTTATAGTTTGTTACACTTAATAAAACGTCTCAAACGACAAATCAATGATCACGTTGAATCTTCTTATTTAGTTTGATAAGATTCAATAACTTCTATTAGTTAAAATATTCTAGACATGAATATTTATCTCATGTATTTCACTTAGTAAAACTGCTTCGAGGAAATCTGGTTACTAAATCAAACACGTTTCTAGTATAATGTGTTAATCAAATTAGTCATGCAAGAGATATACAGATTATACGATGGCTTCAAGCTCTATAAGAAGCAAAGCTATGTGGTAGACGTTTAGAAATATATATTTGTTTTTTTCTAAAGTACTAGTAAAGTGTGCGTGCTCTATATTTTCGTTGAGAGTTTTGTTTAAATTCTCTGTTAACCATTAGCTTATATTAATACTTTTTGAGAAACAAAACAATGAAGTAACCGACGAACAGTATCCATGTTGAGGAATCTAAGGGTATTATACATTATAAGTAATTAATGTACAGTTGGAAGAGTGATATTCTTGTTGTCGAACAACAAATAATGATATTTTTTATTGAGTAAAATAAATGTATATTATTATTTAAAATTTATCTTGAACACACACTTGTTAATTATAAAGTAAAACAAAGTTAAATGTTTTTATTATTATTTAAATTCGAGTTCATAAAGTAAATTCGCTAATGTCTTTTTTGTAATTACATTTTTGAATTCGAATATGGCGTAGATTGAAATTCAATACCGTGACCTGCTTTTTATTACAAACATTTGTCGACATAATTTATATGGTCCACTGAAGCGTTGAAAATCAGCATTAGGATGTTTTATTATTGTTCACCTAATTTAAAACATGCTGCTCTTTAGAACATGCGTTCAAATTAAAAAAAACGAAATTGACTATTAAAAAACTTCGATAATATAAATCTTAATTAACTTCAAATATTCGAAACCTTACAATAGAACGGGGACAGTAAACATTATCTTGTCTTAAAGCATATGTGCACTAAGGTGAAATTTCACTGATGTCTAATGCTTGCTCACAAGGCATAGATATTTCGACAAAATCTATACAACCTTTTTCAACAATGTTTTTGTTTATGGCGACTATATCCTTTTTTTTATTCCCATATGCCATAACTGTTAATTCCAATCTAATAAGAACGTTAATTTATTGATTAGGAATTTGGTTGGTGAAAAAGAAATTTACCAGGAGAGTAAAAATTGTTTTGTTAGCTTAACAAGGGCAAAATGATAAACATTGTGTATTTCAGATGCGTATTTCATGGCTTTATTAATAAAGTTTTGCATAAATATAAACAGGAAACAATGTAGGCTAATTAAATCGTATACTAGAAAATTCCATAAGTCTAGTTTAGTACTTATTATGATGATAATCATCTTATTAATTGCATGTTCAAGTAAAATGAGCTTTTATTTAAAAATATCCTTCCATTGAGAGTCATTTCACATTTCAGTTTTAACTCAGCGTGTTTTATGTGGCATAATTTAAGTGGCATTTAAGCATTGAGTCGTTGGGTTTTATTATCGTATTAAGAAAGGTGTTTTGGGGATTACGTTTCCTTTACGAGCTTTTGAAAGCTGTGAAGCATCCAGTAGAAAACGATCATAATCTTATGAAAGAGTGCAACACATAATTATTAATTGCCTATTTGAACCCGCATCCAAATCGCGATATGACTGTTACAACATTGGAAGTCTTCACCTTAAAAACTGTTGACTGAAAGGATGTGTAATAAAATTCTCTATACATATTTTCGTACAAAAGTATGTAGAGTGCTTTTTAAGAGCGTTTAATATACAATGTTATTGTTGCTTCTTCTGTTTTCATCTTGTTTTCGAGTGTTGTTTGAAAGTCTGTTACTTAGGCATTAAAATTGAATTGAATACTTCTATAGGTTATTAATAGTTCTTTATGAAAAGTGGCAATTGTAATTCTGTATTGTAAACTATATATATATATATACAGATACCTATTCCATATTTCTATGGCTATTAAAACACACAATATCCTACCCCAACCGATAATAGAAAGATTGATACATGTATAAGATTTCATGCGTATAACGTTATACTTCGTTATTGTCATGGAAATCGTACTAAGTCTACATAGTTGAAATCGCAAATCATTCATACGGACGAAATAAATAATGCTCTCACATTGACGTACTTTGCGTGAGGTATTTGACTCGGATTGACTTGTTTTACTCCTGTACTCCGTGTATCCTGTACTGTTAAGATTTATGTTATATACCCACGTTGAAAAACAACTTTCAGCGTAGCTTTAGAATGATTTTAAGTTCGCTATCATGTTTTTTTAGTTTTACTACCCATTGCTGTGAAATAAGTTTGCTTATTTGACAACACGTCCTGAAGTACATTAAAGGAGTTTGCGACTTCAGCAAAAAGAATAGAAAATCGTTATCTTATTAAGTAAACATCAGTTACCTGAAACGGTTCTTATATAACAATACTTGTGCTCATTTGATGATAATAATATCAGACTTCTGATTTTGCGTTCTGTTTAAGTGGTGTAATATATGAACCGGTTGTCCATTTCTCAATCTATTATTTATATATTACTCATACTCATATCGTTAAATAAGCTGGTTTTCTTCTAAAAATTGCGTAATAATTATTGAAATAAAAATGTCCAATATCAGTGGAGAAGAAAATAACTACAAATCGTCTTCGCCTTTGAGATAAGCCATAGTCGAATGTAGGCAGTTATTTTATTGGAGAATGACGTTGAGTTGAATATTATATAATGGTGATTCCAAAAAGTGAAATTAATGTGAGCACATATTATTAGCGTATGTACACTTTGATTACTGTGTGTGTCGTAATTACGTTTGAATGGATGGATATCTGAAGCCGGGATCCAACATGAAGTTGCTGGTTTCAGTCTTTCTGGCTGTATTTTCTAATAAATATGATAACCAGGTCGACCTTTCCCTCGTGACAATAAACAGTTGTCGCTCATGAGAGCACAAAATGCACGTTTACCCTCGTATTATAAGATTTGTGAACGGTTTTATGGCGTCATGAAAGATTGTATCTATTGATAACTGTTCATTCTGTCGAATAAGTCATATATGCAAGTCCTCGTCGTTTGAGATTAATCTGAAATAATTATAAATGATGTATTATATACAAAAGTACAAACAAAGGAAACTTTACTTTGAGTACTTAACTAAAGCTGACTAAGCACTTGACGCTACTTCAAAATTCGAAACTTATTTTAGTGTCTAGATTATGTGTTTGGTAAACGTAAATTCATCCAGGGTCAAGTTATAAACATTCAAAGCATAAAACATTGTACATACATACTGAAATTGCCTTTAATCGATGCTGCACGTTAAACGTGCAATAAACTGTTTATTTGTGAAAATTGTGTTATAAAAACATACATTAATCTGATACATTTTTAGAACTTTTTAAAAAGATTACTGGAGATTTGCATCCAATCCGAATTTACCGTATAATGTTTTGGATATTTTTAAGAATACTGCCATTACAGATGTAAGCAGTTCATTTAATGCATTTAGTTCTCTTGTTGTATAGTATTTAATGTTACTTGTAAAGTTTTTCAAGCCGTTTATTTATTAAACTGAAACTATTTCTATTTACAAACAGAACTTACAACAATTTTCAAAAGCGCTTTAATAAATAAGTATCAATGTACTATTTGTTCATTATGTGTATTATTAATCAGAAGCTTTCATTCCAAGATTTCGTGTTTAATATTACCTTAATTAAAGGACTAACACTCCAGATTTTGACCACTTATTCTGGTTCTACACGGATATCTCGATGGTGTTCGATTTCAACATTATAATTTTCGGATACGAATTCTGGCAACCGTTGGTATCCCTAGTATTTTTTATTTCCCATAGATAACAATAAGAGAAATATATATGGAATCAACTCACAAGATAACTTCATGTTTTCATATAATGACCTTTAGTTGCTTATTAATGGCAAAGTATTTCGTAAAGAGGACATTCTAAGAGGACTTGTTATCATCGCATATGGATACGGTGCAAGAACGCTTTCATAGTAATGCACGTAAACAAGCATTTCGTCGTTTCTTTCTCTAAGCTAAACTAGATTATTTAGTGTTTTTTTTCTGAAAATATGTTGATGGTTTGCATGATCAAAGCTTAATAATTATAAGAATAGTTACGGAAAGGGAAAAATCACGGTAAACAATTCGTGTTAACCATTTATATTTAATACTAGAAATGACGTGGCAGAGGCCGACGCGTATCCCCACGCCGCATGTTTGACCCAGGGGCGCCCCAGGGTTGGTAATGTGGCCATGCATAGTTGAGATTGACCGTATTGTCATAGAGAAGTTCAGTATCAATTAGAAGTGAATCGGTGTAGAAATGAAGAAATTATAGTAAAGACAATTTTTGGTGGGCGTGGCCTATGTGGGCGGGGCGCCCCAGGGTTGGTAGTGAGGCCATTCATAGTTGAGCTTGACCGTATTGTCATAAGTGAGGTTCAGTATCAATTTGAAGTAATCGGTGTAGAAATGAAGAAATTATAGTAAAAGGCAATTTTGGGTGGGCGTGGCCTATGTGGGTGGGCCGCCCAGATTTGGTAATGGGGCCATGCATAGTTGAGATTAACGTATTGTCATAGAGAAGTTCAGTATCAATTAGAAGTGAATCGGTGTAGAAATGAAGAAATTATAGTAAAAGACAATTTTGGGTGGGGCGTGGCCTATGTGGGCGGGGCGCCCCAGGGTTGGTAATGAGGCCATACATAGTTGAGCTTGACCGTATTGTCATAAGTGAGGTTCAGTATCAATTTGAAGGTAAATCGGTGTAGAAATGAGAAATTATAGTAAAAGGCAATTTTTGGGTGGGCGTGGCCTATTGGGCGGGCAGCCCCAGATTTGGTAATGGGCCATGCATAGTTGAGATTAACCGTATTGTCATAAGAGAGGTTCAGTATCAATTTGAAGTGAATCGGTGTAGAAATGAAGAAATTTAGTAAAAGGAAATTTTGGTTGGGCGTGGCCTATGTGGGAGGGGCGCCCCAGGGTTGGTAATGGGGCCATGCATAGCTGAGATTGACCGCATTGTCATAAGAGAGGTTCAGTATCAATTTGAAGTGAATCGGTGTAGAAATGAAGAAATTATAGTAAAAGGCAATTTTGTGTGGGGCGTGGCCTATGTGGGCGGGGCGCCCCAGGGTTGGTAATGGGGCCATGCATAGTTGAGATTAATTGTATTGTCATAAGAGAGGTTTAGTATCAATTTGAAGACAATCAGGGCAGAAATGAAGAAATTATAGTAAAATAACTTTTGACCCAGGGGTCAGATCAAAATGCCGAATAGTGCATCGTCGCACATATGCTCATAGCTACCAGGTGTGTAAGTTTCAAGGTTCTAGTGTTCTAAATAGTGTAGGAGATAACCACAATATCCCCACGCTTTTCAAAAAGCGTGGGGATAAAGAAGGCTAGTTGATTTGTATTTGAGGGTATTACTATTATTATCGAACGTTATAAAACGAGAAAATGTGTACGGTTCATGTCAAAGCACGAACAAACGGTTCCTGTCAAAAGCACGAACATACGGTTCATGTCAAAGCACGAACATACGGTTCATGTCAAAGCACCAACATACGGTCATGTCAAAGCACCAACATACGGTTTATGTCAAAGCACCAACATACGTTCATGTCAAAGCACAACATTATGTTAATATTGCTTATTACAGAGTTTAGTGTAGTATTAAATCATGCAAATTTGATCCAATATTGCAAAATGCATCTCTTCTTGTTTTTATTTTTCACTTAATTCTATGGCGTCACATATGGCCTCGAAATCTTGTGCTTATGAACCCAGAATTGTTATTTAAAAATAAATAGTGTGTGATGTTAAAAAAATAGAACGGTTGAATTCCGTTCCTTTTCAAGTGTCATCTGTATAAATAGACTGTAAGATGATCAGATGTGAATAGTTTCAAAATCCAATTAAAATATCACTTCAATTTAAATACATGTATAATTACAACACATGCTTTTGCAATATTATTCGATTTCAAGCGGTACCCAGTGAAATTTAAGTTGAGGTCGGATAATATATATATAAACTTTGAATATCATTTATTTTATATTTCGTATCGTTTTAACACTAATTTAATAATTGAATGCAAGCAGCATTTTAAATAATGAGATTTGTATTTTCAAAATAAGATTTGTGTTGCTTTAAGGTTCATGTAGAGGCTTCAATTTGAAAAATGTGGGACCCCTAGCATTGAACTCAAATTTGACTAAAGGAAGAGTGCCACATTGAATATGTATATATATATGCTTTTAAAGGATGTTTTTCCTTCAAACTGCTACAAATTTTGTACATCAACGTATCATAACATCCACAAAATCAATCAAAATACAAAGCGATTTTAACAATAAAATATACATTATTTTCAAAAATCTGAATCATGTTTATTCCACGTATTTCGGCGGAAAATTATATAACTAGTGATTAATATCGACATTGACGAGGGCAAGTTACGCTTAAATAGTAAAACAAGTTTACATATCTAGAAATATCAAAACTCGAACACATGGCATTTCATCACCATGGGGGCAGCCATTTGTAAATTAATAAAATAGAAAGAAACATGCTAAAAACTCAAGCATCGCCTAATTGACATTCCAAACGGTTGACGATGACAAATGCATTGGATTGTAATCTTTCCGTTGATGTTTGCAAACTGCACGATCAGACCTCATAAACACTCAAAAGAATAACTATGTAAGAAGCATTTCACCAATGTTTACAATCGTTGTCGAATCACATTACTTATATTATTGCGCATAAAATAGTACTTACAGACTGACAGAAAGATCGATACGTAACTCCGTTCAATTCATCACGGTATACTATTATAATGATCATATATAATAATACATCGCTTTAACAATCTAAAAGTAGAAATAATTCTTTTAAACGGAGTTTTAATAAGTGAAACAACGGAAGTTGGATGGATATTCTGTGAGATGCACTTCGGCTCCAGACAAACAATACAAATACACTAAAAAAGACGTGTGGGTGACAATTTCAGCTGGAAAATATTTGAAATAGGGTAAGTGATGATATCTCTACGTGGTAATTTCTGTTATTTAGTGCGATCTCTTGCTGATTAATGTTAATAGTTGTTTTACTAGTTGCCACCCAACTGTCAAAATAAGATATGTGTTTCCTCAGGTATGTGTATACACATACCCGGTTTTCTCACCACTGCACGTGGTTTCGACCGATTTGTTTTGCACGTTTTTCTACGGAGCACAGCAATGGCCCACGCTTTCAAAATGGGTAGAAGGAATCGAAATATAAAATCAATCGGTTAGCCAATTTCTTTATATTCCTTTACAATTTTATATGTCGTCTGCAATCTATTTCAATTTGAGATGGTTTAAAATTTGCAATTTGGTTGAGAGGTAAATAACAAAATTGTTAAGCCTTTGAAATAGAATTGTGACTCTTATTATCCACCATACCTGGAGTTTAAAAAGTAGTTACGTTTAGTTATTTTTAGAACTTTATTTAGGAAATTTATCCAAAAAAGGCAGTTGAATAAAAACTCATTTGTTGTAATATGACAATAATTTTCTGTGAAATGTTGCTAACTTGACCTTGTATATGTATATAGCTTTGTATTTATTCAACTTAAGGAAGTGCATATCCATCCTAACTTTAGATTGAGATTTTGTAAATAAGTGGAAAAATGTATTGGTTTTAAACCAAAATATGAATAAAGCACACAAATATTGAATGTCAAAAATGTGTTTATGTTATTCTATCCGTCTTAAGCTTTAAAATGATAAAGATAGTTTGACCATATTGTACCACATTGAATGAAGAAAAACCAAAGCGAAGTTTAATGAATTTTATCCCCCCCCCCCCCCATGAACCGTGACACGAATGCGAAAACGTGCACGATTAATACAAAATTAATTACAACTTCATTGGACATTTGTATTTATTTGATAAAATCACTGAACAATAATTTTAAAAACTCTTAGTGTTGTATGAACTATATATATATATATATATATATATATATATATATACAAATATTTAAGAGTTTTGACCATACTGACTAGATCTATGAGGTAACAAAATGGAGATCATAGAGGTCATATAAAATATTATGAAAAAGATTGTAACTTAATCTTCAGAATAGCATACACTCACTACAATGTCTATATCCACTTGTAAATTAACAATTAATGGCTTCGGTCCCAATTTATCTGTTGATTCATGCGTATCTGCTGTCACTATATCTTTGTCGTACACCAAAAGTAATCGGTCATACGAACACAATCTTTATGACCTCCAATCTGGTCCAACCCGATTTAATATGATCACCGGAGATAAATACTGTGTGGCTTTTAACCAAAAGACGACCCTGAGAATATATCAAAAAGGGTTAAATGTACATCCCCGGCTTTTGTTACCAATTTTTAATTGTGTGCCATTGCTAACGAGCTGTGGTAACTGTAGACTGGAACAGCTTGAAATATATTATAGATATAGAGGTATTTAAGGACACGCCTATGGAAATAGTTGACAGCAACAGGATGAGATTGCAGTATTTTGGCGCGGAAATTCGTGTGTATTTGAGACTTGTTGGTTCGTTTGTTTTGTTGCGTCTTCTGCCGTCTTCAACACTAGTTGAGCCGTAGCAAGGCGGTCAGTTAATCAACTTGCATGTAGCCTGTGGTAGCTGGTTTACCAGTTATAAAGAATATAATTATGCCAGTAATTGACAACTAACCTATTTTCGTCAGTGGTTGGGGGAAAATTGTCGTATTTCATGACCAACTTCCACACAAGATATTTGGCCTTAAGAATGATAATTATATAGTGGCTACGTATTAACGAACGGACTATCGATGGGCGACCCCTTGTGAGTACAATAGAAAACTAAGTCCTCTACAAAATAGAAAAATAAATAACTATATTTTTGTCAATTTTTTATAGTACATGTTTTGCATAGTGTAATTGTTGAAACGGAAATAACAGTAAGAGTTGGTCATAAGAATTGTACCTGCATGAACATATTAGTTCATGGCATGCATGTATATGGAATATATTATCAACAAGTTTTAACATGTTATTTCATTTGCTTAAGTAATTTTTGGAAAATGTTTTAGGCAAACACGTGGATTATGCCGCTCTATTATATCGTCAAGTTAACAATTTAAGATATGTTATTTTAAGCAGCTGCATGTCTTGTATTTTGAAGAATGTCTCAAAAGTACTGTAATAAAAATATTGCTCTTATGTTATATATTCACCGTATTAAAACGATATATAAGACACAATAAGGAGTTTCGGTATGAAAAAGTACATGTAGTAAAATTTAAATTATATGATACTTGCATATAAAAAAAACGCCTCTCGAAAAAAAAGCTTTAAAACTGAAATGTGTTCATACACATTAACATCTATTTTACTAGGTATCAAAATAGCTGTCGCATAGTGGGTTTGAAGCGTTAAAAGTGGTTTTATCAAGTCCAACAGCTATTTAAGAGAAAACGAATATATGACCTAAATCGCTGAAATATATTACCAACTCACGATGTTAATAACGTCCCAATGACACCTGGTATTGTACCCAAAGTTTATATCCAGTGTCATTTTTCTGTCAAAATAACAAGGTGTATTCATTGCGTGATGGGTTGGGGTACAGAGACGATCCTGACAATGTAATTACTGCTTTGACAACTATTTGATTGATAATGTGATGTTCACATTTTTCACCATAACCTCAGGTGAATTGTTTATTTATATCGCACAATATAAAGTTTTTAAGTGGTTAGTCAAAAGTTGTTTTTTTAATATATCAGTTTACTGTATAAAGCAACAGGGTGGTAGATATATTTCTATTTTTCTGGAAGTTTTGCGTCATGACGACTTATGTACAAAATATTTTGTGCACACAATCGGCGCTGACGCGGCATTTAAAGCTCCTTGACCACGACGTGTTCATGGTGAGCCTTTGTGATGGCCCTTTGTCCCGTCGTCGACATTTGGATGCTTATTGGTCTAATTGTTTACCCAATCGTAACAAAATATATTCATTACATTCGTTCCGTTTAGTTCGTATTTATCCCCACGCTTTTTGAAAAAAGGTGGGGATATTGTGGTTATCTCCGCCGTCCGTCCGTCCGTCCGTCCGTCCGTCCGTCTGTCTGTCTGTCCGTCCGTCCTGGCCACTATCTCCTCCTACACTAAAAGCACTAGAACCTTGAAACTTACACACATGGTAGCTATGAGCATATGTGCGACCCTGCACTATTTGGAATTTTGATCTGACCCCTGGGTCAAAAGTTATAGCGGTTGGGGTGGGGCCGCGTCAGAAATTATCACTCATTTTTTTAGGTTATTTTACATTTACTTCTTTATTTCTACACCGATTCACTTCAAATTGATACTGGACCTCTCTTATGACAATACGGTCAATCTCAACCATGCATGGCCCCATTCCCAACCCTGGGGCGCCCCGCCCACATAGGCCACACCCACCAAAAATTTCCATTTACTATAATTTTTTCATTTCTACACGGATTCACTTCAAATTGATACTGAACTTTTGTTATGACATTAGGGTCAATCTCAACTATGCATGGCCCCAATCCCAACCCTGGGGCGCCCGCCCACATAGGCCACACCCACCAAAAAATTCCATTTACTTTAACTTTTTTATTTCTACACGGATTCACTTCAAATTGATACTGAACTTCTCTTATGACATTAGGGTCAATCTCAACTATGCATGGCCCATAACCAACCCTGGGGCCCCGCCCACATAGACCACACCCACCCAAAATTGCCTTTACTATAATTTCTTCATTTCTACACGGATTCACTTCAAATTGATACTGAACTTTTGTTATGACATTAGGGTCAATCTCAACTATGCATGGCCCCAATCCCAACCCTGGGGCGCCCGCCCACATAGGCCACACCCACCAAAAAATTCCATTTACTTTAACTTTTTTATTTCTACACGGATTCACTTCAAATTGATACTGAACTTCTCTTATGACATTAGGGTCAATCTCAACTATGCATGGCCCCATAACCAACCCTGGGGCCCCGCCCACATAGACCACACCCACCCAAAATTGCCTTTACTATAATTTCTTCATTTCTACACCGATTCACTTCAAATTGATATTGAACTTCTCTTATGACAATACAGTCAATCTCAACTATGCATGGCCCCATTACCAACCCTGGGGCGCCCCGCACACATAGACCACACCCACCCAAATTGCCTTTTACTATAATTTCTTCATTTCTACACCGATTCACTTCAAATTGATACTGAACCTCTCTTATGACAATACGGTCAATCTCAACTATGCATGGCCCCATTACCAACCCTGGGGCCCCGCCCACATAGACAACACCCGCCCAAAATTGCCTTTTACTATAATTTCTTCATTTCTACACCGATTCACTTCAAATTGATACTGAACTTCTCTTATGACAATACGGTCAATCTCAACTATGCATGGCACAATTACCAACCCTGGGGTGCCCTGCCCACATATGTCACACCCACCCAAAATTGCCTTTTACTATAACTTCTTCATTTCTACACCAATTCACTTCTAATTGATGATGAACTTCTCTTATGACAATACGGTCAATCTCAGCTATGCATGGCCCCATTACCAACCCTGGGGCACACCTAGGTCAAACATTCGGCGTGGGGATACGCGTCGGCCTCTGCCGCGCCATTTCTAGTTTGTTTATGTGGGATGAAAAAAGGTCAAACTGTCAAACGGCAAAACTTGTTTTTAAACACGCTAGAAAGTCTTATTTCTTTACAATCCGTATGAATCTTGGTCAGAAACATTTGTCACAACGATGTTTATGCTGACTTAAAACTGGTTCATGTTGGGTGAAAATTAAATAGGTCACTAAGTCAATATGAAGATTTACATAATTCAATTTGAGAAAACAATTTGCTTGTTGTTATAATGAAAATTTTAATCGTACCATAAGTTTATCGTAAAGTCTTGTCGTGAATATAATGCAGAACAAGGATAACTGGTTAAAATAATTTAACTGAATCATGTACCATATAGTATACTGCATCAACATTTTTTTGAAAATCCTCGTATAATTCAATGAAATAAGCGCTTGTTTTACAGTGCGGTAAAGGGACTGCTTCGGAAATAATGCAATGCAGTCTATCTGGGCCCTTTATTCCACCGTGCTTGGCAGAATTTAATATAAAACATCAACACACAATTGAAATGAATTGAATATCTTTAAACAACATTACTTCAAAAACTAAGATTTCAGAATTTTGAAATGGAAATATCCAAGGCTTTCTAAATTGAAGATGCTTCATTGCTTCTGACACGCTGTTTGCGATTTGCGTGTGCTGTAAATTTATTGCCTAACATGAAATTGCGTTTCAAATACAAGCGAGTTTATGTTGTCAGTAAATCATCGTTTCAACGCCACAATCTTTAAAAACACGGGCTAAGACGGACCATTGAAATTGCTCATAACTGCGCTTCCAAATATTTTACATAATAACTTCTCTAAATCGCAAATGATTTGTTACGAACCAGTGTGCTTAGCTTCGGGTGATTCAACCGCCATTTAAATAAATAATTTTTAAACAATTAAAACTGCTATAACTGCTTTAAAAAGGTTTTTTTTAATAACATTTTACAAAAGTGAACTATACTGACTTGAATACTTACTTGGTGTTTAAACAGGAAACTATCGGTAGAGTATAATTATGCAAAGAACATTTGGTCGGTGTTGCTTTCAGATAAGTTTAGGGAGAGCGTCTAAACAAAAACTTTAAGTATATGTACTAGCTTTCGTGAATGGTGCGGATGTTTTGCAAGGCAAATGCATTAAAATGTAATCGATAAATTCCTGGTATTTCATTTCATCCTATTATTTTTTTATTTTATTTTATAAACTTCAATAAATGGTAAGCATAAAATGGCGTCTTGATAAATTTGACGTCATTGTACTTGGCGTATTGACTGTTATAACTGTTATAATCAATATTTGTTATAACAGTCAATACGCCAAGTACAATGACGTCAAATGTATCAAGACGCCATGTTATAACAAATATTGACATAGGGCTTAGTTTATACTACTGGGGTATTTAATCTCCAATTAAGCTGTAATTTGGGGGAAAAGGTTATTGGCTCCCGTTTAAACTCATATTCTAAAGGTCATACAATGTTAATTAATGAAAAAATAGTAATTATACCACGATACCTAAACCACTAGAAGCTTAAACATTACTGAATTTATAACAGCAAAATTTATATCACGGGGTACTTTATTGTCCATTTAGGCTGAACGTTAGGTTGACTGGCCTTCTAATTACTTTACTTTACTTAACCGGACTGTTCGACATAAATCGGTTACAGCTTTTCCCTTCTGGTAAACTTACTTTCATCTGTAGAAAACTTACCAATTTGTAATTGCTATAAATAATAAACTGTTGGTTCTCTCCTATGTGTATGACGTACATGGGCTTTTGCTAGAGCATGTAATGGTCCATTTCTTCTAATTGAGTGTAAATGATCTAGTAGTGACATCAGATCTTAGTAGCTAGTTTCGTTATTTCACCTTTTAATCAACAGAGCTATTTAATTTAAATATGAGTGAAGCACGAATGACATCTGTATCTTTGAACTAATTATGACTTAAGTAAGTAAAATTGTAAGTGTCATGTTTTGTCAATAAACACAAAAACCATAAACTTTCACAATGAAGTAGTATCCACTGTTGTAACAAAAAACGTGCTGATTATGCCTGAAGATACAATGTTATATTGAGCCTCGTTATGGCACACGGGGCTTAATGCGTGCGCGTGAAGTGTAGGCACAGATTAGCCTGTGCAGTCCACAAAGGCTCATCAGGGACGACACTTTTTGACTAAACTGGATTTTCGTGAAGAAGAGACTTTATTTTAACGAAAAAAATCCATAAAAACGAAAATGAAAGTCCGAAATTGCACAGGCATTGAGCTTAGTTTTCCCACAATTTGCCTCAATTAATGGCGTATCAGCCATGGATAAACATTCAATTGCATAGCATGGCTGTCTCTGAATGTGCGAAAATAAATACTATATCTCCAATTCTTTAAGTTATAATGTGTGTGTAAAACAACAAAAAACTAACATAGCATGTAATGATTTTATAGATATGGTACCAAAAACTAACGAAGTTTATTGACCTAAAAGCACATTTTGACTTTGAAAAGAAAGGTTTGGGGATCGAACCACGAATAACTATTAGATAATTAAAATTTGTTACGCTAGCCACAAGGACCGTTTTTGTAAACATCGGTGTTTCTTAACGTCTCAAATACATTCGCTTAATGTGATTTTAATTTGACATCACCGAGGCAGCGTTAAGAGATAAATTTGGGAAATATATCGCATAATATTTACCACCAACTTCATATCAAATTCAACAAAGAGGAAGATTATTATGACGTAATATACTGTTTACAGACGATTTTTAGAAATCATCGTTTTACATTAATTGCATCTGTCAGTGTGGTACGTATTATGTAATGTTACATCCGTTTATGTCTTGAAAACGATTAGCATTCGTATAGTATTATGTCAACGAAACCATGCCGTGAAAACTTACATAATTGTAAGCATGCATTGACCGTGAAGGCCAAGTCCTGAAAGGCGAATCATGACAATGCCAGAAATAACTGAGTTTTTACATGGTGACATTCTAATGTCAATCAAGAACTTAAAAATTTTAACGGATGTCTTTACAGTTCTATCAACGGCAGTCTTTAGTTACTATTTACGACCTGTTGCCAACACATATTTTATGCAAAAAGTGACATGTGAAAATTAATTATACAAAAAGTCAAGAGCGGATATCATGCGCAGTAACTTAGTATGCTTATAAATTTATTGCCGGGTGTGTTTTACCACATCCAAGCATCCTCTGTTGTGCGTTAAACGTTTTGATTTCAAGCTGTTCACATAGTTATATATATATGCTCGGTGAAAAATGGGGTTTAATGCATATGCGTAAAGTGTAGTCCCAGATTAGCCTGTGCAGACCGCAAAATGGTAATCAGGGACGACACTTGCGGCCTAAACTGTTTTTTTTACTAAGAAGAGACTTTCTTTAAACAGAAAATATCATAAAAGCTGGAAAGTTTCGCCCCTGATTAGCCTGTGCGGACTGCAATAGCCAAACCGTGCTATACACTTAGGGCTAAGTATATATGCTAAGTTTTTTAGGATCGTAGTATGGCGTACAAAAATAATAAGTATCAAAACGTCATCACATTAAAAAGAAGATGCGACAGATTTTACAAAAAGTGAAGTCTGTTATGTCATCGACACGCGATTACCGACTTTTTACTCATATCTGATTGAGACAAATTGGTCAATTAAAAACGGCGCCCACCAAAGATATATTAATTCTAAAAGCCCTATATTCAACCGTTATCGCTTGTTCATCACGAAGGCGTTTTAATTTCGTTAAAAACTAGTTTGTCCCAGTGAGTACTTTTATAAAAATAATAAGCATAAATTATATCTAATTGCGAAATTCCGTTGTTCTTGTTTTTTTTTCGGTGACATTTAATATCAATCAAATTAAGCGATGAGCATAAACAATCAATTTAAGATAGTTTTAAATAAAAGGTTATTATTTAAATAATAGGTTTCCACAAATACAGGCGAAATGCTTGACTCGTCAGAAAGGACCAACCATACGATACTGGATAATATGTCTGGCCCTACATGGTGCACTGAACTTCTTCTATAGAACCAACAATTTTACGTGGTACTAATGCGACCAATATAAGTGCACGGTATATCTTGGCGAGCACAATTTAGTAGCGTGCGAGTGTGTGTTTATCCCAAACATAACTCAATCAAGCTATTCTTTTGAAATTCAGTGTAAGGAAAGGGCAAAAGTGCTTACCTCCAAATCGGGAGTCGTTTGTGAGGAAATATCAGTTGAAATGTCGGAATAAAGGTTTTCTGAAAATAAAATTACGCAGGTAAGTCAAAACGTTTTCGAAAACATTATAATCGATGCATGTAAGCTTTTTGCATTTACCAAGTTGTGATCTAAAATGGTGTGGTGAGAACTTGAAAAAAAAAATAAACACATAATAATTGTTTGTCATCTTTACCAATTAGTTTTTTTTATACAAGTGTTATTGTATGTATTAAGAGATTACCCATACATTTGCAAAGCACTATACGAAAATCATCTGTTGGTATTTTATTTTACTTATATTTTAGTTTGTGGATTCGTTTGTTATACATTTTTAATGAGGGGTACGTATACAGTCAATACAGTAACATTTAAAACGATATATAACATGCATAATCTGTTGCAAACCTATTGACCTTATGAGTCGTGTCATGCGAACCTGAACCTTACATGTATGCTGAATACGGCTAGCGCAGCTCAAAACTAGCCTGTGCATTCGCACATTCTGGCAAGGAGCTACCCTGTCCGCTAGAAAGTCACACACGGAAACATGGTCTCAATAGCGCACAGTCTAGCTCCCAGCCAGACAGCGCAAATGCGCGGGCTCCTTTTGTGCTATGATGGCCGCATATGTTATAAGACCTTTTTTAGCATAACGCGTCACATATTTAGGCGGTAATCATTAGTAATACACGCATATATTTATGGGACATACGTCATGTGGAATGTCATTTAACTTTCTTGTCTGTAAACAACGTGTTTTCATATGCTTAAAGTAACTACCGCAGGAATCTAAACTCGTTATATTTTAATAAATGTGAAATATATAAAACTATAAATTAAATAGTAAATAAATGACTATAAGGTGGTGTGTTATAAAATGACAGTCGGTTTTATTATACTTGAGTTTTTGAAACTTCGTCTTTCGATATCGGAAGTGATTAAATATTTGAAATTCAAATTAAATCGCGGTACTAGATTAAATCAATGCATTAGTATTAGCCATTAGCATAAACAACGTGATTGCGATAAAATACCAACTTGTGTCGTCAGTTAATCCATCTGTTCCTGGGAAACTGATATGATTCCCAAAAAAGATAAGTCGTGTATAACTAGTCCAATAAGCACTTTTAGTATCCTTCTTATTTAGTTTACAGTTTACAGCTTTACTGTATTACATATATATAATTTCTTAATTAAGGAAACAAGGTCTGTGTTTTTTGTGTTATATATATTTGACGATAACGACTCGTTCAGCTATATATGCTACTTAAGCCAGTGTAACTGTTTTTTATAATTATATTATAGCTTTGTATTTAATAATTATATCGCTAATACAGCGGCTGCTATGTCTGCTAATGATGATAGTGCTGGTTCTGATGGTGTGGTATATATTGATGATGATGCATGATGCAGGCGAAATATTCGAAATAGTGATGATGTTGATTGTTATGAAGAGTTAAATGAAGAAGAAGAAGATGATTATGACGAAAAAGAAAACGAAGAACGAAGAAGAAGAAGACGATGATGATGCTGATGATGATGATGATGATGATGATGATGATGATGATGATGATGATGATGATGATGATGATGATGATGATGATGATTTTGACCAATCTTCTAAGAAGAGCAAAATCAAACCAGAAACAAGGGTGCGCGCAGTGCAGTATAACTAGAAGGTTACATTCACCTGTTCTGCGTGCACTTCCCCTTGATAGCAGCTATTAAATACTTCAGGAGGGTGTTTCTCATAGATACAAAAAAGTCCTGCTTATTATCACAATGGCAAAACGAATGCATATCAAAACTCGGGTTAATTACCAAATTACAGTTAATTATTTCCGACAAAGCAACTTTCGACACTTGAACCGAAAGAATGTATTAGTATCAATTCACCATACGCGCAATACGTAGAGCGGTTAATCTTCGGTCTTTTCGTCGCAATTGTTTGGTGTATATTTACTTGGAAGTGGTTGTTGTCATAGCGGCATTTGTCAAGTTTCAGTCACGCCTTAAGTATTAAATATTTATTAAAGATTCCCCTACATGATGTACGCAATACACTGGCCAATATCAGCATTACTGATCAGTGAATACTTGGTACAAGAAGTGCATACGTCACTGTTATTAGCTACCATATATAATCTACCATATTTAGTTTAAACCTATTTATTTTAGCTCGATTGCATCGAAAGGCTAAGGCTCTCGAGTCCGTTTCCTGGGCCTAGAACCAGCACTTGGTGGTTTTTTGGTGTTTTTTTTTTTTGGGGGGGGGGGGTCCTTAAGAACGCTCCCACGGTGGGGATCGAACCCGTTAACCCCCGGTCGCTAGGCGGACACCATAACCATTACACCACGGCGACCTGATACCATTTTTGTATTGGTCAATTGCACGAAATGCATTATCATAGAACTAATACCGGCCTCTTTCATTTGGTGTTTTCGCCATTTGTCGACCGTTATAAATACATAGTTGGTTAGTTGAATAATTTTTTACTTGGGTTCGATTTTTAATGTTATTCGTTTACTGATTTTGCAATTTCAGCTCAAATGACATTTGTGCGCTCGTTATATTGTGAATCACTGACTAAAGTCATCTATTCAAGTGAGAAAACTTAATTTTCTCACATTACATGATACGGGTTACTACATGGGGCTAAGTCAAGAATAGATTTAACTATAGATTGGCGTATTAAACATGTATGTTTTTCAGTCTTTTCACTTAAGATATATAGATACTACGGATGTACATGCATAATGTATAGAAAACTTGAATGATTCGCATGTTGTTTAAATGTGTATACTAGAAAACTTGAATCATTGGTGGTAATACTTTCGTTTTGACTGAAGAGTGATCCCCCTTTGTTCTGCAGACGATATTGTGAACTTTTTACACCTGTTCAGCGACGAAATAAAATGGAGATAAAAATCAGCTATTTACGATATCATCTTTCGCTCCGCCATTATGGGTGGGTAATAGCTTTTTTGTGTTGTTCCTCTAACAGTATTTTAATTCTTGTAGCCTCGTAATTAGCTAACTGTCAAGAGTCGGACAAAAATGCACCAGGTTTGTTCATGTACAATACGTTGACATTTCATTCTTCAGTTTAATTTTTTGCAGCACATGTACACAGGAACACAAAATTATTTTAACTATGACTTAGTGGGTTTATGGGTTTGAGCAGGAGAATATGGTAAATGCATTTTGTAGATTCTCTGTGTATTATTTCTGATATTAGATAACACACGTAGTGTGGGAGTACCTGTAATGCTCAACAGGTATCAATAATAAAACACATTTACTAATTTTTACTTAAGTTGAAATCTTGATGGATTGAATAAAATTTATCTTTTAATGACTATCAGAAAAATATTAGCCTCATTTCTATATAGCCATCAAATGTTTAAAAACCAATGAATTTTTATTTAAATGAAATAATCACATTTACCAAAGATATTTTTTATTTAAATGAAATTATCACATTCCCCCTTTACTTTAATATTTGTTTAAGATTAATCTCAAAGTAGGAAAGGGGATATGGTTTCTGTCTAGTGACAAGGACCAAAGACACCAAGCACTTGTTCTACCCAGGACTTGAGAGCATTTCAATAGACCCTTTCAGTTATTGCCAGTTTTTAATTATATCCCTTGTGTGACGTCATGCGGTGATAATTGAGTGTATCGATTGTAAACAAGAACAGAAATCTTCGTATTCTTTCTTATAGTAAGACTTTTATAAATGATGTTTAAAAATAATTAATGAAACATATATTTATTTGATCACATAAGTGGTGTGGATATTGTTGTTGTTCATCAGCGATCGAGATGCGTTTAATCAATTGTAAAACAAAGCCCTAAACAAGCGGAATACATAACAATTGTTAAATTTTATCATTTTCTTTTCCATTGAATGGACTTTTGTTTCATTTACATTGAATGACAATATTAATAAATGTTAGCATACAGGGTTTTTTTCTTATTTTGGGAAAAGGAGTCTGACCAAATTGTTAATTTTAAGCTCGACTATTATATATGAAACATACATGCCATACGTCCCGGATTGTCCGGGACAGTCCCGGAAATGAAGCCTTTGTCCCGCTGTCCCGGAAATCTGTCAAATGTCCCGGAATTCACAAAATCCATATATACATCTACCTTATCTTAGGCTTAACTGCACCTCGAATCTGTGTATATCTGCAGCGTCTCCATGACAATGCCTACCCGATTAGGCAGACTACGCTACGTGTCAAAATCGATCAATTAACAGGGGTCGTGTTATCATATCGATTGTCTCACGTCCGCGGTCAAACCGAAAAGGCGGCATTGTTTAATGTGGTTGTTAATTGACTTTAATCTACTACGTCATTATTTCCCGCTGCGTAAGAGCAAAGGATAGTTGTTCACACATCTGAAGTCCAACAACGCTGAGTAAAAAATTAAAAGCAGTTTATGTTCGCACGTTTAACCGACATAGAAGTTGAGTAAAAAAGTAAGCATATTAAAACGTCATCCTCACTAGGTTTATTATTGTCTTGTTCTAAACCCCAGCAAACATAACGTAAAAAATAATAAGTGAATTTGAATTGCGTTCACCATGTCAAAACGCCCAGCAGATTCATCAACTTGTCCCAGCAGCAAAAAAGTGAAACGCGTATGTAAGTTTCAAGACAAGTGGACGACTGAGTTTGATTGCATATCCAGAAGCAAAAAGGGTAGCGAATTCGTGTTGTGCAAAACATGTGACATGGACTTTTCCATCAGCAGTGGTGGTCGCAATGATATCACCAGACACCTGTCGTCCAAGACGCATACGTCTAACAGAAGTTCATCAGCCAGTACACCTCTCATCCGGGATGCCTTCAAGCCAACCATCACCGACCCGGTCGCGAAGGCGGAAGTGTATTTTGCATCTTTCGTTGCAGAACATCACCTTCCCTTCACAATTGCAGACCATTTCACGGACTTAGTTAAAGTGATGTTTCCTGATAGTGAAATAGCGCAGAAGTTTAGGTGCAAGAGAATTAAAACGGCTAACATTATCACGAAGGCTTTAGCGCCTGTCGCACAGAAACGTGTAGATGCTCTGTGTAGGGAGAACAAGTTCAGTATCATGATGGACGAGTCTAACGACCAAGGTGACAAGAAGTGCGTAGCTATTCTCGTCCGAGTGTATGACTCGTCCGTTATCAAAGTGACCACTTGTTTCCTGGCTATGCCGGTATGCAACATCGGTACAGGAGAGAACCTCTTCTCCTGCCTGAATGAGGTGTTCCTTCAGCGGAACATTCCATGGAGGAACGTTATTGGGTACAGCTCCGACAACGCACCGGTCATGATCGGTAAATCGAACTCTGTGCTCTCTCGCGTTCGAGAGAAGAACCCGGATGTTGTAAACATAGGGTGTGTGTGCCACATCATGAGCACGTGTACACAGTACGGGGTAAAGAAGTTGGGTGTGCCGGTTGAGGAGGTGCTGCAGGACGTGTTCACGCACTTCCAACACAGTTCCAAGCGACGGCAGATTCTTCAAGAATTCCGGGACTTCACGAACACGGACAACTACAAGCTCGTTCGTCACTGCAGCACCAGATGGCTTTCATTGCAGTCGTGCGTAGAGAGGTTTCTTCAGCAGTGGCCCGCGCTGACAGCTTACTTCCAGAGCCATGATGACGCTGAGAAACGTGGCAGCAGGGTGGCTGGCATCGCCCAGAACCTTCAAGATCCACTACTGGCTCTGAGCTTCCGGTTCCTTTCGTTCATCTTGGTTCTGTTGAATACGTTCAACACCCAGTTTCAGAACGGCGATTCCATGGTGGGCTACCTCCACGGAGAGATTTTACGCGTCATACGCACGTTCATGGGGAAGTTCGTCAAGACGTCAGTCATCAACAGCGCAAGTGACGTGACGAAAGTCGACTTCAGCTGCCGCGAGAACCAACATGACGACGATCTCCTGGCAGTCGGCATGGAAGCTCGTACCTACCTGGCCGAGAATGAGGATGTCCACCCAGAACTTCGAGCGAAGTTTTTCAGGTAAACATGTAGATAACGCAACATTTACTCAGTAATCTGTGACTGCCATAAATGAAATAAAAATGTATATATATTTATATACATCGATCGAAGCTCTGTTGAGTTTAAAGTTCAACGAAAAGACAGCGTGCTTCGACACTAAGATCACGAGTGAAATGTGTGTAGCAGCGAAACAGGTGTGTAACTAATGTGTGACTGTCCGGATTATAAGTTGACGATCTACCGGTACTGTTTTGTTGTTTTTGTTTTATTGTGATTGGTTGTATGTATTGTGAATTAATTTGAGTTGACGATCTAACGGTACTGTATTGTTGTATTTTGTATTATATAAATGTTATAAATGAATAAAGTCGTATCAACAACTACGCGTTACACACCGGTCTTAACAACAATAACGCAGTGACGTCACCATCTATGTTTAGAACGCTTACACTGAAAACACGTGGCTTGTATCTAGTAACGGAAGTAGTAATGTTTATTTTGACGTTAATAGTTCAAGTGTATTTCGGATAAGCTTTCGAACTTTTGCAATTAACGATGCGAAACAAAAAAACGTAACAAAAATGCATATGTTTATAAATATCGCTACATTTAAATACATGTCCCGGAGAATCGGCAAAAGTCCCGGACAATTTAACTCAATGTCCCGGAATTGGTCTGAAAAATTATGGCATGTATGTATGAAATATATATAGTGGAGCTATCCTACTCACCCTGGCGTCGGCGTGAGCGTTTGCGTTAGCGTCTGCGTAAGTGTCTGCGTTAGCGTGCAAATGTTAAAGTTTTCGTGCAAGAGCAGACAACTCTATCAAGCATTTTGTCATAATTATGGCCCCTTTTCCACTTAGAATATGCAGCAAATGTTAAAGTTTTCGTACTACCCCATTTATTTTGTTCATTGTCCCTTGACATATTGCTTTCATATTTTGCATACTTGTTTACCAACATCACCCCAACCTGTAAACAAGAGCAGACAATTCTTTCAAGCATTTTGTCTTAATTATTGCCCCTTTTTTACTTAGATTTAGCAATAATATATGCATATTATTGCTAAATCTATGTTAAAGTTTGCGTACTACACCAAATATTTGCTATATCCTTTGACATATTGCTGTTATATGTTGCATACTTGTTTACCAACATAACCCCAACCTATAAACAAGAGCAGACAACTCTATCAAGCATTTTTTCATTATTATGGCCCCTTTTCCACTTAGAATATGCAGCAAATGTTGAAGTTTGCGTACTACCCCAAATATTTTTACTGTTCCTTGACATATTGCTTTCATATTTTGCATACTTGTTTACCATAATGACCCCAACCTATAAACAAGAGCGGACAACTGTATCAAGCATTTTTAGCTCATCTATTTTTGGGAAAAAAAATTATGAGCTATTGTCATCACCTTGGCGTCGGCGTCTGGTTAAGTTTTGCGTTTAGGTCCACTTTTGTTATAAAGTATCAATGCTTTTGCATTCAAACTTGGTACACTTACTTACTATCATGAGGGGACAGGGCAGGCAAAGTAAGATAACTCTGGCTTGCATTTTGACAGAATTATGTGCCCTTTTTATACTTAGAAAATTGAAAATTTTGGTTAAGTTTTGTGTTTAGGTCCATTTTATTCCTTGAGTATCAAAGCTATTGCTTTCATACTTGCAACACTTACTAACTATCATAAGGGGACTGTGCAGGCAAAGTTATGCAACTCTGACTGGCATTTTGACAGAATTATGTGCCCTTTTTATACTTAGAAAATAAAAAATTTGGTTAAGTTTTGTGTTTAGGTCCACTTTTTTCCTAAAGTATCAAAGCTATTGCTTTCATACTTGCAACACTTACTAATTATCGTAAGGGGACTGTGCAGGCAATGTTATGTAACTCTGACTGGCATTTTGACGGAATTATGGGCCCTTTATACTTAAAATTTGGTTAAGTTTTGTGTTTTGGTCCACTTTACCCCTAAAGTATCATAGATATTGCTTTCATACTTGGAACACTCGCAAACTATCATAAGGGAACAGTAAAGGACAAGTTGCATAACTCTGGTTGTCATTTTTACGGAATTATGGCCCTTTTTTGACTTAGTTACTTTGAATATATGGTTACATTTTGTGTTTAGATCCACTTTACTTCTAAAGTATCAAGGCTATTGCTTTTAAACTTCAAATACTTCCATGCTATCATGAGGGTACTGTACCTGGCAAGTTGAATTTTACCTTGACGTTTTAATGACCTTTACTCTCAAGGTCAAATTATTAAATTTTGCTGAAATTGCCATAACTTCTTTATTAATGATTAGATTCAATTGATACTTTGACCAAACAACTCTTACCTGACATACCACAATTGACTCCACCCAAACCATCCCCAACGCCACCCCCCCCCCCAATCCCCCTCAATCCCCCCCACCATTATTTTTTTTAAAATTAAAGATCATCTAATAAATGACCACAACACCCTCACACTATACCACCCCCTAAGCCCCACCCCCAAAAAACAATTTTTATGCCCCCGGTATGTCGGTCCGTCTGTCCATAACTTTTTTAATATTGAAGATAGCAACTTGATATTTGGCATGCATGTGTATCTCATGGAGCTGCACATTTTGATTGGTGAAAGTTCAAGGTCAAGGTCATCCTTTAAGGTCATCCTTCAAGGTAAAAAAAAAATAAAAAAAATTCAAAGTGGCGTTCTCATGAAGCTGCGCATTTTGAGTGGTGGAAGTTCATGGTCGTCCTTCAAGGTCAAGATCATCCTTCAAGGTCAAAGGTCAAAAAACAAATTAAAAAATTCAAAGCGGCGTTATCATGAAGCTGCACATTTTGAGTGTGGAAGTTCAAGGTCAAGGTCATTCTTCAAGGTCATCTTTCAAGGTCAAAGGTAAAAAAAAATAGATTCAAAGCGTTATCATTAAGCTGCACATTTTAAGTGGTGTACAGTCAAGGTCATCCTTCAAGGTCAAGGTCATTCTTCAAGGTCAAAGGTCAAACAAAAATTTTAAAAATCAAAGCGGCGTTATCATGAAGCTGCACATTTTGAGTGGTGGAAGTTCAAGGTCATCCTTCAAAGTCATCCTTCAAGGTAAAAAAAAACAATCAAAGCGGCATTCTCATGAATCTGCACATTTTGAGTGGTGGAAGTTCAAGGTCATCCTTCAAGGTCAAGGTCATCCTTCAAGGTCGAAGGTCAAAAAACAAATAAAAAATTTAAAAGCGGCGTTATCATGAAGCTGCACATTTTGAGTGGTGGAAGTTCAAGGTCATTCTTCAAGGTCAAGGTCATCCTTCAAGGTCAAAGGTAAAAAAAAATATCAAAGCATTATCATGAAGCTGCACATTTTGAGTGGTGTAGGTTCAAGGTCAAGGTCATCCTTCAAGGTCAAGGTCATCCTTCAAGGTCAAAGGTCAAACAAAATATAAAAAAAATAAATTCAAAGCCGTGTTATCAGGAAGCTGCACATTTTGATTGGTGGAAGTTCAAGGTCAAGGTTATCCTTTAAGGTCAAGGTCATCCTTCAAGGTCAAAGGTCAAAAAAATAAATAAATAATTTCAAAGTGGCGTTCTCATGAAGCTGCACATTTTTAGTGGTGGAAGTTCAAAGTCAAGGTCATTCTTCAAGGTCAAGGTCATCCTTTAAGGTCAAAGGTCAAAAAAATAATAATTTCAAAGTGGCGTTATCATGAAGCTGCACATTTTGAGTGGTGGAAGTTCAAGGCAATCCTTCAAGGTCAAGGTCATCCTTCAAGGTCAAAGGTCAAAAAAATATAATTTCAAAGCGGTGTTCTCATAAAGCTGCACAAATTAGAGTGGTGGAAGTTCAAGGTAAATGTCATCCTTCAAGGTCAAAGGTAAAAAAATAAAAATTTCAAAGCGGCGCAGTACGGGGCATTGCAACAGTGTTTCTGACAAACACATTTCTTGTTTTTTTTTCAAACATGGTTAAAAAACACAAATATTTATTTTTATTATTTTATTTTTGAAATACCGTCCAACCATCCCACCCAAGAACACCCCCCCCCCCCCCCGATTTTTTTTTGCATTGGAAGAAAATGTAATAAATGACCACACACCCACACTATACACCCCTCTCCACTCCACCCCTCCCTCCTTTGTGATTGAAATTGAGATAGGTCCCTACACCTTTAAAAAGAGAAATAGATGAGCGGTCTGCATCCGCAAGGCGGTGCTCTTGTTAAATAATTATTGCCCCTTTTATACTTAGAATATGCATATTATTGATAAATCTGTTATACTTTTCGTACTACCCCAAATATTTCCTATATCCTTTGACATATTGCTTTTATATTTTGCACACTTGTTTACCAACATTACCCCAGCCTATAAAGAAGAGCACACCACTGTATCCAGCATTTTGACATACTTATGGCCCCTTTTACACTTAGATAATTGAACATTTTGCTTTAATTGCCATAACTTCTTTATTTGTGATCACATTTTATTATTACTTTCACAAAACAACACTTACCTGAAAACCACAATGGATTCCACCCAAACAATACCCCATGCCCCTACCCAGAATCCCTTCCCCCCCCCCCAACCTCCCCCCCCCCCCAAATTATTTTTTTAAACATCATCTAATAAATTACCCCACCCCACATAATACCCCCCCCAACCCCCCCCCCAATTTTTTTTAACAACATTTAATAAATTACCCCACCCCCAAATTATACCCCCCTCTCAACCCCCTCTCACCCCCCCCCTACCCCCCCCCCCCCAATTTTTTTTTCCTTTTTTATTTTTGAAAGATCGTCTAATAAATGACCACACCCCACATTATACCCCCTCTCATCCCCCCCCCCCCTCCCCAAAAAAAAAATAATAATTTTTTAATATATTATTGAATATGAACAATTTCCCCATGATGGCTTACATTATACTGTCAAGCACTCGAATAGTCCAGCGCGCTGTCCTCTGACAGCTCTTGTTTATCGACAAAATTGGCCATTTTGGGAATTTTTGCTTCAATGAAAGGGCTCATTTGGGAAATAATTGTGAATTTATCATGCTTAAATAATTCAGTGGTATAAACAGATGCAATATTGGACATGTTCAACGTTTATTCAAGTACTTCAGTTTAAAACCTTATAGCAGATATTTTTTACCAAAACAAACACTTGTTAGTCACACAAGTTATAAGACAATTCATCCAAAAAAAAAAATTTTTTTTTGTTTTTTTGGAAATTGGGTTTCAGATTGGGTCCATTTGCTTTGGGAGTGCCTCCATTTTCCGGAGGCGCAGACAGTGCTGAAAAAAACCTGGCATACATGCGGAAAAGAACTCTGCATATTATGCAAATTGAACTGTCTTTGCATGTATATTGAAATCTCTTTACTAATGATAAGGAGTGATACAAATCTAGCATTTTATGATCAATAAATTCTATATATTTAATTTATTTAACGCAAGTATTGTTTACCCTTTTGTGATTGCTTGTTTTCATGATGGTGTTTTGTACACTGAAATAACGTACTTAAATCTATACACGTAATAGCGGAGTTTACATTACTTTTTGCTGGTACCAGTTAAATACCTCAATTGCATAGCAGTAAAATTGCACAATATTTTAAATTAATTCATAGTTATTAAACACTGTATTATAATTTATTATTATGATTAAACTGGATAATATATAAACGCTTGTTCCTGTAAATCCATTTCCGATAATGTCTGCATTCTTTTTAATGTTAAAATATTTTATTGAAGCAAATGTTCAGTATTTTGGCTTTTAAATTTTGCTAAAATGACTGCTAAATATGCCAACGGGGGAAACATGGGGGTATCATAAATTGTGTTTAATTACCAGACAATAGGCTGCAACATGTGTTTTATGCAGGGACCCAAGTATAGGTCCCTGGGTTTAGGACACCTTGTTTTCTTTGTAATTGTCTATGCAGTATCCGATCATAACGAGATACATGTAATCGGGTTGTGATGAACTAAGGTGCAATAAAACACCCGGATAAAAATGCTGCAACAAAGAGTGTCAACATTGGTGTGAACAATTAAATCAAACAATTATATTATTCAAGATAATTTATTTTATGTGTAACAAGGTACGTTTTTTCAGACAAATAAAGTTTAAAATCATGCAGGTACAATATGTTGCGTAAATCGATCTATTTAATTGTTGTTTGTTTTCATCATTACTTTTTTTCGTTTGTTAAATTTAATTGATTCTGAAATAAGTTCAATTGATGAGAATTTTTTAACAAAAAAATGGTCGCGAAGAAGTGCCAAGTATGGAGATTTTGGTCATAACCACATACCGAGCTCTTACATTGTGTTCTACTCCCGAGTTCGTTGTTAGTAAAAACAAATAATAACAACAATATAATCGTTTCAAATATGCATTCCTTACATGCACATGTTTTATTCAGACATAACTAGTAAGATTTTATTTGGTATGTTGCATGATTATCATTACAAACGATGATTTTGTCAGCCTTCCCTTTATGCGCTTATATGAATTCCACCTCTTTTTGCCAACCAGTGGGCGGAGTCTAAACTTTGCAGGTGGGGTGAATTGACACTTCAATTTCAATTTTCAATGGTAAAGGTCATGTTCCCAAGTGGTAAAAAAGCGCTCAATTCATATGCCAATGATCAATACCATTTAAATATAAACGTTCGGAGCTTTTTTCAATATTTGGCATTTTAATAAAATATTTACGTTTAAAGTTTAGTGGTAAGAGTGCAGGATTTGGCTTGCGACACACAGGGTTATTGAACGGAACGTTTAATGTATTTTCACGCTTAAATGTACTAAAATGAAATATGCCAAAAGCGATAGCTTTAATAGGCTTCACTATACTAAAAAATGAAATATTTGTGCAATTTACGCATATACAGTATAGTGCAAGAGACGTTTTTATTATCAGCGACACTGTACAATTTTCTTTCTGGCGGATTTTGGTTCATCTCATTACGTCACATCTGGCTAAGGGACACAACTCTTACACTAGTAAATGCGAATAACTGAAAGGGTCTATAAGCCTAAGGCTTTTGCTGCAATCCAGCAAAACTTAGGTTTACATTTAAGTTTGAACTAAAGTATTGTAACAAATCAATCTTTAAGTATTGTATAAGTTTGATCTTAACCATATATAAATCTAATACTCTAATTTACATAATACTTTTGCAGTTCCAATGTCTTCTCATATGATATTTTATTGTTTGATAGATCAGTGTTGTTGTTTTTTTTTCATTCAAAATTTAGTCCAGTAATCGGCCCTATTCCCAATGGAAAAAAGTATATATTTTTCCTAAATGGGAGCGTAAAATTAGCAATGGAAAGTTAAAAAAAAAATTCCCATTAATATGTTCAACAACTTAGTAAATATAATACTGAAAACACTTGATCGACCATCTTGTATTCTCAATTTTGAAGCATTTTTTTAGCAAAACAACAGCACTAATTTCCCAATTTCAAAACATATATATATATATATATATATATATATATATATATATATATATATATATATATATATATATATATATATATATATATATATATATATATATATACATATATATATATATTTACACAAATTATTTGCTCAATCTTATTTACATGCAAACTCAATTAGGATCTTTATTTTATTGGTTTTTATTATCTTTTAACTGTATTTTGCATTTTGTGATATTAAAATGTGTGTTTTTGTTGCATCATTATCTTTTCCTGTAGCATATTGCTGTATCAAACAATTCCATTTGTTGTGGATAGGTTTAAATTGTTTTAACAACCTCTTGAAGATTGCTTATAAGATGTAGTAGATAAATGTTATCTCACATATTTTTATGCCCCCCTTCGAAGAAGAGGGGGTATGTTGCTTTGCATATGTCAGTCTGTCGGTCAGTCGGTCTGTCGGTCGGTCCGTCCACCAGGTGGTTTCCGGATGATAACTCAAGAACGCTTGGGCCTTGGATCATGAAACTTCATAGGTACATTGATCATGACTCGCAGATGACCCCTATTGATTTTGAGGTCACTAGGTCAAAGGTCAAGGTCACAGTGACCCGAAATAGTAAAATGGTTTCCGGATGATAACTCAAGAACGCTTAGGCCTAGGATCATGAAACTTGATAGGTAGATTGATCATGACTCGCAGATGACCCCTATTGATTTTCAGGTCACTAGGTCAAAGGTCAAGGTCACAGAGACAAAAAACATATTCACACAATGGCTGTCACTACAACGGAGGCCCATATGGGGGGCATGCATGTTTTACAAACAGCCCTTGTTGCCATAAAGTCTTCATAATAAAATATGTTCACAATGTTTATATTTTGAAGGTACATTTACAGACAAAACCACATCTAAAAATACTATCATATCCACAGGGAATTTAGATTTTTAGATTTTTAAATAGTTTTGAGTGTTTGTAATTAATTATGATGGGTGCAAAAGGATGCAAGCTATGAAATGTGTAAGATAACAAGCATGTGTTGTCTCTGACACCTGTGCTCATTGTGAGGGTGTGGGGCATGAGTACAATTGCACAGAATGCTGCAGTGAAAAAAGGTGGTATTACAACTACCAGTGTTACTCTACTAACCACACCTAGTTGGTTGATGGTAGGGTATAGGTTGTTAATTAATTGCCCAAATTATTGTGGTTAATGAAAACAGCTGGAAACTGGTGTAATCCATTTCTTAACCACAAACTCAATGTTAAAAGATGGAAAATATAATTAAATAAGCCAAATCAAGAATAGTTTCAGTATAATGAATTCAATTGACGGGGGGTTTATATCTTTTCTGTTTGAACTTTTTCATGTTTACCGCTATGCAATATCAATGAAACTTAATTCACTTGTAAAGTTTTGTTCCTCAGCTTTTCACTGTGCATTTTTGCAGAGAATGTAGTCAGTATATCAGTAAATAGAGGCAGTTTTTAAGAACATAGACAGTAATCCAGTGTGAAGACAGTGTTTGAGTTTGTTGTTGTTTTAACACTTGTGATAAACAAATTCAGACATTTATTGTCATTTATTTTATTCCATATTTTATGACACTCGTAAAGAAATTTCCTTAGAAAAATAGCGTTAGATATGCTATATTAATGTTTGATTCTATTTTAACATGTATAAATTTAGCATGTACGCATGCATAGATTCAGTGATCACAAACAAATATCCCAATTGAAATCTCAGATAATACAAATTTACAAAAGTAATCAATCAAGATTGTATTATGGAAAATGGCATTTTATCATATGTTATCAGATATGAAATCAGAATGTGGTTTTAGAACTTTTGGGCTGTAATTAATTTTCAATAAGACAAACTGTAAATTTTCTTTTGTTTCACAATTATTACAGTTTTAAATGCTGAAACTAATTATTGTCCTTCGATTTGACTAGTTTGTTTTTTTTAAATAAAAACTGAGAAGATGATTTTCTATTCCTCTCATGGTTTAGGAGGATATACGGTAGTACGATATACCATTATTGGGTAGGATAACGTACCTCAAGTAGAATACATAATAATGCTATGTGTCATGTTACCTATTTTGACTCATTGGTTTTCATTGGTCTTGCTGTGTGGTGTATGTGGTTGGTATTTAAATTCATTGACAATGCAGATTACTCCTCATTTATTGAGAGAGCTCGCTATCAGGAAGAGCTTTTAATGTCCGAAGTGATGATTGATGCAACGTGCCTTATTGGATTTAATGGAATTTTCTGACAGAGTATTGCATTAGTATTACGTTTGTCTTAAGAAAGGTATGGAATTAAAAAAGGAATATGTCTTGGGTGTATAAACTTCTATATGTCTGTCCAATTTTAATCATTCATTTACTCATTCATTCATAAAAGCATTGAAAGGTTCTTTTTGAGAAGTTTTTTTATTTGATCTGATTTCTAATTAATCTTATGAAACAATCAGAGTGCATAGTAATTTACATTTAGATTGTGCTTATTTTTATGAGAACGGAATGCGTTGTTGGCCATGCAAACAATTCTTAGACGAGGACTTAACAATTCTTATTAAATATTCAATTATAACATAAAATATAATATGTGCTAAACGCTACATGAGTTTGAAAAATGTATCCCTCGTAACTTTTAGAAACTCTTAGGCAATAGTGTATATGCAATTTCAGCTGTTGTGTTATTTTATGTTAAGTAACTTTATGTTCCAACTATTTGATTGAGAAGTAATATATTGCAGCATGCTGCAGATGTAGACAGGCTAAAATAAATAGTGCAGACCCTGCCATTGTGTCACACCGGTCTTTACTGACCTGTGTGAATGCGCGCTAAGCATTGTGGGAAACGGACTTTTTTCCATCATGGCGTTGGTAAACATGATAAACACGGAAGTGAAAAATGGTAATTAATTATTATCAAAAACAGGCCCCATCAAACCGGGCCAGCTGTAATATATAGTTGGATGCAGTTTGTGCTTCAAAAGGAGCCACTTTTCATGTCAGTCTATTGTTTGTAAGAATCACTAAACACGTAACTTAGACTAACTAAACATGTTGCAAGACTGTATCTTCGAAATAGTTAATAAATCTAAATCATAAATAAATATTTATAATTAAATACCTGCTGAAATTTGAGAACGTAAACGATTTAAAATAAACGCTGTGAACATTGCAAGGAATCTTACATGTAGGCCTAATGTGTGAGAGGATTAGTCAGGGATAAAATAAAATGGAGTTCGAAGGATCTAACATTTTGAGGAAGACGTCATGGTATCTTGGACATTTGGCACTTTCATATATTTATTTAGTAGATACTGAAAATGCTGAATGTGCTAATTGCAACAATAAAGACAAGCAGGTGAGATTTTTACAGCTTTTTTTCTTGACATAATATTGTATGTTTTCCATTTAATTTATATGCCAGTGTTTTTTTTTCACCATTTTGGGAATGGTTTCCGGTCAATCCCCCCCCCCCCCAAGACGTTTCCTCCCCAAGACGTTTCCCCGCAAAGACAATTCCTCCCTAGACGTTTCCCCCCCATTTTAGTTTTAGTGCAGATGTTCCCCCCCCCAATAAATTTATAATTGTTCGGTTGAAGTACAATCTTTGTTTATTATCAAAATTATTATTTTGTTTATGAAGTCTTTAATTAACTTTTAATATCTATGAAGCAGCTTGTATGGTTTTTTGGTTTTAGAATTGTTTTTTGGAGGGTTTAACTGTGTTATGATTGCATGTAAATCATTAGTAAGTGCATGTTGGTGTACTAGTGGAATACATGGAATATCCTCAAAATCTTACTGAGTATCTTATACATGTTGCTCAACACAAATGCAACCAAGAATAATGTGTAATCAAGACCCGTTTTGAATACACAATTAACACCTTATTTCAGTTTGAGTGAACCTGGGCAGGGTTGTGCAAATGCAGTGTTTGTTGTTTTTTATCCAATTAAATATGGTCAATTGGTGAAATGAAAATGGTAAAATCAAATTAAAATTAATTTCGACACTGTTTTCCTTGTAACAGATAAATATGATAAATAAATATTTACTTTGTAACTATCAACATTTTTTTCATGCATTCATATGTTTATTATCAAATTATTGGATGTCACTGATATTTTATTTTTTACTTATAACTCATTTAGACTAAATAAAACAGAATTGAACTTTCCGTGCACATTATTTCATTATTAATAATATAATTTATTAGCAAATGTAATAAAAACTTATTGATATAAGAAACACAAAACACAATTACACGTTTTTATTAAATGAATTTGTGGAATTTAAGGAAAAATTAATAACTTTATGAATTAAAAAAAAGGTAAATTTAAAGCAATTTATTAATAATAATTAAAACAGTGATAAACTACATAAAAATGTTTTTGTATGATAATGTACTAATCTCATCTTATGAATGACTATCCCCCTTCAAAGATGTCACCTAATCTCATCAATGATGATTAATGGGCCTGTATATTGCACCATAAGTACCCCTTTATACAATAGCTAAAATCTTGTTATATACACTTGCTAATCCAATTAACGCTTGTATATTGCACCATAAGTGCCTGATATATTGTTCAATGGTAGGTGTGTGTTGTTACTTAATATTAGTGAAAACATAACTTTCCTATTATTTGCCTGGTTCTGAAAATATTTTCATCGTTGAGTTTCCTTTAATTTGTAAAGAATATTTTTGAGAGGTAACACCTGAGTACTACAAATCAATGTAAAATGTTCATACTAGCTGTATTGGGACATTATAATTTAAATGTTACAAAACAATTTTATTTACTTGTCTCAAAATAAATATCCCAATATGATATTTATTTAGTCAAAATAATTTGTGTTTCAGTCAAAACTTGGATATAGTTATTATTCTTCATTAAAAATCACAACTATTCCACTTTAAATGACCATCAAAGCTGTGTTTTTACTCAATTTTTCAAGGATCTCAATAAATGAAAGAAAAAATTCAGGTACTTATAAAAACAATTCTAATTAGATCTATTTAATTGGTAAAATTTGTTTGAGGCTTCCCTAAAAACAACCATAATAAATCATTTCACTGATCTATTGATATATCTATTTAATAGGCAGAATGACAAACAGAACTAGTGTGGTTTCTAGGGTCATAAATCTGGTCCCTAAGCCTTAATTGGTAATAATATGCATGCAGTGTTATGTCTCTGAAAGTGACAATGAAGCAAATCTGCCCTTAGGCTATTTCATTTCACTCACACAAAAGGAGATAACTTGCTATTAATTTAATAGTTACTTCTAACTTGTCTCCTTTCTGTATTAAGAGGGTTTTCATATTTTAAAGTTCAATTGGTCTTCAAAAGAATAAGCAATCAAAGTTCTTGATTTTGCCAACAAATAATGTTTACCAATTGTGGGTCTACTCTACTTTCTTTTAATAATTATTTCTAATTATATTTTTTTTTAATTTTTATATCAATGGAAAATAAAATATTTTTTCACTATTTTGTTTAAAAAGTACTTAAAGAAATCCAGGCAAGAATACATGACAAGTAAGGGTTGTGTCAAGAAGGTGCCATTTAAGGCCCTATTATCAGTTTTGGATGCCCTAACCTGTATAGGTGAGAAGACTGGGGACGTGGGGCATGAGGAACAACTAATACACAGTAATTGACAGGTTCGTGTTGAATCAAGCACAGAATTTTCTGAGCATTCATGATTCATTAGAATTGAAAAAAAACACAATCAACCAGAAAATTCCAGTTGACCAACTTTGACTTATTTGCATGAACAGGTATAAAATAGTGGGTATTAATAGCTTAAGACATTATTGGCAACATGTCTGTTTAATTTATATTATCAATATTGTTAATTAAGCATGGATTTATTAATCAAAATTGGGGGTAAAGTTCAATCGACCAGTATTGACCAGTAATGACAAATTTGGGAGTATTGACCGGGGCGGTTTTAACCAGTAAAAACCGCCGGTTAAAACCGGGGGCGGTCGATTGGTGCCAACCCTGGGTGTACTAAAGGAATACTAGAGGAATACATGGGATATTCTCAAAATCTTACACATGTTGTTTTTAATATAATTAAATAGGATCAATTGATGAATTAATTCAGTTTGTGTAAACTTGGGCTGGGTTGTGGAACTATAGTTATTTGTTGTTATACAATTAAATATGGTACTATGTAACTGTCAAAAAAACATATGCATTCACACGCATATAATCCAATTATTGGATGTCACTGATAATTTCAATTTTACTAGTAGGTAATTAAGACTAATTAAAACAGAATGGGACTTTCCTCGCAAAGTATTTCATTACTAATAATATAATACTATAATTAGCTAATGTAATCAAAACATATTGATATTTTAATAATTTAATTCAATGATATTTATATTATTAAAATTTTCCCCTAAAAACTAGGGCAGGAAGATAGGAAGGATTTTTTTTGGAAAATCAACAGTGTTGTCAGTGTAAAATATTTGCAAAGCTTCTTCTGAGTTTGAACTTCAGTTTTGCATTTTGTGACCTGCAACATATTCTATGCTACTTTATTTCACTATGGTAAGTCATTAATGTGTTATTTATTTTTCAACTATATAATGTGCTAATCTCATATAATGAATTACTACCCCATTTAAAAATGACACCTAATCTAAATTCATTAATACAATAGTTATAATTGTTTTATTGTAATTTGTAACATACTATTCCACTAAAAATAACCATCATAGAACATCAATGCCGTGCTTTTACTAAATTTTCAATGATTTCAATTATTTAAAGAAATAAATTTATCAGGCACTTATAAAAAAATATATAATAAGGGTGTCAACATTTAACAAACTGAACAAGTCAATTTGAACTTCTCTTGCAATGCAAATGGAGCCACTTGAAATATCAAATTGTTCCCATACTAGTCGGCAATATAACTATGACATTGTGTCTTTTCAAAACATGCATCAGACACACCTTCTGAAACTTTTTAAGCGGTTTTGAAAACGCTATTGCATTGCAAACTTTCGTCAATAAAGGATACATGTTGTTATACAACCGAAAGTGAAAGTTCTTTTTTTTTAAAAATGAATAAAGAGCGAAATAGTTGAAAACTAACGAAAATTATAATTGATACTAACATAAGACCGTAAGACTGAACAAAATAATACTTAACTTTTAAATCATAACATGAATGTTTACTTATAAAGCAAATTCTTCATTCATCCGCGGACTTCTTTGTGTCGTAGTCATAAATGCCTCCAAATGGAGGTGCGTGATGCGTCTAAGTATAGAGGTGACAATAACGTAGTGACGTCACCATCTATGTATAGAATGCAGACCCTGCAGCAATCGATTCCTGAAAGCATTTTCCTAACATGACATCATTTTATGCATCTCTGCTTCACATTTTAAAGTCCATTCATATTATGTTTGTTCAAATTTCTCATAAAAGTAATTTTGTATGGATTCAAAATTGCTTTATTATTGTTATCTAAATGTTTTAATTCTTCACTGGTGAACATGATTTGAAAATGAATAGTTTTATACTTGGCATTGTAATAGACTGAGGGAAAATGCTCAAATTCAAATCCACACATAAATGTTGTTATAATAAGAAGAAATTTATTTTGCTGGTGCTTATTTTGTATTGAAAAATTAATGTATTTTTGTTTTTCTTCAGTTTCCTTCTGATGGGACCACAATGGAACATTACAATGAATCATCCGTGAATTTGTTGTCTGTGAAAAAGATTAACGGAAACCATCCACCTTTAAACAATAATCTAGATAAGGACATTGAAAAGTCCTCAGAAAACAACAATGTGTTGTCTGTCAACAAACTGTACGAACTGGAATCGTTTACCCCCGAAGACCTTAGTGAAAATTCTGACTTATCAAATCTACGTTGTAAAAGATGGTTTTATTTGTGTGCGGGAGTTGTGATAATGTTTATGATAGTGCTGATAGTGGGAATTATCGTGTTTATTAAATTATCAGGTAAGCATTTACATTTTTATATTTTATTAATTATTTGGATATTTAATTAATTTTCAAACATTGTATAATTGTTGAATTAAGAACTCCTTGTTATTGAAAAGCAATTACAATGTATATACAATGTGTTAAGACAAATTTGAATTTTTTTAAACTAAATATTTTATTCTAAAACTCTTTAAAGATGAAAAATCCTGTATTTCTTTTCTAAATGTTAGTTTACTGCAGCTAGCCCAATTATGATTAAGCAAGTTTTACAAGATGCTGATTACATGACTGACAAATGCAGCAGTTATAAATATTTTTTGCATAATTTACTGCCAGTCTGGATGGGCAAACTACAGAAAAACTAACACAACAACATTATTTTCTCATCCTTCTGTTATTAATATATGCTAAATGTGGAGTCACTTGATAGACATAAATTACATTTGTTCTGTCATTGAATGCATGCAGTTGGGGATAGACTAAATACTAAATCCGTCGGATTATATACTGCTCATATGTTTGAGTAACTCCTTTGATAATACTAATATTTCTAGAATATAAAAGAAATCACTCTCTGGTTTTGTTAGTTGCTGGCAGTTTTACCTATGAGGTGAAAAATAAAAACTTCATGGTGAATTTTCTTCATGCTTAACCCTTAGCATGCTAGGAATGTGGCGTCTGCTAAAATGTTGTCTGCTGAATTTCTAAAATTCGCATTTTCTTCGATTTTTTTTCAAAGAATACTATCAGAATAGCAAACTGTTTGGATCCTGATGAGACGCCACATTCTGTGGCATCTCATCTGGATCCAAACGGTTTCCAAAGGTGTTCAAAATTTGGTTCCAGCATTGAAAGAGTTAAAATTTAGCAATGACATGTACATGGTTTTCTGCCTTGGTAAATTATCCTATCACTTCTTATTGGATGTGAAAATGATAGTTTAATAATATATGCAGAGATGTTTTTGCCCCATTACAGTGGGTTTTTTGTTCAAATTAGGGGCTGGTATTAGACCTCATTCTCAATAAAAAATATATATACATATTTGTTTTTCCTAAATAAAACCTAAAAATTAAACTTGATTTTCAAAAAAAAAAAAAAAAAAACATTATCTAAAAAAAATTAGTTAATCTCTTGTCCAGCTCTATAAAAAATGAACCTAAAAATAGAGAATATAATATGGTAAAGACCTTTATTCTAAATTATAAAGCATTTATTAGCAAAACAACAACAACAATACTAAATTCCCAATTTTAGTAAAAAGCAGCAATTTTTTTTTCCAATCCAAAGGGACCTTGCCCCATTCCCCCAAAAGTGAAAAAATAATGAATTTGGATAAGTACTAGTACCATACCAATTTAAATTAAAAATTCGTGTGAATAAAACTGAAATTACATACTATTTCAAGTAACATTCATTATCATCATAAAGGGATTTTTGTCCTGTTTTAGTAAGGCCTTATATAGGCCCCTTCCCCAAAGAGAAAGACCCTTTCTCCAAGTAGAATTTCTTTAAAATTATGCATTTTTTTCCCAAATATCAAACTTACTTTTGGAAATGTCTTACCCTTTCTCAGTTTTGTCAATAATTTTCCCCCCAAAATGGAAGGCCTGGCCCTTTCACCCAGGGGTTTTTATCTGATTTTGGGGAAAGGGCCTGGCCTTTTTTGAGGGGAAAAAAATCGCGCGAAACGTCGAATTTTGGGGGAAAAAATTGTGCGAAAAGCTGGATCTTGGGGAAAATAAGCAAAGTCTAAAATAATCAATTTAACATATTTTACTGTTTTTAAAACAAATTCAAGGCAACAGATTATTTAATTATGCAAGATTTTTCTAGTTTCTACAGTGGATCAGGATAACTTATATATTTAAAGGTAAAAAAAAAAAAAAAAAAAAAAAAAAATTTTTTTTTTTTTTTTTTTTAGGGGAAAATGAAATCTAGGGAAAATTTTACCAGCTGAGGGGAAAAAAAAATCCAAGGGGAAAGGCCCGATTTTCGGCGGGTCCCAAAGAAGGAAAAAAAACCCTGCTTTCACCAAATCAAGAAAATAAGCCCTTTCATAAAACAGTATATTTAAAGGACTGTAAAATGCAAAATTGATAAAAAATAATTGGGCACAAATTTATACATGACTTTTTAATTAGAACAGAAAATGAACATCTTAGCTGACAAATGAGTGTTGCAACAAATGAAGACTTTAGTTCAGAAAACGTTTTGTTTATGGAATCAATTAAAATCAAAACATTTAAAGTGATATTTTAATCAGACCAACTCTCTTTAAACACAGACAAAACCAAGTCTGGCACATTCTGTTATTTCACAAAAGCTTTTGAAAAGTGGCAGTGCTTCCATTACCCATAAGTTCACTTACATACTTCAAAATATAATGTCAGTTAAAAATCATTATTTTGCTATTAAAGACAATGGTTTGTTTCTCTTGATGCAATATATATATATATGAGAGCACAAATCGTAAGAGGTATTTTATTGTGTAGAACTGTAATTGAACTATTATTATCGGGAAGCGGACAACAGCAACGAGCGAGGCATGGTATAGACTGTATCGACAATGTTCCTGCGCCAGCAAAACAGGTAAACATGAGAGACGCGACTCTTCAATACACTACATTACTAGTGGTTTACAACTGTTGAATGGGGTTAAGAAGTATTCTCAACAATTGGCCATGCTTATCAGCAACGGCAATAAATAATCACTTAACACCACATAATCACACATGCATGAAGAATTTACCATCTGCAGGTCAATAACTTGTTTATTATCCCCACGCTTTTTGAAAAAAAGGTGGGGATATTGTGGTTATCTCCGCCGTCCGTCCGTCTGTCCGTCCGTCCGTCCGTCCTGGCCACTATCTCCTCCTACACTAAAAGCACTAGAACCTTGAAACTTACACACATGGTAGCTATGAGCATATGTGCGACCCTGCACTATTTGGAATTTTGATCTGACCCCTGGGTCAAAAGTTATAGCGGTTGGGGTGGGGCCGCGTAAGAAATTATCACTCATTTTTTTAGGTTATTTTACATTTACTTCTTTATTTCTACACCGATTCACTTCAAATTGATACTGGACCTCTCTTATGACAATACGGTCAATCTCAACCATGCATGGCCCCATTCCCAACACTGGGGCGCCCCGCCCACATAGGCCACACCCACCAAAAATTTCCATTTACTATAATTTTTTCATTTCTACAAGGATTCTCTTCAAATTGATACTGAACTTTTGTTATGACATTAGGGTCAATCTCAACTATGCATGGCCCCAATCCCAACCCTGGGGCGCCCGCCCACATAGGCCACACCCACCAAAAAATTCCATTTACTATATTTTTTTCATTTCTACACGGATTCACTTCAAATTGATACTGAACTTCTCTTATGACATTAGGGTCAATCTCAACTATGCATGGCCCCATAACCAACCCTGGGGCCCCGCCCACATAGACCACACCCACCCAAAATTGCTTTTACTATAATTTCTTCATTTCTACACCGATTCACTTCAAATTGATATTGAACTTCTCTTATGACAATACAGTCAATCTCAACTATGCATGGCCCCATTACCAACCCTGGGGCGCCCCGCCCACATAGACCACACCCACCCAAAATTGCCTTTTACTATAATTTCTTTATTTCTACACCGATTCACTTCAAATTGATACTGAACCTCTCTTATGACAATACGGTCAATCTCAACTATGCATGGCCCCATAACCAACCCTGGGGCCCCGCCCACATAGACCACACCCGCCCAATATTGCCTTTTACTATAATTTCTTCATTTCTACACCGATTCACTTCAAATTGATTCTGAACTTCTCTTATGACAATACGGTCAATCTCAACTATGCATGGCACAATTACCAACCCTGGGGCGCCCTGCCCACATATGTCACACCCACCCAAAATTGCCTTTTACTATAACTTCTTCATTTCTACACCAATTCACTTCTAATTGATGATGAACTTCTCTTATGACAATACGGTCAATCTCAGCTATGCATGGCCCCATTACCAACCCTGGGGCACACCTAGGTCAAACATTCGGCGTGGGGATACACGTCGGCCTCTGCCGCGCCATTTCTAGTAGAATATAGTTTTATCCTATGAATATAATTAATAAATGTTAAAAGCCCTGTTTAAACATTTTATGATTCTTAGTTTAAATACTATCTTTTCTTGTAATTTACATAATCTTGGAATTAACATAATTTAATAAATGTTCTTGTCATTTACATAATCTTGTAATTTGCATAATTAAATAAATCCTAAGAATATAATTTAATAAATGTTAAAAGCATGGTTTTAGCATGTATTGATTCTCCGTTTCAATAGTATTTTTTCTTGAAATTCACATTATCTTGTATTTTAAATAATTTAATAAATGTTCTTGTAATTTACATAATTTAATAAATGTTAAAAGCCTTCATCCTAAGAATATAATTTAATAACTGTTAAAAGCCCTGTTTAGGCATTTATTGATTCTTAATTTTAATACTATCTTTTCTTGTAATTCACATTATCTTGTAATTAATATAATTTAATTAATGTTGTAATTTACACAATCTTATAATTTACATAATTTAATAAATGTTAAAAGCCTTCATCCTAAGAATATAATTTGATAACTGTTAAAAGCCCTGTTTAAGCATTTATTGATTCTTATAAGTTTTAATACTATCTTTTCTTGTAATTCACATTATCTTGTAATTAACATAATTTAATAAATGTTCTTGTAATTTACACAATCTTGTAATTTACATAATTTAATACATGTTAAAAGCCTTCATCCTAAGAATATAATTTAATAAAGTACTTTTACATGATTTTATAAATGTTAAAAGCCTACATCCTGAGAATGTAATTTAATAAATGTTAAAAGCCCTGTTTTATCATTAATTGATTCTTGCTTTTAATGCCATCATTTCTTGTAATTTACATAATCTTGTAATTTAAATAATTGAATAAATGTTATTGTAATTTACATAATCTTGTAATTTACATAATTTAATAAATATAAAAAGCCTTCATCCTTAACATATAATTTAATAACTGTTAAAAGCCCTGATTAATTATTGATTGATTCTTAGTTTTAATACTATCTTTTTAGCTCACCTGATTGCTCAGGTGAGCTTTTGTGACCTGTCATTGTCTGTCGTATGTCCGTCCGTCCGTTAACATTTGCTTGTAAACACTCTAGAGGCCACATTTCTTGTCCCATCTTCATGAAACTTGGTCAGAAGCTTTGTTCCAATGAAATCTCGGCCGAGTTCGGAACTGAGTTGTGCCGGGTCAAAAACTAGGTCACTAGGTCAAAAAAAAGAAAAACCTTGTAAACACTGTAAAAGTCACATTTCATGCCCGATCTTCATTTAACTTTGTCAAAATGTTTGTCTTAACGATATCTTGGGTGAGTTTATAAGTGGTTCCGATCCGTTGAAAAACATGGCCGCCAGTGGGCGGAGCAGTTTTCCTTATTTGGCCATAGAGAAACCTTGTAAACACTCTAGAAGTCACACTTTTTGCCCAATCATCATGAAAGTTGGTCAAAACATTGGTTCAATTGATGTCTCAGACGAGTTTGAAAATGGTCGAGATCAGTGAAAAAACATGGCCGCCAGTGGGCTGGGCATTTTTCTCTGTATGTATATAGTGGCAGTTTTCCCTATATTTGGCTATAGAGAACCTTGTAAACACTCTAGAAGTCACAATTTTTGCCCAATCATCATGAAAGTTGGTCAAAACCTTGGTTTTATTGATATCTCGGACGAGTTTGAAAATGGTTGGGATGGGTGAAAAAACATGGCCGCCAGTGGGCGGGGCATTTTTCTCTATATGTATATAGAGAAACATGTGAACACAGTAAAAGTCACATTTTTGGCCAAATTTTTAACCAGGTTTTCCAAAGGAAAAAACTGGTTATTAGATTGGCGAATGCGGGCCCGGCTGGCTGGCGGGCTATCGGGCGGGCGGAACAAGCTTGTCCGGGCCATAACTTTGTCGTTCATTGTGAGATTTTAAAATCATTTGGCACATTTGTTAACCATCATTAGACGGTGTGTCGCGCCAAAAAATTACGTCAATATCTCCAAGGTCAAGGTCACACTTTGAGTTCAAAGGTAAAAAATAGCCATAAATGAGCTTGTCTGGGCTATAACTATGTCATTCATTATGAGATTTTAAAATCATTTGGCACATTTGTTCACCATCATGGGACGGTGTGTCGCACGAAAGAATCACGTCAATATCTCCAATGTCAAGGTCGCCACGACTCAAAATAGATTTATTTTAAAACAAACTTACAAAGGGGGTTAATTTTGTTTGTTCATTTCAAAAGTTCAGTTTGAGTTGTCTCCCATTATCAGATTTTTTTTCACAATGAAAACCTGATTTTGTGACAATTTTGTCCCTTGTCATGAAATGTGCTCAGAACATTTGTTTCCTTGATACGAGAGTTGAGTTCAAAAATGGTTCCGGTCAGTTGAATAACATGGCTGCTGGGAGGGGGGCAGTTTTCTCATTATGCTCCCCCCCCCCCTTTCAGTGAGGGGGTATATTGTTTTGCTCATGTCGGTCCGTCCGTCCACCAGATGGTTTCCGGATGATAACTCAAGAGCACTTATGCCAAGGATCATGAAACTTCATAGGTACATTGATCATGACTCGCAGATGACCCCTATTGATTTTCAGGTCACTAGGTCAAAGGTCAAGGTCACAATGACCCGAAATAGTAAAATGGTTTCCGGATGATAACTTAAGAACACTTATGCCTAGGATCATGAAACTTCATAGGAACATTCATAATAACTCGTAGATGACCCCTATTGATTTTCAGGTCACAAGGTCAAAGGTCAAGGTCACGGTGACCCGAAATAGTAAAATGGTTTCCAGATGATAACTCAAGAATGCTTATTCCTAGGATCATAAAACTTCATAGGTACATTGATCATGACTCGAAGATGACCCTTATTGATTTTCAGGTCACTAGGTCAAAGGTCAAAGTCACGGTGACCTGAAATAGTCAAATGGTTTCTGGATGATAACTCAAGAAAGCTTATGCCTAGGATCATGAAACTTCATAGGTACAACGATGATATGACTCGCAGATAACCCCTTTTGATTTTCAGGTCAAAGGTCAAGGTCACGGTGACCTGAAATAGTAAAATTAATGGCTGTCAAGGTCACGGTGACTCAACTTAGAAAAATGGTTTCCGGATGATAACTCAAGAATGCTTATGCCTAGGATCATGAAACTTCATAGGTACATTGATCATGACTCGCAGATGAAATCATGATGAAACTTGACCAGGATGTTTGTCTGGACAATATCTAGTTCAAATTTGACATTTGGTAAAGATTGAATGAACTGACTCCTCTCAGGTGAGCGAACTAGGGCCATCTTTGCCCTCTTGTCTTGTAATTATACCCCCACAAACAAAGTTTAAGGGGGTATATAGGAGTGAACTTGTCTGTCGGTCGGTCTGTCTGTCGGTCCGTATTAAGTGTCCGCTCTCTAAATCAAGTAGTTTTCATCCGATCTTTACCAAACTTGGTCAGAAGTTGTATCTACATGATGTAAAGGCCAAGTTCGAACATGGGCTTTGCCGGGTCAAAAACTAGGTCACAGGCTCACTTAGTGCGTTTTAAACATTCAGCATGTTGTCCGCTCTTTAGTTCAAGTAGTTTTCATCCTATCTTCACCAAACTTGGTCAGAAGTTGTATCTAGATGATCTTAAGGCCAAGTAAAAACATGGGCCTTGCCGGGTCAAAACCTAGGTCACGGGGTCACTTGGTGCGTTTTTTAACATTCAGCATGGTGTCCTCTCTCTTATTCAAGTACATGTAGTTTTCATCCGATCTTCACCAAACTTGGTCAGAAGTTTTATCTTGATGATCTGAAGGCCAAGTTCGAACATGGGCCATGCCAGATCAAAAACTAGGTCACAGGGTCACTTAGTATGTTTTACACGTTGAGCATGGTGTCCGCTCTCTTTTTCAAGTAGTTTAAATCCGATCTTCACCACACTTGGTCAGAAGTTGTAACTAGATGATGTGTAGGTCAAGTTCGAACATGGGCCATGCTGGGTCAAAAACTAGGTCACTGGGTCACTTTATGTGTTTTAAACCTCACCATGTTGTCCGCTCTCTAATTCAAGTAGTTTTTATCCCATCTTCACCAAAATTGGTCAAAAGTTGTATCTTGATAATGTCTAGGGCAAGTTTAAATATGGGTCATGCCGGGTCAAAAACAAGGTCACGGGGTCACTTAGTAAGTTTTAAACATCACAATGTTGTCCGCTCTCTAATTAAAGTAAATTTCATCAAATCTTCACCAAACTTGGTCAGAAGTTGTATCTAGATGATGTCTAGGTCTAGTTTGAATATGGGTCATGCCGGGTCAAAAACTAGGTCATGGGGTATCTTAGTGCGTTTTAAACCTCACCATGTTGTCCGCTCTCTAATTCAAGTAGTTTTCATCCAATCCTCACCAAACTTGGTCACAAGTTTTATCTAAATGATCTCTAGGACATGTTTGAACATGGGCTATTCCAGGCCTAAAACTAGGTCACGGGGTCACTTAGTGTTTTTTAACATTCAGCATCGTGTCCGCTCTCTAATTCAAGTAGTTTACATCCCATCTTCACCAAACTTGGTCAGAAGTTTTATGGAGATGATCTTAAGGCCAAGTAAGAATATGGGCCTTTCTGGGTCAAAAACTAGGTCAAGGGGTCACTTAGTGCGTTTTAAAAATTGAGCATGGTGACCGCTGTTTTTTGTGAAGACGACATGCAAAATAATATGTGTCAATGCGGCATGTGGGGGTATTCGTCACGTCTGTGACAAAGCTCTAGTTTTTATAGCATATATATGTTCTATAATAACGACAGTATGCTACATATGTGTTTTTATGCATGAATTTGAACTTTAGATAAAGAAATAATTAATAACATGGAAACATTTTCATCAAATCCTGAAGCTTTGCAATTATAAAACAACAATAAAACACCATAAGTACAGAGGAATGTATACAAGTCAGTGATAAACTGATATGTACCCTGGCTGAGAAAATCTTTTGTTTACCTGTTTCAATTCACTGGCGGTATCTTGTCGTTACAGTGTATAATGGAGATAACCATGGGTTATGGTTAGGATTATATAGGGTTATGGTTAGGGGTCGGGTTAGGGTTAAGGTTAGTGTTTAGGCTAACCCAAACCCGACCCCTAACCCTAACCCTCTACCCCCCAATGCGCATTTCAATACCATGCCTCGCTCGATGTCGTTGTCCCCTTCCCCATATTATCATGGGGTTTCATGGCATTAAATAAAATGATATTATTATGCAGAGTAAATTTAAGGGCAAGAATGATAACATTTTAAGATGACCATGGCATAAAATGTTTAAGATATTAAAGAGTCGGGATTTTTTTAAATCTAATGTACAGAGATGGCATGTTCAAATTTTGTAGCAATTTATTTTGTTGCAAAATGCTCTTACGCCTTTTATGCCGATGTGAGATAAGAATTTCCCAATGAATGCATAATTTGGAACTCAAATGTTGCATTTACATGATAAACATAGATCCCCATAGATACACTACGTCTAGTGTGATTTCTGCCATCCACAACGCATCACCATGATTCAGCCCAGAGTGGACAATTACTATCTCACCACAATACACCATTGAACACGGTGATTTCGCTGTGGCGAATTGCGGTGTCAGTCTCGGCGTTATCGGGAAATTGATCTCACGGTGGACCACCGCAATCGCAGTGGACCACCACGGTCTAGGTGGTACGCAGTGAAATACATGTGCAACAAAAACATTATACAAATGTACAGTCTGCAATATTGAAATGTACATGTTCATTCATATTGCAGATCGTATAATGTTGTTTTTTAAAACTTTGTATGTAGATGTATAACATGCACTTTATAATAAAATCACCGAATGTTCAACTCTTTTCTCTCGTGTTTTCCCTCTTTACAGAATCATTGACATGTCTTACATGGAGCGTGAGTATAGTTTGCGTTTCATGCTTCAGGTTTTGTTTCAATTGTTTCTGCCTTGTTTACACTCTAGAGGCCACCCGATCTTGAAACTTGGTCAGAAGATTTGTCCCAATAATATCTTGTTATCTCAGGTGAGCGACTTTTGGCCTTTCAGGCCCTCTTGTTTTGTTTGGCCTAACCATATCATGGATGCAGTGTTTTTTTTCTTTACAATGGAAATGTTTTGTTGTTTTTAGGTAATATTCAATACATGTAGTGCTATGTGAAAGAAGCCAAACAAAAGTGTTTCATTGAATGGTTAATTTTTAGCTCATCTATTTTTTGAAAAAAAATTATGAGCTATTGTCATCACCTTGGCGTCGGCGTCCGGTTAAGTTTTGCGTTTAGGTCCACTTTTCTCAGAAAGTATCAATGCTATTGCATTCAAAATTTGTACACTTACTTACTATCATGAGGGGACTGGGCAGGCAAAGTTAGATAACTCTGGCGTGCATTTTGACTGAATTATGTGCCCTTTTTATACTTAAAAAAGTGAAAATTTTGGTTAAGTTTTGCGTGAAGGTCCACTTTTTTCAGAAAGTATCAATGCTATTGCATTCAAACTTGGTACACTTACTTACTATCATGAGGGGACTGTGCAGGCAAAGTTAGATAACTCTGGCATGCATTTTGACAGAATTATGTGCCCTTTTTATACTTAGAAAATTGAACATTTTGGTTAAGTTTTGTGTTTAGGTCCATTTTATTCCTTAAGTATCAAAGCTATTGCTTTCATACTTGCAACACTTACTAACTATCATAAGGGGACTGTGCAGGCAAAGTAATGTAACTCTGACTGGCATTTTGACAGAATTATGTGCCCTTTTTATACTTAAAAAATTGAAAATTTGGTTATGTTTTGTGTTTAGGTCCTCTTTATTCCTACAGTATCAAAGCTATTGCTTTCATACTTGCAACACTTATTAACTATCGTAAGGGGACTGTGCAGGCAAAGTTATGTAACTCTGACTGGCATTTGGACGGAATTATGGGCCCTTTATACTTAGAAAATTGAAAGTTTGGTTAAGTTTTGTGTTTTGGTCCACTTTACCCCTAAAGTATCATAGATATTGCTTTCATACTTGGAACACTCGCAAACTATCATAAGGGTACAGTAAAAGGACAAGTTGCATAACGCTGGTTGTCATTTTTACGGAATTATGGCCCTTTTTTGACATAGTATCTTTGAATATATGGTTAAATTTTGTGTTTCGATCCACTTTACTTCTAAAGTATCAAGGCTATTGCTTTCAAACTTCAAATACTTTCATGCTATCATGAGGTTACTGTACCTGGCAAGTTGAATTTTACCTTGACCTTTGAATGACCTTGACTCTCAAGGTCAAATTATTAAATTTTGCTAAAATTGCCATAACTTCTTTATTTATGATTAGATTTGATTGATTGAAAACTACTCTTACCTGACATACCACAATTGACTCCACCCAAACCATTGCCCGTGCCCCCCACCCCTGAATCCCCCCCCCTATTTTTTTTTTTTTTTTTTTTTTTTAGGATCATCTCACAAATGACCACCACACCCTCACACTATACCCCCCCCCACCCCACCCCCTCCCCAAATTATTTTTTTTAAACGGTTAAAAAACAAAACTATTTATTTTGATTATTTTATGTTTGAAATACCGTCTAACCATCGCATCCAAGAATCCCCACCCCCCCCCTCCCCCCACCCGAATCCCCCCCCCCCCTAATTTTTTTTTTTTTTTTTTTTTTTTAAGATCATCTCACAAATTACAACCACACCCTCACACTATACCCCCCCACCTCACCCCCCCCCCCCCAATTTTTTTTTTGAAACGGTTAAAAAACACAAATATTTATTTTTATTATTTTATGTTTGAAATACCGTCCAACCATCGCACCCAAGAATCCCCCCCCCACCCCCCCACCCCGATTTTTTAATGTTTTTTCCTTTTTTTGCATTTTTGGAAGATAATGTAATAAATGTCCACACCCCCACACAATGCACCCCTCTTCACTCCACCCCTCCCGACTTTGTGATTGAAAATGAGAGTCCCTTCACCTTTAAAAAGAAAATAGATGAGCGGACTGCACCCGCAAGGCGGTGCTCTTGTTATTACATGTAACAATACAGACCAATCAAATAGTAAGATAGATGGTAGTTTGTGGTTAAATGTGATGAGACATTAATGCATTGTGCCATAAATATTCACAATTTATTAGATCTAACACTCACAAATAAAAAACCATCGAAAAAGAACCTTAAGTTTGTCAACCACAGTCCACTTTTGATCATGGCAAAACACTTTAGTTTTGCTTGTCTTCAAATTGGTAAAGAACCTTACTTGCTATTGGTTAAGTGCCTGTATTTTCCTTGACTCAAGGCATTGGATAACCATGTTTGAGTACCATGTTTGTCTGTGTAAAAGTTTGACCATTGTCTTTATAAGCTGTTGTTTATGCAGCATTTTATGTTTACCATCTCAAAAAATTTTAAAAGCCGGTGTCTGGAATGTTAAAGAGAAAAGTGTTATGTACCAGAAAAAGGTTATGTAATAAAACACAGCAATTGGAAGACAAGAACTTCTAATATTAGGAAAAATACCAGTATAAGTGTTGCTAATCCTATCAATAATAAATGTTCTTGCCTCTGTATTCTATTCATTGAATGTAAACGATTTTAGTAGTGTGGCTCTTAAGCTACATCACAAGTTTAAAATAATTAAAATATTAATGTATTCAAAATTGTTTATGCAAGTGCTTTCATTGGTTTTAAAAAGACATTTTATCTGCCTGTATTTAGGTAATTTGACTTTTAATTAATTGTTTGCATTTGTTTTTCTTTCATTATGCAAACAAATCTTTTCAATGAAGTATAAAAAGCAACTTGCATGCATTTGAAATGAATCAAAGTTTGCTCTGTCATCTTACTTCAAATCCATTGATTTTTGCATTCTTATCTTTTCAATGTTGATGTCATCCACACAAAAATATTATTTTGCACCTGTGTGTGCAAATTAAATGTGCGCTTGATTGATTGGCGAATGCTGTAGAAGGGGTTGCATGTATGGAGATTTTTCTTTTCGTCCATATTAATTTACAAAACTCCTGAAAAATTCTCATCATAATAAAGGTGTGGATTGCATTGATTACAAAGGTAAAGGGAGTGCTATCAGATTGTATTCTAACACGTATATTTGCAAATCTTTAGAAAAAAGATGTCAATATTTAGTTACGGTCCCTAACTACTATATTTCACCCCTGCTTCAGGTGAAACGTATTAATGAACAATTGCACAAATACCTACCTAACAGGTGTGACAAGTGCTGTAACAATATATCGATTAACAGTTTAAGTACAATTGTTCGTGTTGATTGACTGCATGAAAAAAGGACTGACCACTTGATATCTTGGTTACTACTTGTCAGAATGCAAGATTTATGTGCAAGGTTTATTATACACCCCATTTTGTTAATCTCTACGCCTACTTAGTGGGAAGTTGACTCATGCATATCTGAAATCACATTTCATTTGCAATGCTTCATTTAAATTGCGCAGATATTCCTTATTATCTATGGATTTTTATAACAAAAGCACTGTATATGGTCACTTGAGCATTAGTCATTTGTTGTATTTCGGAAGTCACATTAGATTGAGTTATTCGGTTCATCAAGTAAATCTTGCTTTAAGGCAAATCTGTTTGCACAATCTTTTCTCGAAGTGCACGTTTGATCTGCTTTCAATACTGAATGTAATTAAAACACCTTAGATTAACCTTTAACAAAAAGCTTAAAGCAAATTACAGAAAAATGACATTTATAAATCATATAAGATGACATGTTTTGTGGAGATATTAATAAATTTATATTAGATGCGAATGATAAGGACCTGAACATAATTTGTATTTTTTTAAATTGCCCATTTATACTAAAATTTTAAATTAAGTAGAAAAATTAGTTTGTACTTATAGGATTTTGTTTCTTGGGATCTGTATATTAAATGTGCTTCATTTTCCTAACCATGTATCCCAATGTGTGAGCGTCAACATTATAACAAACAATCTACAAGTTAATTTGAATTATTGTCTGAAAACTGGACACAAGTTTAGGACACCTCCATTTATATCTATTGAAAGTGATTAGGATGACTTATATTTCTAAGCCTGGAAGTAAGTTGCAATTTAACAGACAATATTACTGAAGTAAATACATAATCATCAACAAATAAATACCAGACTTGTCAATTAATGGTTAAAAAAGTCAATAGTGCATAAATAGTATCAACCATCAGATGACATGCTTAATTGACCAATTGCTTAACAATTACCTTAAAAATATCATAATATCAACATCTAAACCTTCAACACACAATTACACAAACTTTTTTAATTCTATGTGGGATTTGATACAGTGCGAGGTATAAAACCTATTGTTTTCCTGTTATTGTTGCATTATACTCACGATGGGTCTTCTTATTTGTTTGCAGGTGTCCAATTTATGCTTACAAAAGAAACAAAATACCTGTTAGTTATCCAAATACTCATTTAACATGCAACTTGGCTGCAATGCATTTCTCAATTTGATTAATGTGATTTATGTCTGTCCTGAAAAGCAGTTATCGTGAAAAGGGGGGGGGGGGGGCGAGTCGTCAATTGCCTTTCTGAAATCACATTAATTTCCATGCATTGTTTGTCCATTTATTATGAGGGGTTGGTGTAGCTCCATTTCTTGCCTAAATAAACATAAAGAGACATGTATTTGCTTTGAGTTTGTTTTATGTGTTTAATTTAAGAAAGTGTGATTAATTTTTTTCTGTCAAGGCATTCTTGTCTGTGCATTCCTAAAGCTTTTTTGAACAAACAATCCCAAGCAATTATTACCTTATTTAAGTTTGGCCATCTTTAAGAGTGGTATTTTAAAATCCCTGCTGGAGGGGAGGGGGTAGCATTGCCATGCTTGACTATGATATCAGTAAGATTTAAGCATGGTGAGAATGCTGTCAGAAGAAAAAAAAAATTAGTGCCAATTTTTATCTTGAAAAGTCCAATAAAAGAACATAGTCTGAGTGTCATGGTATTATAAGACACAACATGAAAACTCAGCATTCCCAAATCAATTAGCCTACAAGTTATTAATCTATTTCACTTTTATTCCGTGTAAAATTGAGAGAAGTGCACTTTTGAAAGCAATATATTGCAAAACTCAATTTAAAATATAGGAAATCTCAAGTATCCTTAAATTGTTATTTTCCAAAAATGATTTCAGTTCTTTTCACATTAATTATTTACATATCGTTAAAATTTACCTTGAGTAAAGTCTTCAAGTGGTAATAAATAAATAGAAGTAAGCCTTGAGTTTGACAGCTGTATTTGTTTTGGTGGGCGATGAAATCATTTAGTTTAAACCTATTTATTTTAGCTCGATTGCGTCGAAAGCCTTAGGCTTATATAAACGCTCTCGAGTCCGTTTCCTGGGCCTAGAACCAGTACTTGGTGTCTTTGGGGGAGATCGAAAGAACGCTCCCACGGTGGGGATCGAACCCGTGACCTCCCGGTCGCAAGGCGGACACCATATCCATTACACCACGGCGACCTTGTATTTATTTATTTAGCATCTTTAGATCCTTTTTGCATCATTTGTTTCATTTAAATACATGAGTGTAATGCACTTTAGTAAGATACAATTTGCCTTTGATATCATGCAACTGAGTAGATAGATGCTTTCAAACTTATATGGTTGCTTTTTTTTCAAGACAGATCACATGTATTGTACTTGGATTGATTAATGATCCTAGTTTTAAAGTTTTTAGAAATTCAAGAAAATGGCCTGTGCGTTTAGACTTTAAAAAATACACAGTTATGTAAAATATCAACAAGTTTAAAGATGCATTTAATTTGGTAGAATAATACGCATGATTTAATGAAAATGTGATGCTATTGCTCATTGCTTTATTTCAGCCCCAGATAGCCATAAACTCATGAACAGAACAACAACAGAGGTTCCCCCATACACATCATCAGCATCGACAGTTCCATCCTCCACCACAGAGCTTTCAAGTTCCAGTTCCTCTTCATCATCACCAACATGGTCCACTACATCAGTATCAACAGGTAATTACTCGTTGTTTTATGTCTTAATTTCACATACCCAAGCAAATCAATTTTGTTTTAACTATTTGTCAAGTTTTTTTAAGTAGAGAAATGATCTAAATATTGTGCAAATAGTTTCTCTTCACTGTTCTGTACATGCTCCTTACACAAGTGTATAGAATAAATTTCCCCAAAGCAGTAGTTACCATTTTGTGGAAGAATTTTTTCTGATACAACATACATAGCTATATGTAATAATTGTTATAAAATAAAATTATTTTTTTCTGCAATCTGATAAGTTGTTACAACTTGCATTTTCAAGATAAAATATCTGGCAAAATAGGCTCTTGCACTAAATTGTATTGCATAATACATGGAATATCTTGTCTTTGATTGCAATAAATCTTTGTTCAAGTACTTTATTGTAAATAATAACTTAAGGCTGAATATATTTTTAGAAAAAAGACTGTAAAGTATTCATCTGTGTCATTAATGTTAAGTGGTAATTGACTTCTATCATGATATGTTATGAAGATTTATTTATGCAAGAACATTTACACAACATACACACATTTATTTATTGTAATAAATACTCTTTCCATGTCATTTTCTATCCTCACAATTATCACAAAACCTTGCCAGTCTTAACACAAACAATACTATTCTTGGAAGGAGGTCTAAGTTACATATTTAATAAAAACATTTGTAATTAAAAAAAGAAGATAGATTATAATGTTCATATAGATTATCATGTTCATATAGATTATAATGTTCATATAGATTATCATGTTCATAAAGATTATAATGCTCATATATATTAAAATGTTCATATAGATTATAATGTTCATACAGATTATCATGTTCATATAGATTATCATGTTCATATAGATTATCATGTTCATATAGATTATCATGTTCATATAGATTATCATGTTCATATAGAATATCATGTTCATAAAGATTATCATGTTCATATAGATTATCATGTTCATATAGATTATAATGTTCATATAGATTATCATGTTCATATAGAGTATCATGTTCATATAGATTATCATATTCATATAGATTATATTGTTCATATAGATTATCATGTTCATATAGATTATCATGTTCATATAGAGTATCATGTCCATATAGATTATCATGTTCATATAGAGTATCATGTTCATATAGATTATAATGTTCATATAGATTATCATGTTCAAATAGATTATCATGTTCATATAGATTATCATGTTCATATAGATTATCATGTTCATATAGATTATCATGTTCATATAGATTATCATGTTCATAAAGATTATCATGTTCATATAGATTATAATGTTCATAAAGATTATCCTGTTCATATAGATTATCATGTTCATATAGATTATCATGTTCATATAGATTATAATGTCTATATAGATTATCACGTTCATATAGATTTTCATGTTCATATAGATTATCATGTTCATATAGATTATCATGTTCATATAGATTATCATGTTCATAAAGATTATCATGTTCATATAGATTATCATGTTCATATAGATTATAATGTTCATATAGATTATCATGTTCATATAGATTATCATGTTCATATAGATTATCATGTTCATATAGATTATAATGTTCCTATAGATTATTAATTTCATATAGATTATGATGTTCATATAGATTATAATGTTCATATAGATTATAATGTTCATATAGATTATAATGTTCATATAGATTATAATGTTCATATAGATTATAATGTTTATATAGATTATAATGTTCATATAGATTATCATGTTCATATAGATTATCATGTTCATATAGATTATAATGTTCATATAGATTATCATGTTCATATAGATTATCATGTTCATAAAGATTATCATGTTCATATAGATTGTCATGTTCATATAGATTATAATGTTCATATAGATTATCATGTTCATATAGATTATAATGTTCATATAGATTATGATGTTCATATAGATTATCATGTTCATATAGATTATCATATTCATATAGATTATAATGTACATATAGATTATCATGTTCATATAGATTATCATGTTCATATAGATATATGTTATCATGTAAATTTGATGTAAAGGAGTCTTATTAAGACATACTGCTTTCAATAAAGATTTGTTAAGGAGACATGCAGCAATTGTGATTGAATGGGGCCTACCAAATATTGTAAACATGATCAGGATGCAAAATGTTTTAGACTTTATTCAGTCAGCATTTAAAACAAATACATGAAAGCATTGATGTTAAAGTTTGGTGATAAACTTGAAGTTCAATAAAACAGATTTAAAGATTGTTGTGTTTTATTTGAAATTGAATTGATTTTATGCCCTTTGCTTTTTTCTCATGAATGTATGTACATATACATACACAATCATATTTCTTTGAAACAACCGTAATAAACAATGTACATATGGCAATGCAAGTTAAGCAATCCTTTTTAATTGTAACAATTATAAGAAATATGTCATACTTAAAAAAAAAAACGCACATTCAGTTACTTCATCAGTTACTTCATCCAGAATTGTATTTTTGCTTTAATTGTTTCAGTTACTTCATATATTATTTCAACCAATAATATGTTCTTTTTATTTTCTTATTTCAGATACTTCTTCAGTCACTTCATCAAGTACATTACCATCTTCTCTATCATCCACCAGTACATCTTCAGTTTTGACCACCACTTCATCTGTCTCTTCGTCTAGTATTACAATCAACACTACTGAGTCTCTCACCACTTTTTCTACAAGTCCCATTTCAGGTACATGTAACACATTATTATGCCCCCCTTCGAAGAAGAGGGGGTGTATTGCTTTGCACATGTCGGTCGGTCGGTCTGTTGGTCGGTCCGTCCACCAGGTGGTTTCCGGATGATAACTCAAGAACGCTTGGGCCTAGGAGCATGAAACTTCATAGGTACATTGATCATGACTCGCAGATGACTCCTATTGATTTTGAGGTCACTATGTCAAAGGTCAAGGTCACGGTGATCCGAAATAGTAAAATGGTTTCCGGATGATAACTTAAGAACGCTTAGGCCTAGGATCATGAAACTTGATAGGTAGATTGATCATGACTCGCAGATGATCCCTATTGATTTTCAGGTCACTAGGTCAAAGGTCAAGGTCACAGTGACCCAAAATAGTAAAATGGTTTCCGGATGATAACTCAAGAACGCTTAGGCCTAGGATCATGAAACTTGATAGGTAGACTGATCATGACTCGCAGATGACACCTATTGATTTTGAGGTCACTAGGTCAAAGGTCAAGGTCACAGTTACCCGAAATATTAAAATGGTTTCCGGATGATTACTCAAGAACGCTTATGCCTAGGATCATGAAACTTGATAAGTAGATTTATTATGACTCGCAGTTGATCCCAATTGATTTTCAGGTCACTATACAAAGGTCAAGGTCAGGGTGACCTGAAATAGTAAAATGGTTTCCAGATGATAACTCAAGAACGCTAATGGCTACGATCATGAAACTTCGTAGGTACATTGATCAAGACTTGCAGATGACCCCTATTGATTTTGAGGTCACTAGGTCAAGGGTGAAGGTCATGGTGACCCGAAATAGTAAAATGGTTTCCCGATGATAACTCAAGAACGCTTATGCCTAGGATCATGAAACTTCATAGGTAGATTGATCATGACTCGCAGATGACCCCTATAGATTTTGAGGTCACTAGGTCAAAGGTCAAGTTCACGGTGACCCGAAATAGTAAAATGGTTTCCGGATGATAACTAAAGAACGCTTATTCCTAGGATCATGAAACTTGATAGGTAGATTGTTCATGACTCGCAGATGACCCCTATTGATTTTCAGGTGACTAGGTCAAAGGTCAAGGTCATGATGACCCGAAAATAGTAAAATGGTTTCCAGATGATAACTCAAGAATGCTTATGGCTAGGATCATGAAACTTCATAGGTACATTGATCATGACTGGCAGATGACCCCTATTGATTTTCAGGTCACTAGGTCAAAGGTCAAGGTCACAGTGACAAAAAACATATTCACACAATGGCTGTCACTGCAATGGAGAGCCCATATGGGGGGCATGCATGTTTTACAAACAGCCCTTGTTTTAGAAACAATAAATTTTCAACTAATCATAATTATTGTTTATGATTTTATGAAATTGCATTTTAATAAAAGTAATATTTTTTATGTCATAAGTCATGCTCTGAATTGTCAGTATTGGGTTATTTTCTTGGCTTCAACATTTCAAAATGGTTGTCTTATGTTTTTTCTTTCTATAGTGCAATCAGAATCTAATTCTATTTATGCATGCACTTTTGTTGCAGACTAATGTATGCTTATAGCCATGTAAACTGCAATAAATATATGATTTCAACTGTTTATTATCGTCTCAATGAGTTACAAATGCTAGTATTTAAATGTTAAGCATATCACTTACACATAAAAAATGCTTAATATACTTTGTGAGAAGATAGTTGTAGAGGTATGTTTATGGAAGCAAGAGTGGAAGTTGTCAAGTTACTTGAAGATTAGTTAAGAAAATGCAAATACTAGAAATCAGAAAAAGTTTGTCTTGGTTATAAATATGATTAACCTGCACCTGAAATAAATGTTTTTTCTGATATTGTATATACTTATATTTTTAATTGTTATATCCTAATGATCCTAATAAATTAAGCTGACAGTCCTGTGATACTGAATATTTCATTTGAAATTTGAGCATATGCAATTTCTACTTACTTTTAAATGGAAACTTAGAAAGACTATTATTATTAAACACTATATACCAAATAAATATGTCTCTCATTTGCTTCCATACTCACGTGTTGAATATCAACATGTTCTTGTGTGAATGGTTAACCAGTTTTTGGACTTTATAAGATTGCATTTCAGGCAATTGTCTGCATAGCTGCATAACTGTATTTGAATTTTATATTAAAATTGAGAATTAGTTCATGGTTTTTATGAATTTATCTTTGCCATAGTGCAGCAACCTAATCCATCAGTTATATTTTCATGTGTAAATAATTAGTTTTTTAGAAATGCATGAATGCCTCTGTTCCTAGAAATGAAAAACTGGGTTAAATTGCTAAGTTTTCAAAACTTCTTTTGCAATCTTTTGTGATATGCTTTATATATTAAATGTGTTATTGTGTTTTTACAGAAAGATACAAACCAGCCCAAACATCACAATGCCTTTATCTGATTTAGAAAATTTAAGGTATGATGATACCCATTATTAATATATATTATATCTGTTCCAGTGTGTGAACATAGTGAGTTCCGCTGTGCTGATGGGTCATGTATCCGGGCCCAGTACGTCTGTGATGGGCGACCCCATTGTCCTGGTGCTGACGATGAATACAAAAACTGCAGTAAGTTTGAAGAGTATGTTTAGATCAATGTTTTACTCAATTTTGTTGATGAATGCAGATGGTCACACAATAATACTATTGTTGAAACAATTGTCAGAGAGTGTTGATAAAAGTTCCCTACTGCTTTCACAGGAAGGGACAATAGGTTTACCCTCTGTCCATCATGTCTGTCTTTTCATCTGTTTGTCTGCCTTTCAGTCTGTTTCTCCACCTGTCAGTCTGTATGTCTGCCTGTCAGTCTGTCTGCCTGTAGGCCTGTCAGTCTGTTTGTCTACCTGTAAGTCTGCCTGTCAATCTGTCTGTAAGTCTATCTGTCAGTCTGTCTGTCCACCTGTAAGTCTGTCTGTCTGTCTGTCTGTCTGTCTGTCTGTCTGTCCGCCTGGCAGTCTGTCTGCCTGGCAGTCTGTCTGTTTGCCTGGAAGTCTGTCTGTCCCCAGCTGTCAGTCTGTCTGCCTGTCAGTGTGTCTGTTTGCCTGGCAGTCTGTCTGTCCCCAGCTGTCAGTCTGTTTGTCCACCTGTCAGTCTGTTTGTCCACCTTTCAGTCTATTTGTCTGCCTGTCACTATGTATGTCCGTCCTTTAGTTTGTATGTCAGTCTGTCTGTTTGCCATCAGTCTGTATGTCTGCCTGTCAGTCTGTATGTCTGCCCTTCAGTCTGTATATTCACCTGTCAGTCTGTCTGTTTGCCTTCATTCTGTTTGTCTGCCTGTAAGTCTGTCTGTCTGTAAGTCAGTCTGTATGTTCACCGGTCAGTCTGTCTGTCTGCCTTCAGTCTGTCAGTATATGTCCCCCTGTTAGTCTGTGTGTCAGTCTGTATGTTCACATGTCAGTCTGTCTGTCTTCCTTCAGTCTGTTTGTCAGCATGTAAGTCTGTCTGTCTGCCTTTAGTCTGTCAGTCTGTTTGTCAGTCTGTATGTCCCACTGTCAGTCTGTATGTCTGCCCTCCTCTCTGCAAAACTGGGATGTTTATGTTGTTGTTTCTATGTCACTTGTTACTTCAAGTAAAATAATTTTTTGTCAATGGTATGTTGTCTTCTTTGCATTCAAATGTTTAAAGTTTATTTTTATTTGGAGTTAATGAACTAAAGTTTGTTATAGCACTTTCTGATCGATTTGCGGCTTTGGTCAGATGTTGTATCTAGATGATGTCTAGGTCAAGTCCGAATATGGGTCATGCTGGGTCAAAAACTAGGTCACTGGGTCGCTTAGTGCGTTTTAAACATTGAGCACGGTGTCTGCTCTCTAATTAAAGTAGTTTCTATCCGAGCTACACGAAACTTGGTCAGAAGTTGTATCTAGATGATGTCTAGGTCAAGTTCGAACATGAGTCATGGCAGGTCAAAAACTAGGTCACGGGGTCACTTAGTGCGTTTTAAACATTGAGCATGGTGTCAGCTCTATAATTAAAGTAGTTTTAATCCGAGCTTCACCAAACTTGGTCAGAAGTTGTATCTAGATGATGTCTAGGCCAAGTTCGAACATGGGTCATGGCAGGTCAAAAACTAAGTCACGGGGTCACTTAGTGTGTTTTAAACATTGAGCATGGTGTCCTCTCTCTAATTCAAATAGTTTTTATCCGATCTTCACCAAACTTGGTGAGAAGTTGTATCTAGATGATGTCTAGATCAAGTTTGAATATGGGTTATGCCGGATCAAAAACTAGGTCATTGGGTCATTTAGTGCGTTTTAAACATTCAGCTTGTTGTCTGCTCTCTAATTCAAGTAGTTTTCATCCGATATCTTTTCCAATCTTGGACAGAAGTTTTATGATCTCTACGCCAAGTTTGAATATAGGCCATGCTGAGCCAAAAACTAGGTCACGGGGTCACTAAGTGAGTTATTTAACATTCAGCATGATGTCCGCTCTCTAATTCAAGTAGTTTTCATCCGATCTTCACCATACCTGGTCAGAAGTTGTTTCTAGATGATGTGTAGGTTAAGTTTGAACATGGGCCATGCCGGGTCAAAAACTAGGTCGTTGGGTCACTTAGTGCATTTTAAACATTGAGCATGTTGTCGGCTGTTTTTTGTGAAGACAACATGCAAAATATTCTGTGTCAACGCGGCATGTGGGGGTATTCGTCACGTCTGTGACAAAGCTCTAGTTTGAATTGTGCCAAATGTAAAGTTCATGATATATAGATGTATAAAAAAACTATTTTTTCAAATTGATGCATCATTTATGTTTTATGCAAATTAAAAGTAATTTAATTGACACTTATTTGTATATAAGTATTAATAACACTAATGATATGTTGTCAGTTTTTATTATTAGCTCATCTATTTTTTGAAAAAAAATTATGAGCTATTGTCATCACCTTGGCGTCGGCGTCGGCGTCTGCGTCGGCGTCGGCGTCGGCGTCCGGTTAAGTTTTGCGTTTAGGTCCACTTTTCTCAGAAAGTATCAATGCTATTGCATTCAAACTTGGTACACTTACTTACTATCATGAGGGGACTGGGCAGGCAAAGTTAGATAACTCTGGCGTGCATTTTGACTGAATTATGTGCCCTTTTTATACTTAGAAAATTGAAAATTTTGGTTAAGTTTTGCGTTTAGGTCCACTTTTTTTCAGAAAGTATCAATGCTATTGCATTCAAACTTGGTACACTTACTTACTATCATGAGGGGACAGGGCAGGCAAAGTAAGATAACTCTGGCGTGCATTTTGACAGAATTATGTGCCCTTTTTATACTTAGAAAATTGAAAATTTTGGTTAAGTTTTGTGTTAAGGTCCATTTTATTCCTTAAGTATCAAAGCTATTGCTTTCATACTTGCAACACTTACTAACTACCGTAAGGGGACTGTGCAGGCAAAGTTATGTAACTCTGACTGGCATTTGGACGGAATTATGGGCCCTTTATACTTAGAAAATTGAAAGTTTGGTTAAGTTTTGTGTTTTGGTCCACTTTACCCCTAAAGTATCATAGATATTGCTTTCATACTTGGAACACTCGCAAACTATCATAAGGGTACAGTAAAAGGACAAGTTGCATAACTCTGGATGTCATTTTTACGGAATTATGGCCCTTTTTTGACTTAGTAACTTTGAATATATGGTTAAATTTTGTGTTTCGATCCACTTTACTTCTTAAGTATCAAGGCTATTGCTTTCAAACTTCAAATACTTTCATGCTATCATGAGGTTACTGTACCTGGCAAGTTGAATTTTACCTTGACCTTTGAATGACCTTGACTCTCAAGGTCAAATTATTAAATTTCTCTAAAATTGCCATAACTTCTTTATTTATGATTAGATTTGATTGATACTTTGACCAAACTACTCTTACCTGACATACCACAATAGACTCCACCCAAACCAACGCCCGTGCCCCCCCCCCTATTTTTTTTTTTTTTTTTTTTTTAAGATCATCTCACAAATGACCACCACACCCTCACACTATACCCCCCCCCCCCCACCCCACCCCCTCCCCAATTTTTTTTTAAACGGTTAAAAAACAAAACTATTTATTTTGATTATTTTATGTTTGAAATACCGTCCAACCATCGCACCCAAGAATCCCCCCCCCACCCCCCCCTCCCCCCACCCGAAACCCCCCCCCCCTATTTTTTTTTTTTTTTTTTTTTTTTAAGATCATCTCACAAATTACCACCACACCCTCACACTAAACCCCCCCACCTCACCCCCCCCCCAATTTTTTTTATGAAACGGTTAAAAAACACAAATATTTATTTGTATTATTTTATGTTTGAAATACTGTCCAACCATCGCACCCAAGAATCCCCCCCCCACCCCCCCCCCCCCACCCCCCGATTTTTTTTTTCCTTTTTTTCGCATTTTTAGAAGAAAATGTAATAAATGTCCACACCCCCACACAATGCACTGCTCTTCACTCCACCCCTCCCTCCTTTGTGATTGAAAATGAGAGTCCCTTCACCTTTAAAAAGAAAATAGATGAGCGGTCTGCACCCGCAAGGCGGTGCTCTTGTTGTTTTAGTTGTAATGATAATTGCATGCAATAATTTGAGTTAATTTAAAGAATATATATTATTGCAATTTTCAACACACATTCTACCTTTTAAAAAAAGCTCTTTCCAAGCCCTTCAGTCTTCTTTCTGAAAAACTGATCTCACATAAATAATTGCTAAATTATGATGGGCCATTTAAAACTATTTGTTTATGACTTTTGTAAAAACTGTTGACATAAGTTGAGTGACATTTGTGGTCCCACCCTAGGCATGTTATAAATAAAATGGATTAAATATCATATTTCTTGTTTTGACAGTGTTATTTATAACATTTTTTATAATTTATAGGTCAGTAATAGCTAAGCATTGTTATCACTTTGATTGCCAGTCCACAGCATTCTACCTTTAAAATTAGTTTTGTTATTGCCTTGTTCATTGAAGGTTTATAGGAGTTTGATTTTTATTGCAGTTTAATTTCACGGAATTCACTTCACACAAATTATAGGCAGTTATTATGCAATAGAAACCTTCTGATGTTGCTTTGCAATTAAGACCTCATTCAATGTTGTTTGATTGAATGATTATAAATTCTTGTGAGTAAAACCATTTAATGTAAATTTGTAGGCGTTAACTAAAATATTAATGATATGTGTCTATTGATATTCAATGGAGCAACACGTTTGAAAGTATTAAAGGTAATGAAATGCATGTCATTGAGTTCATTTGGGATTTTCTTAAGAAAAATGTATTGTCAATTATAAATAGAATATAATTCAATTGAACAGTATCTACTGATGCTACTATTTGTTTGTTCTGCAGCAGCTTCTACTGATAAAACAAAAAGATACTATTTGACAATCAACCATTTGTGACTGTTATAGGTAGCCAGATTAAGAACTTTGTTACTGATGATGATGATGATGATGATGATGATGATGATGATGATGATGATGATGATGATGATGATGATGATGATGATGATGATGTTGATGATGCTAATGATGATGATGATGTCCTTTCAGAGTGTTCTGCAGACCAGTTCCAATGTGCCAGTGGCCAGTGCATCAGTTCCAACTTTCGCTGTGATAAGGTGGCTCAATGTGATGATCTCTCTGATGAAATCAACTGCACAAGTGAGTACCCCTAGCTGTTACTTTGTTGATGATCTCCCTGATGAAATCAATTGCACAAGTGAGTACCCCGTGCTGTTAGTTTGTTGATGATCTCTCTGATGAAATCAACTGCACAAGTGAGTACCCCTAGCTGTTACTTTGTTGATGATCTCTCTGATGAAATCAACTGCACAAGTGAGTACCCCGTGCTGTTAGTTTGTTGATGATCTCTCTGATGAAATCAACTGCACAAGTGAGTACCCCAAGCTGTTAGTTTGTTGATGATCTCTCTGATGAAATCAACTGCACAAGTGAGTACCCCGTGCTGTTAGTTTGTTGATGATCTCTCTGATGAAGTCAACTGCACAAGTGAGTACCCCGTGCTGTTAGTTTGTTGATGATCTCTCTGATGAAATCAACTGCACAAGTGAGTACCCCTAGCTGTTACTTTGTTGATGATCTCTCTGATGAAATCAACTGCACAAGTGAGTAACCTTAGCTGTTTGTTTGTTAATGATCTCTCTGACAAAATCAACTGCACAAGTGAGTACCCCTAGCTGATAGTTTGTTGATGATCTCTCGAATGAAATAAACTGCACAAGTGCGTAACCCTAGCTGGTACTTTGTTTATGATCTCTCTGATGAAAGTTAGTAAATCTCGTACTAGGAAATAACATGTGTATTGGAAAAAAAGTTTACAATTAGACACGTTTTTCTTACCTACCATAATTAGTTTAGTGATTTAAGTGGGGCCTTTTGTTTGGCTCCATTCAATTTACCAACAAGCATGGTATATTCTCTAGACTACAGCGTTCTTTATGTCCATGTTGCAGATTGTTCAGGTTTCCAGTGCAACTCCGGCCTCTGTCTGTGGACCACGTCTGTTCAATGCAACAACCACATTGACTGCCTCGACCTTTCAGATGAGCTCAATTGTAGTATGTATATTGGATATGTCTTAAAGAGTATGACCATACTTGTACAAAAATGTATTTTATGCCATATGAAGTCAATGTCTGTTAATATCTGCATATGTCTGACATTATTGCGGACAGCATTATACTAAGCTCCAGGCAGCAAAATGGCATAAAACCCATTTTTGCATGACATGGCTTATAAATGATACTGTTGCAGTAGAATGTTTTCAAAATACTATTATGTGCCTTTGAAAAAAGTGTTGAAAGTCTTTATGCTTTAAGTGCAACATTTGTAGTAATTTTGAGATTTTGAGTTTTCTTTTTTAACATATTAAACTTCCTGAAAAACAATTGGTCCGATTTACAAGGCAGACACATTTGGCTAGAGGACTATATTTATCAACAAAGATTCTGTTTAAAACTGAATTAAACAAACTTATATAGGATAAATTTTAAATATCTCACAGCTTTATGTGTACGTCTAAACAAAATAGATGGTCATGTTCTAAAAAAAATAAATATTTGTAACTGTTCCATTTCATCACCGGATGTCACCTATGAAAACTTTTTCCATTGAAGTTCATTTTATTACATGCTTAATTTAAAACCGTGATGGGTGGAGAAAAACATGCTGCAAGTAATTTATGAGGTTGGTGCTTATAATAACCTTTATAGCAATCAAACTTATTATGCCCGCCTTCGAAGAAGAGGGGTTATATTGCTTTGCTCATGTCGGTCGGTCTGTCGGTCCGTCCACCAGGTGGTTGCCGGATGATAACTCAAGAACACTTGGGCCTAGGATCATGAAACTTCATAGGTACATTGATCATGACTCGTAGATGACCCGTATTGATTTTGAGGTCACTAGGTCAAAGGTCAAGGTCAGGGTGACCCGAAATAGTAAAATGGTTTTTGGATTAAAACTCAAGAACGCATATGCGGCCAACAGGGCGAACTCTGAACAATATAACTGAAGCAACTGGTCTGTAATCCTAAATCTATAATTATCAGTCCAATGAAACATCATCCTTTGAGTAAAATAAAGTGGATCAGTAAAAATATCAGAATATGAGATTTTTTGTATATTTTGTATATTAAATATTGTGTTAATGTTTAATTTTGTTGATTAATATAAATATAAGCAGGACAGGGGAGGTAATACACTATTATATCTTTCTTATATACAGGGGAAACAAATTTCATGTTTAATAAATAGAGGATATTTATCATGTCAGTGTGAGATCATTGGTTATTTTTTATGATCACATTTTATTATTACTTTGACAAAACAACACTTACCTGAAAACCACAATGGATTCCACCCAAGCAATACCCCACACCCCTACCAGAATCCCCCCCCCCAACCTTACCCCCCCCCACATTTTTTTTTAACATCATCTAATAAATTACCACACCCCACATTATACCACCTCTCACCCCCCCACCCCCCTACCCCCCACCTCCCCCAAATTTTATTTTTTTAAACATCTAATGAATAACCACACCCCACATAATACCCCCTCTCACTACCCCCTACCCCCCCTACCCCCCCCCACCCCCCCCAAAAAAAAATTGTTTTTTTAACATCTAATAAATTACCACACCCCACATTATACCCCCCCTCTCACCCCCCCCCTACACCCCCCCTCCCCCCCCAACCCTCCCCCCCCCCCTCAAAAAAAAAAAAATTATGTCCCCCACTATAGTAGTGGGGGACATATTGTTTTTGCCCTGTCTGTTGGTTGGTTGGTTGGTCTGTTGGTCTGTTTGCGCAAACTTTAACATTTGCAATAACTTTAGCAATATTGAAGATAGCAACTTGATATTTGGCATGCATATGTATCTCATGGAGCTGCACATTTTGAGTGGTGAAAGCTCAAGGTCAAGGTCATCCTTCAAGGTCAAAGGTCAAATATATGGGTCAAAATCGCTAATTTAATGTACACTTTTGCAGTATTTCAATATTCAAGATAGCAACTTGATATTTGGCATGCATGTGTATCTCATGGAGCTGCACATTTTGAGTGGTGAAAGGTCAAGGTCAAGGTCATCCTTCAAGGTCAAAGGTCAAATATATGTGGCCCAAATTGCTTATTTTATGAATACTTTTGCAATATTGAAGATAGCAACTTGATATTTGGCATGCATGTATATCTCACGAAGCTGCACATTTTGAGTGGTAAAAGGTCAAGGTCAAGGTCATCCTTCAAGGTCAAATATATGGGTCAAAATTGCACATGTAATGTCACTTCTGCAATATTGAAGCTAGCAATTTTATATTTGAAATGCATGTGTATCTCATGGAGCTGCACATTTTGAGTGGTGAAGGGTCAAGGTCATCCTTCAAGGTCAAACGTCATATAGGGGGACATTGTGTTTCACAAACGCATCTTGTTTTAAACATCTAATAAATTACCACACCCCACATTATACCCCCCTCTCACTCCCCCCTACCCCCCCCCCCCAATTTTTTTTTTTTGAACATTGAATAAATTACCACACCCCACATTATACCCCCCTCTCACTCCCCCCTTGATCATGACTGGCAGATGACCCCTATTGATTTTCAGGTCACTAGGTCAAAGGTCAAGGTCACAGTGACTTGAAATAGTACAATGGTCTCCGTATGATAACTTACATTAGGTCAAGGTCACAGTGACAAAAAACGTATTCACACAATGGCTGCCACTACAACTGACAGCCCATATGGGGGGCATGCATGTTTTACAAACAGCCCTTGTTTTAAAAATAATTGTGAGGTCTATGATATTTCAAAAGTGCTTTATTCTTGAAATATTTATTTATTCGCACTCTGTGTACATTACAATATTCAAATACTTAATTCAATAAAATCAAGAATTTCTTTATGAACCCAGTCAATCATAGAAGCATATTTGTCATTTTAAAAACATGCACTTTTTTTCCTTTAAAAGTTTCAGACATCAAAAAAAGTATTTAATTGTTTGAAGTACCATGTGAAGTTGTCATATAATAATAACTTTCACACAAACAGTCATAAAACTTTATGGACAACAAAACGTAGCAGGCAGGTGGATTTATGATAAGACATTAAAAAATAAGAAAAAGTGGGATGATAACAATTCAGCTGTACAATTTATAGTAGGATATATTCATCATTCAATGAGCATGGTATCTAAAAGATTTTTATTATGAACAAATATTGTACTAAAAATCCCTTTGAAAAAATAGACAACATAATAAGTAAACTGGAAATTATTTCACAAAGGCAATTATAATAGCTAGGGTTAAATAACACTTTGCTCATGGTTACGCACCCTTATTTTTTTCAGCCATATAAGTTTACTTTGAAATTGGGTTTTATTACAAATTTAAGGGGCTATTGGCTAGTGGACTCCTTGATATTTCCATCCATGGTTTAGATGGTGCATTTTGTGCCCTTTGGTTTAGAAGCCAAATCATGTTAATTTCTTTATTAAGCATATATTGTTTACCTTCAATGTATGCTGGAGTGCTTGAATAAGAGTAAAAATAATGGTTACTCCTGGTATAGTTGCCAAATGATGCTGATTGATCAGAGAAGAATAAAGCTTAAACAGGTAAAACAACTGAATCCCGCTCTGTCAAAAGGGGATCAAATGCATGCGTGTAAAATGTTGTTCCAGATTACCCTATGCAGTTTAGAGTCCAGGGAGGACACTTTTATGGTAGTTTTCATTTAAATGAAGTCTCTTCTTAGTGAAAATCCACTTTAGGCGGATACTGTTGTCCTTGATTAGCCTGTGTAGACTGCACAGGCAAATCTGGCTAGGACAATTTACGTTTATCCATTAAACCTGTTGTTCCAATAGTGAGACTGAATTCATTTCATTATGTCAGTGTTGAGACCAGGCTATCTGCGATGTGCGAACAATCTTACGGTGCCACGGGACAGTTTCTGCAACCATAGAGATGATTGCTTTGATAACAGTGATGAGACAGACCCAGATTGCAAATACGAAGGTTAGAACCGTAGTTCTAAAGAAAAAAAAACTGGTTGTTATATTCTGTTAAATATTAGTTTTGCAAAAAATAATACTTTGATTCAAACCTTACAACCGTAAATTGTTTTGCCTGTCGTCAGGCACTGATACTATGACAAAGAATCAGAGAAACACATATTAGTTGATTTTCCTATTAATAAATTGTAATAGCCCATGGTCATTTTACATAAATTGCTGGGTTTTCAGTTACTGTTTAACATATTCATTAAAAAGCAGTTGTAAATATGATAACGTGTGTTTGATAGGACATACAGATGATGTATGTTGAACATCAGGTATTTGACTATTTTATGCTGCTGTTAAGTGAAATCTGTTCTGGTGCACTATGTGCATATGAGGTTCGCTCTGTAAGAAGGGGTTTAATGCATGTGCGTAAAGTGTTGTCCTAGATGAGCCTGTGCAGTCTGCACAGGCTAATCTGGGATGATGCTCTCCGTCTCAACTGTAGTTCTGCTAAGAAAGTACTTTTTTTAAACAAAATATATCATAAACGCCAAAAGTGTCCTCCCTGATTAGCCTGTTTGGACTGCACAGGCTTTCAGCTACAACACTTTACGCTCATGCATTTAACCCCATTTTATCAGAGTGGGTCTCATCTATATTGTTGGTAGGTAGATCAAATTAAAATGGCATTTAATTTGTTCAGAGTGTGGCATACATGAGATTATGTGTGATGACGAGCTCTCTTGTTACCTGCGTGATTGGAAATGTGACGGATACACAGACTGTCATGACCAGTCAGATGAGAAATACTGTGGTATGTACACTAGTGTGTCTTAGCTTAGTCTGTAGGGCTGAGAGATACTGTGGTATGTACACTAGTGTGTCTTAGCTTAGTCTGTAGGGCTGAGAGATACTGTGGTATGTACACTAGTGTGTCTTAGCTCAGTCTGTAGGGCTGAGAGATACTGTGGTATGTACACTAGTGTGTCATATCTTAGTCTGTAGAGCTGAGAGATACTGTGGTATGTACACTAGTGTGTCTAAGGTTAGTCTGTAGCGCTATTTATATTGCAATTATTCTATAACATGGTTACAAGTATCTCTCTTTTAGCTCGCCTGATCATTGCATGCTCAAGTTTGTGGTCAGTTTATGTCTGGCAGTTGCCGTGCATGATGTGGTGTTGGTCTTAAACTTTAAAATCATCACTGCTCTAGACACCATAGTTTTTGACTTGTTTTGTTTAAACTTGGTAAAAATGTTTATCTTGACCATAACTAGGCCTTATTTAAATCTGGGTGAAATCAGCTGAAGAACTATGTTACTGGGTAAAATTCTTGGAAAACCATTGTTTCCACTTTAAAAGCTACATGTATTACTTGATCTTGATAGAAATTTGTTTAAAACTTTATCATGACAATACCAAGGCAAGTCAAATTTGGGTTAAGTGAGGTAAACTAGGTTGATGTGCCAAATCCTAAACAATTTGTAACCATTATATAAGTTGCAATTATGATTCAATCTTGATAAAGGTTGATGATATTGTTTATCTTAACAATATCTGTGCCATTGTCGAAAGTTGGTCCTTTTGAGTCACCAGACCATATCGTAGAAAAAGCTTTTATTTACTCACACATAAAATGCCTCATTTGTTACCTAATTGTTAGGACTGTTTGAATTGTTTTCTTTGTGGTACCCAGGCCATGTTTAATAATTATTTAAATGACGTAAAACACTTAGTTAAGTGGTCAAATCTCAAGCAATTGTTTTACCCTGAACTCAGTTGAGCACCTTAATGATAGGCCATCATACTCTCTTATGAGCAGTATTGATGCCATGAATGTTTTTATTTGCATTTTTCCATCTGTATGTGTGCCTGACCAAGTCTCTGTATGTCTTCTTCATAAATACCGGTATGGGATTCATGTAGGGGTATTTCATAGACGTTCATTTCCCAGGACCTGAAGATATGGCATGTACATTACCCTCAGGCTCATATGTCCTTCATGCATTTTTTTTATTGAATCAGCATTTCGAAAAATTTATTGAAAAGGCAAAATAAAGTTTTGTGTATCATTTCAAAACATATGTTTTGTAGAAATCAAAGAACATTTTTTTGGTCTTTGTTATTTCTTTATGCACCTGTGATAACAGATTTTTATACTGCTTTTTCCAAGCCTAAGGTTCTACATATTATAAATGATCAACTGCTTTTGCAGGTATATGCAAGTCTGGTGAATTCAAGTGCTCCAACCATAAATGCATTCCAGCCAATCAAGTTTGTGATGGTATTGAACAGTGCTCCATGGGTACAGATGAGATGCGGTGTTGTAAGTTAAACTGTCAGATTATATATTTCAGTTTATGAAAAAGACTAAGATTTATCATTTTCAAATACTACATAAAAATGTTAGACCTAATATTAAAAAAAGGTTCCATCATTTAAATAATTTATTTATAGATTTTATTTTGTATTTAATTTTTACCTTTCAAAGGACAGGGTATATTCAAGTCACTCTGCCCATCTGTTTGTGGGCATAAAATGTTTAACTTCAGTTAATCTTTTGATTTACATTTCAGTGCATTTGTCATCTGACCTATCTGGCACACTTGCTGTGACCTCAGGTGACCTTCAACTTCCTGTTTGCAGTGACACCTGGTCTGAAACCATGGCGACAGAAGTCTGCTCTCAACTAGGACTTGGGTAACAATTACAGATGTAATTACGATAGTGCTTTATTGGCATCATTACTGGTATAAAAGTTATTCTTCAAAGAGACAAAAACGTGTGAGAAATTAATGCCTGTTTATTGTTTTAAGTAGCAGTTTAATCATTAACTTTCACTGGTTGTTATTTCAGCCCCAGCAGTGGTAGCAGCTCCATCTCACCAGTCACAGCAGGGGTGTCTACCAATCAGGGCTTCATGGTGGCCAGTCCAGACCCCAGAACTCTTAACCACAATCAGACCGTGCTTAGTAGGCTAGACAAGGCGTAGGTATCTGTGAAGTAACGTTCAATAGATATATGAAAATTAATGATTGTGTTCTTGCTGAAAAAGATTTTACTTAACATCAAATGCACCAATAAAACAAAGTGTGTGTGTTTTAATCAGATTGCAATTGGTTGATTTTTCATATTGAAATTGTTGGATTTATAGCAGTATAATAACTTTAATAATCTGTTTTTTCTATTTCTTCATATTATTTGCAAATAAGTGTGTAACATCTGGTGTTAATCACAGACATTTGTATTTTTTATGGATTTTAAGGTCATACTACCATCACCAAAAATTTCAAAAGCTAAGTAAATTGTTTTTACTTTTTTTCAAAGTTATTTTGTCTCTGGCTCACTTTATGTACTTGTTTTAACTTTCATGCAACGAAGGAAAGTGGTAACAGGTCCGCACAGTTCCACATGTATCTTTGCTCCTCCTACCATGTACAATGTGTACATTTTCCCCCTCTACATTACGTTACGGAAAAAAATGTACACTTGGTGCATAAACATTTCTGCCATGTAAAGCTGTTTTATTACATATATATTTTGTATATTTTCTTCCATTATTGAAAGAGTATGTGACTGTTCACTTGGTATTTTACTATGTTTATCCTTATGTTTTGTTCATCATTAGTCATATTATAATATACATGAAGTTGACTGGAACAATTGTTTGACGAATTATGTTTCATTTGTGCATTATCCAGTCATAGCTCTAGTCTAACAACTATTATATAGAAAAAGCTCTAAGGGACTTCCTTGTAAAATTACCTTTAATACCATGAGCTTTTTGCAAAGCGTTAAACCTACTAGTCTAATTAACCAAGCAAACATTTTTGCAAGGCAAAAGCCCCAACAGAAATGTATGGAAGGGTATTTAGGTAAAAATTACGTTATTGGTGGTGAATATTTACATTATGACTGATGCTTATTCTAATTTGCTTTATGACAATTCCAACATGCTTGTTGTCTATTCGTTTATACTTGATGATTGCTGCAACATAACATCATTCATGATGAATATTTACATTATGCGTGATGTTTATTCTAACATGCTTCATTACAGTTCCAACATGCTTGTTCTCTATCGGTTATACTTGATGATTGTTGCAACATGCTTGGAGACAATCCAATGTTTGTGTGTTCATTATTCCTGAAACCAGTCATAATCAGTTTTGCCACTAAGCGTCATTAACAACGGCAGTTAGCAACAGGCAGTAAGCAGAATGCAACTAAGCAGAATGCAAGTTACTAAATTATGACAACAGGTGGCGCGCATTTATTTTCCGTATGTTAAAAAAATTACTTTTCGGAAAAAAGCGAAAACATCCAAATCATTTTGACTAGTAAACTGAATAAGCTGAATTAGTTCCCTTTGTTATATAATATCCATTAAACTAAATACGTTTATTATTGCCATGAAGACCAGTAGGCCTACACAATGAATTGACTGCCGTGAATGTTTTTGATATTTGTAAGATGCAATTGGCACTCAAGAAATTATACATGTATTTTAGTCAGGACATAACGGGGCTGATGTGTTGGAAGTGTGGCCCGTGCCGAGTCCGAATAATTACAGTAGACGTAATCTACCGATGTGCATTGTATATCGACCTCATATTTATAAAGTAGCCCAAACCCCCATTGCCACAGACCTGTGCTTGAAACTTTCAGATTTCTCTAGTCTGTTTACCAGGCTATAATTACAATGTCTATTAACACATATTTATCATTTTATGACTATATAATGTCTGTGGTATAAAGAGAAACCTGAAAGTTACAAGTACTCGTGTCTAGTACCGTACAACTATTGTACTCCTCGTTGAGAAAAGAACTACTTCTACTACATGTATTAAAATATCATAAAACATAATTTTCAATCAAGTTGGAAAAGATAAATAAATAAATGTCATATAAACAGGTCTGTCATGAGCGTTGACGTCACTCTTGGTTACCAGAAAAATTCCCACGCACAGATTTCAACCGTTATTGTTTACAATCAATTAAGTGCATAAGTACTTGAATTTGTAAAGCGTTTTTTAAAGGTGTATGTCCAGCCACAGGTGGTTAGCGTGTGGCTATGATAATAATTAGTGAAAACATCTTTTGGAATGATAAATAATCAAATTATAACGAAAAATCAACTTTTGTAAAAAAAAATAATTTTTACTATCAAATATATATATAACATGGTATCCAACTTGAAATCATTCGAAAACGGGGTGCATCGTTTTAAACAGCCATTTCTTCATCAATTTTGCAGCAATTTTCACGATCGTGGTCTTTTTCAATGCAGAAATATATTGTCTTTCTGGAAATATATGTGTCTCGCAATACTGGGTCAACTTTTAAGAAATAACACGATACACAACTCGCGTGACCCAGTTGTGATTGATCAGACAGTATTCATGACTCAAATCTTCACGGAGTAAAGGGCATTTTCCCTGCAAAGTTCACGAACCTCGATACCATAATTCAATCAAACGTATGAAAAAACATTCTTACCGTGCTTGCCGTTGCATTATGCATCAAAATTAATTGGTGATTTCATTGGTCCAATGCGGAGGTGTGTCTTTACAAATGGAGATTTCATTCATAAATACGGTCTGATCGATCACAACTGGGTCAAGCGAATTGTGTATAGCGTTAATTTCTTAAAATTTGACCCAGCATGTGTAGAAATATAACAATATATATACATTTCCTGAAAGGAAAATCATTTCTTCGTTGAATAAGACCGGGTTCATGAAAATCGCTGCAAAATTAATTTAGTAATGGCTGTTCAAAACGATGCACCCTGTTATCGGATGATTTCCAGTTGGATACCTTGTTATATATAAAACGATAGTGAAATTCTTTTTAAAGAAAAGTTGATTTTTCGTTAAAATATGATTATTTATCATTCAAAAAGATGTTTTCACTAATTATTATCATAGCCACATGCTAACCACCTGTGTGTCCAGCGCGTGTGCAGGGAGAACAGGGCTTAATGTATTTTTTTGTTAAAAGCCGGATCTCAACTGCTTGATATTGCGGTGGTAAAATGTAAACCTGCATTAACTAGTGGGCTGGGTTTATCTACCAGTGATTTGCTGCTAACATTTAGAGTGTTTATAAATAGAAACACATGTTTGAGCAGACAGCATACTTGGTATAGTATAGATGCATTTATATGTAAACTTGATTTGAGTCATTCGCTAGCTATTGGCTGAGAGAAGTTCATAACCTTTCAAGTGGGCGGTGCTTAGCATTTACAGGGAAATTTGAACTTCAAGCAGACAACAAAAACTTTTTTCTATAAGTCAATAACTATATAACTTACAATCACCAAATTACACATACATATTTTTTGTATACCAAAGTATATGTATGCCAAATTTCATTGGAAAATATTAAATAAAAACTGCAATATTATGAAAAAATCATTTTTAGCTCATCTATTTTTTGAAAAAAAATTATGAGCTATTGTCATCACCTTGGCGTCGGCGTCGGCGTTGGCGTTGGCGTTGGCGTTGGCGTTGGCGTCGGCGTCCGGTTAAGTTTTGCGTTTAGGTCCACTTTTCTCAGAAAGTATCAATGCTATTGCATTCAAACTTGGTACACTTACTTACTATCATGAGGGGACTAGGCAGGCAAAGTTAGATAACTCTGGCGTGCATTTTGACAGAATTATGTGCCCTTTTTATACTTAAAAAATTGCAAATTTTGGTTAAGTTTTGCGTTTAGTTCCACTTTTCTCAGTAAGTATCAATGCTATTGCATTCAAACTTGGTACACTTACTTACTATCATGAGGGGTCTGGGCAGGCAAAGTTAGATAACTCTGGCATGCATTTTGACAGAATTATGTGCCCTTTTTATACTTAGAAAATTGACAATTTTGGTTAAGTTTTGTGTTTAGGTCCATTTTATTCCTTAAGCATCAAAGCTATTGCTTTCATACTTGCAACACTTACTAACTATCATAAGGGGACTGTGCAGGCAAAGTAATGTAACTCTGACTGGCATTTTGACAGAATTATGTGCCCTTTTATACTTAGAAAATTGAAAATTTGATTAAGTTTTGTGTTTAGGTCCACTTTATTCCTACAGTATCAAAGCTATTGCTTTCATACTTGCAAGATTTATGAACTATCATAAGGGGACGGTGCAGGCAAAGTTATGTAACTCTGACTGGCATTTGGACGGAATTATGGGCCCTTTATACTTAGAAAATTGAAAATTTGGTTAAGATTTATGTTTTGGTCACTTTACCCCTAAAGTATCATAGATATTGCTTTCATACTTGGAACACTCACAAACTATCATAAGGGTACAGTAAAAGGACAAGTTGCATAACTCTGGTTGTCATTGTTACGGAATTATGGCCCTTTTTTGACTTAGTAACTTTTAATATATGGTTAAATTTTGTGTTTCGATCCACTCGAAGTATCAAGGCTATTGCTTTCAAACTTCAAATACTTACATGCTATCATGAGGTTACTGTACCTGGCAACTTGAATTTTACTTTGACCTTTGAATGACCTTGACTCTCAAGGTCAAATTATTAAATTTTGCTAAAATTGCCATAACTTCTTTATTTATGATTAGATTTGATTGATACTTTGATGAAACTACTCTTACCTGACATACCACAATAGACTTCACCCAAACCATCCCCCGTGCCCTCCCCCCCCTCCCCCCCCCTCCCCCCCCCCCCTAATTTTTTTTTTTTTTTTTTTTTTTTTTTATAAGATCATCTCACAAATGACCACCACACCCTCACACTATACCCCCACCCCACCCCCCCCACCCCCCCCCCCAAATTTTTTTTTTTTTTTTTTTTTTTTTTTTTTTTTTTTTTTTTTTAAGATCATCTCACAAATTATCACCACACCCTCACACTATACCCCCCCCCCCCCCCCCCCCCCCCCCCCCGATTTTTTTTTTTTTTTTTTTTTTTTTCGCTTTTTTGGAAGATAATGTAATAAATGTCCACAACCCCACACTATACACCCCTCTTCACTCCACTCCTCCCTCCTTTGTGATTGAAAATGAGAGTCCCTTCACCTTTAAAAAGAAAATAGATGAGCGGTCTGCACCCGCAAGGCGGTGCTCTTGTTGTTTTCTGCTGTTAACACACCAGTGTACAGCTGAATAGTGGACATTTTGTGAGTTTGGGGACCTTTTATACTGCTTCTCCGGTGTTTAAGCTCTATAATATTTATATCCAATCTGTATGAAAAAATGTCAGTGAACATTAATCCAGTGTTAATTTTTGAAAATATTGAGGCATTCATTAATTATGGATCTAAAACAGAGCATTAATCCGCATTAAAAAAAACACCGGGCATATTGCATATTAGATTGGAAAGAAAGCAATAAAAGTTTTAATTCTACATGAGTAAGTCTCGCTGCGCACGATAACGCTCTTACTGCTCGTATATATTTATCTCTTGGCAAATACCTAGTGTTTTATTTAGCTTAATCTAAATTGTGTCATTCATCTATATGTACTTAAAGCAGCATGACCAACAGCTCTTTCCTATGTGAAAGAGATTGACACGAAATACCTACCCATCTATAACAAAGTTTATATGCGCACTTCAATATTATAGTTTTATAGCATTTTATGTGGTGCAATATAAAAGTACTCTAGTAAATTTGAAATTATGTAATGGATTTCCTCTCAACATACATGCAGAGTTTCAGATAACTTTTTCAGCAAAATCTTGGTTTACACTCTAAAAAAAAAATCCAGCCTTAAAGTCTATTATTAATTCCTTTTTTCAGGTAAGTATAATTTTTGGCACATCCGCATTTAGGTTTATAGTTTAAGAAGAGCTCATGGCAATTGCTGGGTTACAGCAGACTTTTTGCGATAAAAGGACCAGATAATGGAAAACGCTCGGCTTTTCGACTGTTTTAAAGATGGTCTGTTATTCATAATAACATCAAATTGCTGTTGATTTTATAATTGTAATGAGGGCCTAGACGAATGGGAACTCATTAATTAAATGTTTACATTATATGCATTGATATTGAGTTTTACGCATGATCACACATTTTGAATTCTTAGTTTATTTTTCCAATGTGTAACCGTACGCACAGAATTTAAGTCTACTTTTTTACTAAATTTAATTCATTTTTTTACGACTTTAATCGTCTAATCTGGAGATCTGCATACATGCATTAGTAGCATATATTGAAATATATCCATAGAATTTCTTTGGTTATTGAAGGTAAATTACTGTACAAATTTTATGTAGTCATTAACCAAAAAAAAGTTACGTCTACAAATACGCGGTTAATTTCGGTACAGTAGCAAATATCTTACAAAGGGGCGCAACTTCTCCTATAACATAACATTGCCATCGCGTTAATTTATTCAAGGCATCAATATTTGATTCCATTTTGCACTGCGCCTATTGCACAAGACTCTCTGCACAAACCAACATACACATATGCAGCATGCAATTAACTAACAAGAATGTTGCATCTGTATACATGCATGATACCATTAAGCAGAATGTAAATAGACAATGGACATCAGGCAAGATGTAAGTGTCATCAAGCATGAAAAGGTGTCTACATAATAATTGAAGTACCATCAAGAATTATGACACAGTCACAAAGAAGGATGTAATAGTTTGAATTGTGTGACATGAAGAATGTTGAGATCTATGCTTTTTAATATAATTTATCTGGTATGGAAGTAGAAGGACAAATAGACAAGCTATCAACAAATACAAATTAGTTACACAAATAGCATGTTTGTAGACATAATTGGTTTCAGTTGTATGTTTAAAATGTTAATTAGTTGACTTTAACTTGTTTCTTAAATTGTGTGTGTTATTTTAAGCAATCCTTTATTATTGAATTAAAAATTGTTTTCAATTGTTTTAGGCTTTTATGATAAATTGCTCAGGGTGAACAATTATAGAGTGTTTGATCCTTTCATTTCAGAGTTGCCTGTCCTTCAAATAAAGTTGTCCAGATGGGATGTCAACAGAAAGGTATACATCTTATTAAACTGTATTTTAAGGACCAAGTTGGGGCTAATGTTAGACTTAAATGACTTAGATTTGGGCACATCAGACTTTATAAGTTATTGTTTTACGAGAAGACACTGACCTGTAAGTATCCTAAACAACAACATAATTGTAATAATAATAATAGAAATGTGATTCAAACTTGGATACTTTCCTTGTTTCATCTCAGTAAGTTACATTTTTTGGACAGTTTTTATTTTACTGTTTTGAGAAATCACATAATGGCTAGCAAGGTGCATACTCAAAGTTTAGAAGTTACATACTTTGCTAAATTTAATGTTAAACTGTATCAAATTTATACTCCTATGTCCTCAGGTTGTGGTGAAAGACAAATTGATGTTCTTACGCCCTTCATTGTTGGTGGAACTCTGGCTCCCCAAGGGAAGTGGCCCTGGATTGTCTCCCTTATCATGAAGGGAACCAATATATGTGGAGGAGTCCTCATAGGGGACAAATGGGCCCTCACTGCTGCACATTGTATTGTGTAAGTGCGTGGTGCAGTTTGTATGTAGAATAATAAATACATAAATTAACTGTTTCATAGCTGAATATTAAATATTAGGAGGAAGAAATATTGATTTAATTATTAAATACATGCCTCATCTTTGTAATATAATGAAATTTAATATACCTTCGTCTATAATGAAGGAAATTTATTTATAGAAGTTTGGACAATAATGAAAGTTTCGCAACTGTTCTTGGCTTTATTAAGTGTTGCATTACTAAATTTAATTCATTTTTTTACGACTTTAATCGTCTAATCTGGAGATCTGCATACATGCATTAGTAGCATATATTGAAATATATCCATAGAATTTCTTTGGTTATTGAAGGTAAATTACTGTACAAATTTTATGTAGTCATTAACCAAAAAAAAGTTACATCTACAAACACGCGGTTAATTTCGGTACAGTAGCAAATATCTTACAAAGGGGCGCAACTTCTCCTATAACATAACATTGCCATCGCGTTAATTTATTCAAGGCATCAATATTTGATTCCATTTTGCACTGCGCCTATTGCACAAGACTCTCTGCACAAACCAACATACACATATGCAGCATGCAATTAACTAACAAGAATGTTGCATCATTGTTTGTTTTGAAGTCACTTTTAAAAGCAAGGAACACACTTAAATCCCAAAAAATAAACAATATTTGCAGTCACCAGGATGCCAACTACACCCTGATGCCGCACGTGTTCGAGGTCCTGGCAGGCACCACATCCAGGGAGCGCCTGTCTAAGCAGCCTTTCCAACGGGTCCGCGTGGAGAAGATCTACCTCAATCCCAGCATGCGGCGACTGGAGAACGGTCAGATTGACTGGGATATGGCCCTCCTCAAACTGTCTTCTGCTGTGAAGTTTGGGGACTTTGTTCAGCCCATTTGTCTACCAGAAATCAGTGCTCCTGTGCCCACCAATCTCCAGTGCTTTCTTGCAGGATGGGGCTATATCAATACAAAATCTGGTATGAACTTATATCTTGAGGGGAATTTTTTTATTTTTTTTTACACTTAGGGTATATCACTGTAAATTTCAGATATTAAAGTCAACCTCAACTTCTTTGTGAATGAAAATGTTTGGAAAAGTAATATTTTACATCCAATTTCTGATTTTAGCAGTCTCTTAACAAATTTGAATACATTGTATGCTGTTTAATATCATGGTAAATGTTTAATATTGGAATTTAAATAATATTGGGTTGTGACTGCTTTTTGTATGGAACCGATACGTTTTTATTTATCAAAATTTCCCAAGGAATGCAGATAAATATTTAAACACAAGTGATACATAAATTGCATATTTCAATAAAAGGGATCAATTTAATCTATCCTCTTTGTAGCCATTGTAATGTTTCTCATGGTAGTGATGGTAACGCTTTAAATTGTAGTCCTTATTGCATTTCTTTGTTTAGTTGTGGAACTGTTTCTCTTTATTAGTATATTTCTTTTTTTAGTCATGGTTATATTTCTCTTTGCAGTCATGGTTACATTTTTCTGTGTAGTCTTGGTCTTGGTAACATTTCTCCTTGTAGCCATGGTAACATTTCTCTTTGTAGTCTTGGTAACATTTATCTTTGTAGTCATAATTATGTTTTGTCTTTGTAGTTATGATTATGCTTCCGTTTGTAGTCATGGTTACATTTCTTTTTGTAGTCATGGTAACTTTGTCTTTTAGTCATGGTAACTTTTCTCTTTGTAGTCATAATAACACTTTAGAAATGGATATGCTTCCCTTTGCAGTCTAGGTAACTTTTGTATTAATGGTAACATTTCTCTTTGTAGTCATGGTAACTGACCTGCGTGAGGCCAAGATGCGGCTGTACAACGATGACTTCTGCTCTAAGAACATCAACCAACAAAGTCTTGAGACACATGTGAACACCAACTCCACACTGTGCTCGGGCTACACTCACGGTCAGATCTCAGGTTGCCAGGTATGTGCCCTTGAAACAACACAGTGTTGTAAACTCCTTAGAAGAACCTAAATTTAAAAAGATAAAACAAAGATATTCTTGATGAATATGTGCATAAAACAAAACAATACCATAACAATAAACCAAAACAATACTGAAATGAACTAATTTTTAATATGATATTTAATATGCTGGGGCCATGGTTTCTTAATGACACAATGTATAGTGGCAGCCTTTTAACTAGGATTCACATGAGTTTGATCCTCATAGTTTGATTTACAAGCTTTTAAGGATATCTCTTCTTAGCGCCAAATCCAGTTAGACCAATGACTATGCCGTGCACTCAACAGGCTAACCTGGGGCCACACTTTACGCACATGCATTAAGCCCCGTTTTTCCAGAGCAAGGCTCAATTGTTCATTTTTAGTCCATTTTTTTCAAAGTGATGCTCAATAATATGTTGTATTTCCAGGGTGACAGTGGGAGTCCATTGATGTGCCAGGATTCAACAGGCCACTGGACAGTGCAAGGTCTCATGAGCTACGGAGTGGACGGCTGTGATGGCCAGTTTAAGAGTATTGTAAACAGATTTGCCAAAGTATCAACATCTGTGAACTGGATACAGAGTATTATAAGTATTAATCTCTTTGTAACATAGTTCCACTACCTGAGATACATTTATACAGTGATAGCACACGATAAAATCTGCTTATAACATAGTTTCACTACCTATGATGCAGTTATAGAATGACAGCACAAGGTAAAATCTCCTTATTACAAAGTTCCACGACTGGAAACATGCTTTCACTGCATTTGATGTGTGGCATAACATAATTATGCCTCATGTTTGCATTTAAAGTTTTGTGAGTATAACAACTGGAAAGTTTGGAGTAACCTTGCCTATAGTTTCACTATCTATGTGAATTGATGCTGGAACTCAGTTTGGCAATGTTGGATCTGTATGGAGTGAACATCTGTGTTACACAGTTCTATTTCCTGTTTGCATTTGACAGTATTTAATTCCATAAATGGGAAATTGCATGCAACATTTTTCAGTTCATGTGTTCATGTCAGAAATTGGTGTCACATGTAACATGTGGAAATCTCATTACTTCATTTACCTAACTGCTGGTTACCATTTGCTAGATAATGTAAGCAAGGACCAGTATTGTTTTGTAAGTGTGATGTATGAAGGGACCAGCTATTTTACGACATTTGATGACAGCATATCATGATATACCGGTATATTATTTAAACAATTATTTATTGACCAGTCTAAGTATTCCTTTTGTATCATTATTACCTTTTGTTGAATATTCATTCATCAAGCATGTTAAATATTCATGTACAAAAAGGAAAGAGTAATATTTGAAGTCATTATACATTCATTTTTTGTGTCAGTTGTGTTGTGTACTTGTTTCTTAAAACTCAATTTTCAGGAATATGTGTTTAGTGAAAAATATAATCACATATAATACTATAAAAAACGCTTCATCGTTATAAATATATTTTTGTTGAAAACAAAATAAATTATAATGTTTTAAAATAGTTCATTAAAACATATTATTTTTATAAGCAAGTGTGTTCCTCACCATATATTTGTATAATGTTATTATTGCTTTATTTGTCTGCCAATCATATAGACAAAATGTGTGCAAATCCATTTAATGGATGAAAATTAATCAGTCATCATTATAATACAGGCTATAAAATACCAATTTATATGATTTTTTGTGCATTAAGTGGACCAAAATATTAGTCTATCTAGACTTTGCAATTCATAAACTTACATTAAAATGCATTTTTCGTGATGTATAGTATATATATATATATATGCAAGTTAACCTGACTTGGGTGTTTAGAAATATTGGTCATAGTCTTGGTTGTGACTAGTGTGATACGTTGCTTTTCTTAGAAAGAACAAGAACAATTAGTTAAAGTGTGATTGTTTTTTGTAGTTACACAGTATGTACTTGTCAGGGAATGAATAAACCCACATTCCAGTTCTGGGGTTAAGCCTTTGTTCCTGTTTTAGGCTTAAGTTTTACATATCTTATGTTACCGGTAAAGTTTTACAGCAAAGTTATAAATATGTCTATTGTTTTGTTTTTAAACAAGCTATTTGAATTGGGGTATTAAATGCTGGTATGCCTTCTGAATAAGTTTCAACATTGAAAACAATTTATACAATGCTGCACATATGGCTTGTTAACTTAAATGACTGTCTCTCATTGTTATAGTAAACATTCAAGTGATTGGGTTGTGTTTTCCAATCCTTTTGTTTTACAATTTTGCTTTTCCTTACATTGCCTTAGATGGAAATATTACAAGATAGTTGTCTATATATAATCATTACATTACTTAATTATTTCTTTAAAGTTGACCTGAGCATGAAGGTACATATTTAATTTTAGAAAACCCATATTACCACTCTAGAAACCACCATTATAGACTTAAACTTGATTAAACCTGACTATTTGAATCTGGTCCATTTGGGGTTATTAACCAATGGGTGTTTCTTGAACTTGGGTGAGCGCTTCATCTGAGTGCCATCACAATAATTGTTGTATTGTTATTCAAATGCCTTTGAACATTAACAATGTCTTACATGTTATGCAATTATTATTAAATATTTATGTCAATTACTATGTATTATATTGACTTTCTTTGTTAGTAATATTGTTTGTTCATTATCTAAACAGGTAATGTTTAGTTTTTTAGTTGTTGTTTTTTTCTGAGAGATAATGTTAAGTGGTGTTTGTGCTAAGTCACTGTAAATCTATCTTTAAACAGGAATGTTTTAACAATTTTTTTTAAGAAAACTGCATAAATGGTACAAACATAATTACTATTATCTCCAATTGACATGGCATGTACAACTTTATTGATGATTACCATTCTTATAGTAAAAACAATAATGTTTTATGCTTGATTTGGAATTACATGTAGTTAGACTAATAAGATACAAAAGCTGTGTTCAATTATATTTGTGTTTGAGTAATATACCATTTAATATAATAAATGATTTGTGTTTGTATAACAATTTTTTTTATATTACCTTATCTGCTATTTTTTTATTAACAGACAATCGATATTGACACAAGTAATCATTTTTATAATAGACTTTGACATTTTAAGCAATAGACTTTGACATTTTAAGCCGAGGTTGTTCTGGTTTTATTAGAAATGTATGCATATGAGATGTGTGCTGTGCAATATCATATATTTAATATATTTTAACCATGCTCTAGAAAATCCTTGTTTCATGCATGTGCATTAAGTCTCATTCCAGATTAGCCTGTGCAGTCTGCACATGCTAATCAGGGTGACACTTTCTGCATAAATTTTCGTTACTTTACTTCATTGAAACTAAATATTCCATTAAGGAGGTGTTGTCCCTGAGCAAATTCGAATCTGGAAAAACACTATGCACATGCATTTAGGCACGTTTTACAGAGCGAGGCTATATCAGTTATAGTGATGATGCTGAGGAGGATAAACATCTCTTACTATCTTTTTTTTCATCAAACCCTAGAGAGCTGTTGGAATATATTGAACATTTTAACAATGTGGTGTGTGATAAAAAATTTTTACGACCGACTTTATATTTTTATATAATTTGTGTTATATTGTATTTGTGTGTATGCATTTTTTGTTTGTTCCACCAAAATATTGTGTTTTTTCTTCCAATGGCACATGTATTTGTTTTTCTGACATACATTTTTTAGTTTAGTTGTGAAGTGTCATGTTTGTACATAATTGTACATACACACATACGTCCCAGGTTGTGCTTCTAAATTTTTGTCAATGATTCATGAGTAAACAATTGCTTATTGTTGTCATTTATAAGGTTTTGTACTATTCTCTAGTAAAATAAATTCAGAGTTTGTTTCTGAGGAATGTTTACCGTTTTTTATGTAAGAAATAATCATGTTTTAAACAAAATTATGTGAAGTTAAGCTGCTTAGGTATTGAACAGTAAAGGCTTTTGACTGAGTGGTTAAATTATCTCTTATCTGAGTGGAGGAGTTTATTTCTGTAATATACATATGTTTTAAAGCCTACTTTAATGCTCTTTTTATAAAGATAGTAATGTATGATGAAGATTTTTTACTATTTAACAACAAAATGTTAATGGATTATACAGAGTTGAGATGCATCTATTTTCAATAAGTTCTTTTGTTATATATTTAATGAATTCTATTTGTGTATATCATTCTCATAAATAAACATTATAAATATGTGCCATTAATAATTTATATGATTTTATACTTTTTGATAATATTTATACTTGTAAAAGTGAAAACAAAATGTGGAAGTTTAAATTGTTTGTGTTATTTTTTTTACATATTTGACAAGCAATACTGAATTTGTAAATGTCTTTTACCAAAATGAGGCAAATCTAAAGATAAAACTTAGACTGTTAATATCAGTCTCAAAAATAACATTATTCATGAAAGGTATTGATATGTGAAATAAGCAACCTTAGCTTATACAATTTTAATGCAAAAATATTTTTATTTACACGCTCAAAACGAAACCAGTATATTGTTGTGCACTAAGTTTTCATATAAGCACTGACATGCCTGTCGATAAATTAAGTGTGTACATAAGTATGAAGACGATAGGAAAGAGTTTATACAAGACAGACTCTCTTAAATTATGGTGAAAAATTTGCATTTCCCACAACAAGTCTCTTCCAAAAAGAGCATAGACATGCCAGTCAATCTAAGAACCTCTTTATTTAGAAAATGTTGGCTTCTTTATTTTGTTTTCTGCATTAAACAGCTGTTGTATTGGGGTCACATATTCCAAAATTGATTAAAAAGTAAAGTTTGAGACATTTTACAATAAAACTGTCTAATTAGCTTAGTCAAATAAAATGTATGTTTTAGTTTTGTTTATTTTAGTCTAATTAAACAAAATACCAAAGATCTGTCAATAAACAACTGTGTACATTGTATTTATAGATCTTTGAAATTACATGCCATTAAATTTAATTGATAATATGGATATATGCTTAGAAAATAATGACAGGGCCCGTCTGATAGATGTGTAACTTTAATACCTTTCACTTCAATAGGTTTGTATGTATCAGTGCCATTCTGATACTTTGATACTTTAAACCCATATGTCTGTCAAACATAACTAAGAGCGAATCATAAACATGCTTCAAAACAACTTGTTTTATTACTGAATGGTTTGCATTTTACTGTCTATTAAAATACACGCTAATTTTAGCTGGTAGGTAAAGTTCAATGTTGTCAACAAATAAAGAAACAACATCAGCGACATAACCTCCCCTTGCATCAGTTCAAAGTCATAACTAAAATAAGATAAACACGATTTAACACATGATTTAACATGAAAATACATATCATTATTATTCTGAGCACTTTGCAGTGTATATCGGACTCAAACATTTGAAGCCATAATGCTTTGCGATATATACTATCAAAATATTTTAACATATCGAAGTATATACCATACACACGTTTATTTTCATTTAAATAATTTTGAACAATAGACATGAATTCATAAATGGCATGAACAGTGCCACACTCACCGTACATGCTGCCGTCTGTATTTAAACATTCCTGGTAAATAAAGTAAACCATCGAGGCATTTTTTAATGTAAACAAACACCATGAAGAACACTAGTTTTGGGTTGTATTGTAAATACGAAATTAATTGGATTCAATATCAATTTTTATGAAGTATATCCTAATAATTTATTATTAATTGAATAAGAATAGTATCATTTGCATATTAAACATGCTAATTGTTAGATTAACGATTTAATATCTGTTTATATCCATAACTGTCTGACTACTAGACATTGATAATTGAGTTTAGTATCCATATTATTCATTTTGAGAGAAAAATAACTACAAGCATTCGATGTTTTGACAGGATTATTTGTACAATGCCCTATGCGAAAATATGGCTGTCGATATACTTTTTTAATAAATAATAATATCAACACAAGGCGAGTGCATTGTTCATGTATAGAGGCAATTGCGCATGATGTCTGCTGATTGTCATAATACAACAAAAGACGAAATCATATCAATTATTTGCTCTAGGCATCTACGTCTGTTAGTGCCTCTTTTCGAGGACCAAAAGTAATGATCGTGCTAATGATCGTATATAAATAGTCTTAAATTATTCAAAAGATTTATAGTTTGTCCGATGAACTTTTTACCGTAGCAATTCTTTCCCTAAGTAATTGTTACAACATGAACTCGCTTTGAAAACTTCCTTCTGTAATTAATACACGTTTGTGAACAGCCCTTCAGACTCTTCAGCGCATTCATCAACGTCTGAAGTATAAACACTCTCAATCTGACTTAAGGAACGTTTATATTATGACACAACATACATACTTAACAACTTTGTTGTTGAATATGTTCGCATATTTCAACCTTGATTAATAAAATAAACGTTCAGATGCGTTGTATTTATAATTGTCGCTTATGATTAAACCATTAATACAATGGATATCTTAGTGGGTTTCTATAACAGTATGTAACAAGTCTAAATGTAATAAAGAAAATAATGAATTTATATTACTTCGTATGTATCACTGAAATCCAAGATGTTTAATCTCTTTCTCCTCCCAAAACATTCCAAACAGCCATTTATCAACACAAAAGTAGCAGGATACGATAACACAACTGGAATAAGTTAATATTTGAATGGTTATTAGCTCCACTGGCCAGAGGCCAGCGGGGCTTATGTCATGGTCCTGTGTCCGTCGCGCGTGCGTGCGTCCGGCCGTGCGTTAAATTTTTCTTTAAACATCTCCTAAAGAACTGGTCCAATTCTGATGAAATTTCTCAGGAATGTTCCTTGGGTGAACCTCTTTCAAATTTGTTCAAATTATGCCCCTGGGGTCAAATTTGACACCGCCCCGGGGGTCACAAAATTGAAAATTTGCTTATATAAGGCCTATTTTGTGAAAACTTTCAAAATCTTCCCGTTCATAACCATCGGGCCTAGGGTTAGCAAATTGGGTTTGTAGAGACATCTAATAGTCCTCTACCAAATTTCTTCAAATTATGCCCCTTGGGTCAAATTTGACCCTGCCCCGGGGGTCACAAAATTGAACAAATGCTTATATAAAGCCTATTTTGTGCAAAGTTTAAAAATCTTCTTGTCCATAACCGTAGAGCCTAGGGCTACCAAATTCGGTATGTAGTGACATCTTATAGTTCTCTACTTAGTTTGTCCAAATTATGCCCCTGGGGTCAAATTTGACCCTGCCCCGGGGGTCACAAAAATGAACATATGCTTAATATATCCGCGGCCCGCGAAATCTCTCCGCATTTTACACTGGTATATTCTGCCTAAGCATTTTTAAAACGAGCGATATAATTGGCTGTCGTTTCCCAATCTTCCAATTAAAATCGGTTTCATAAAATGTGTTTGGTATTTCGTATGCAAATGGCGCCGTTGTGAAGCGAAAATTAAGATTATTGAAATGACACATATCAATCGAATTAACGACTGACATCATATAGTTTGATTGGAATAATGAAATGTGTTTGTCAACGAAAAAGACTACGTTTTAGATACAAGAAAAACATATTTTGTTTAGAAATGTGCACAATGAATTTGTGTCACGAAAACCAGTGTTTCTGTTTGCAAATTGGTAGCTAAAGAAACTTCAGCGTACAGTTTATATAGTATTGACATACCTGTACGCTGAAGCCAACCCCGTATCGAAAGTCAACCAGAGTCGTAACTTATTTATGTCACGCTATAAATCAAAGCAAGCTCATTTTCTTGGATACATTTCTACATATATTGGTGAATAAATATAAATTACTGCATTTGGGGATATTTTAAGGTTCAAATGTTTCAAATGCGTCTTACAATAGATGAAAATAACTCTCATCAGTCTGAAATTCACAATTTTGACGCCATTGTCGCTTTGTCACGTGACGAGTTTTCATTTGGATACTTTCGGATCGACCTTGACATTTTTTGCTGAAATTGTAAACATCACTTTCGTTTTCTGAAATCTATTATTTGTGATTAACAACTTACGTCTGGTGGATTATAAGACTGATTTCAGTTTGAATCAGGTAATTTTTAATATTATTTACTTCGAGTTTGTATTTACACTACAATTTGTTTACAAAACAAGCCAGAATAATCTTAAATACCGGGAAATGTCATTCTGAATTTGAAAACACTTGAGCACATGGTATAATACTAAAATAACGCCATATGACCGTGAAATCTCGGGAGAATCGCATTTCAAGAAAGTCAGTCACATCGCTGTTTTTCTCGATAAATTTCAAATGTTTAAGATGAATTTTGTGAAAGAATATATCAGTAAAATGTAAAAAATGTCAATCTTTCCGATGAAGTGGTTGATTTGGGCCAATAACTGCATTTAAAAGCTGTTTTGGACCGGTCTTTGTTAACTGTCAACTTTTCGGGAATTTCTGGTTGACGTTCCTAATGGGGTTGGTCCATAACTATAAAGTCGCGCCAGTCAAAAATCATAAAAAGCGACATTTAAAGTTATGGTAGCCAGAACTAGCAAAATGGGAGTTCAGTCTACTCGCGAAGTAAAACAATTTAGAAGAGGATCTTTCGAACATGGAAATAGACAAACATGATTTGATTTATATGATAGTGGATCTGTGTATAATCAGATTCATATGCATATTCTGCTTTATTATGTCTGTCACGATGTTCAGTTAATTGAAATAGCATTGAACTAAAGATTTGAAATGCAAGATATTGAAAGGTAAACACATTATATATATTAATTTATCTCAGTTTAATACATCATGAAAACAAGAAGAACACTCAAGTGTGTTTGTTTATATTTAGTCCATTAACCTTGTTTGTATATAACATTTTATTTAAAAAAATGTATTGTTTTGTTTGTTTTCACCAAATGGTTAGTATTATTTTATTCGTTTATGTTAACATTCTCAAAATTCTTGTTTTATTATTGGCCCTTTTTATCCAAAAAAAAATTGAATGACATCATTTTATGACTTATAAACAGATTGCAAAAAATATTTGTATAAGATAAACTTAACAACAAATTGTTACATTGAAATTAAGTGATTTTAATATTCATTTAGCAAAAAAGTAAGGAGAATCCAACTTAAAAAAGATGTATCTATTAAATGTATATTCTACCAATACCGTGGACAATTCCCTTGTTAATAACATGACTGCCGCTAAGTCTATTAATAGCAACCTTTCAGAGAATAGGTCAGATACCTTATTTGAAAATATGTGGCAATCCCAGTATTTTTCAAAAACAAACATGACAGGTAACCAATGTCAGATGCAAAAAGTAAAGGAAATATAGGTCAAGCTAATTGTTTGTCAAGATATCTCTTTAAACCTCACGCCATATGCAAGTAGTGTTGCAATGACCGCAACATCTTGATGAATTATAATTCATTTTTTTGTCTCATAAACATTTACTTTGTTCAACAAACAACCTCTACAAAGTTATCATTGTCCCCTACCGGTGAAACCGGAGGGGACTTATGGTTTGTGCTCTGTGTGTCAGTCAGTCAGTCAGTCAGTCAGTCTGTCCGTCACACTTTTCTGGATCCTGCGATAACTTTAAAAGTTCTTCATATTTTTTCATTAAACTTGTAACATGGAAAGATGGCAATATGGAGATTATGCACGTCATTTAATTTTGTCACTACGTCAAGAATTCAGGTTACAAATATAAAAAAAATATATATATAAATCTGACAATGGTGGAGTTTCACCGGTAGGGGACCAAATTGCTTGGCAATCTCTTGTTCCTACTGCCTTTCGGCACCTCATGAACCTGAAAAACTCGTAACTTTATGTTTCCTCAGGCAAATATCTTCTTTGTACAATAAACAATTTCTTCACCACGTTAACAATCCTGCTACACTCACTAATGCCTCAAGAATGAAGTAACGTTCAGGTGATCTACGTCATTAAGTATTTTGCATATGTCATGAACTATATAATTAACAGAAACTTTGAAACCTACAAACACTTTTTGGAATTTTGGAAAAAGATTCATGATTGTATGAAGGAACTTTCATTAATCTTGTAGAACATGCGCAGATTTGATCTTCAGCATCTAAAAATATGTGAAATAGAAAGAACGACAATATCTTTTGGAGAGATAAATGTACCTACGTTATAAGCAAAGGACCTGTGCGACAATTCCCGGACTTTTTAGTCTGTTTAGTTAACACAGTAGTAACCTTTTACCATATATAAACAAGAGTGCCAAACTGTCACAAGATACGCCCGTTCGAGGGTTTTGGACACCATGCTCAATGCTTGAAAGTGTCCTCAAGACCTAGTTATTGACCCGGCATGACCCATATTTGAACTTGACCTAGATATCACTTAGATGTAACATCTGACTAAATTTGGTGAAGATCAGATGAAAACTACTTCAATTAAAGAGCGGACAACATGCTTAATGCTTGAAATGCACTATGTGACCTCGTTTTTGACCCGGCATGACCCATGTTCAAACTTGACCTACATATCATCTAGACACAACTTCTGACCAAATTAGGTGAAGATCAGATGAAAACTACTTCAATTAGAGAGCGGACACCATGCTAAATGCTTGAAATGCACTAAGTAACCTCGTGACCTAGTTTTTGACCCGGCATGACCCATATTTGAACTTGACCTACATATCATCTAGACACAACTTCTGACCAAATTTGGTGAAGATCGGATGAATACAATTTGAATTAGAGTCCGGACAAAGTGGCGCCGTTGAAAATGCACTAATTGACCCTATGACCTAGTTTTTGACCCGGCATGACCCATATTCGAACTTGGCCTATATATCAACTAGATGCAACTGCTGACCAAGTTTGGTGAAGATCGGATGAATACAATTTGAAATAGAGTCCGGACAAAGTGGCCCCTTTGAAAATGCACTTATTGACCCTATGACCTAGTTTTTGACCCGGCATGACCCATATTCGAACTTGGCCTAGATATCAACTAGATGCAACTGCTGACCAAGTTTGGTGAAGATCGGATGAATACAATTTGAAATAGAGTCCGGACAAAGTGGCCCCTTTGAAAATGCACTTATTGACCCTATGACCTAGTTTTTGACCCGGCATGACCCATATTCGAACTTGGCCTAGATATCAACTAGATGCAACTGCTGACCAAGTTTGGTGAAGATCGGATGAATACAATTTGAAATAGAGTCCGGACAAAGTGGCCCCTTTGAAAATGAACTTATTGACCCTATGACCTAGTTTTTGACCCGGCATGACCCATATTCGAACTTGGCCTAGATATCAACTAGATGCAACTGCTGACCAAGTTTGGTGAAGATCGGATGAATACAATTTGAAATAGAGTCCGGACAAAGTGGCCCCTTTGAAAATGCACTTATTGACCCTATGACCTAGTTTTTGACCCGGCATGACCCATATTCGAACTTGGCCTAGATATCAACTAGATGCAACTGCTGACCAAGTTTGGTGAAGATCGGATGAATACAATTTGAATTAGAGTCCGGACAAAGTGATGCCTTCCGCCCGCCGCCCGCCGCCCGCCGCCCGCCCGCCGCCCGCCCGCCGCCCGCCAAGGGGTTTCACATAATACGTCCCGTATTTTATACGGGCGTATAAAAATGCTCAACCTTCCAACTTTAAGCGCCCAGTGGGACGAGGGATAGAAAGAGAAAGTCACATGCTTGAGTTCATTTCAACCCATGCGCATTGCACGCTTTTCGCATAAAAAACTGTGGAGCGATACAGGGCCACCATGGCCTCTTGTATTAAAATATGTTACGTTGCAAGGTTCGTCAACAGAACTTAAATGGTTTGCTTTAATAAGTGATGTTATTTTATAATTCCAGTGAAATAAGCAATTTAAAAATCGTTATGCCATTATGTCTTTTTGGTTAGCATACACAGGTTTTTAACGTTGTGAAGAATTACAAAAATTTAAAACATATCAAACAAATGTACATATACCAGTTATACAAATGAAACTTTGCAACAAACACTATTTCACTCTTTGTTTTAGTTTTCTGATTTCTTAATGCTGACTGCAGTAAAAATGACTGCGGCATGTCACAACTTTTATTGGACACCGAATAATGTTTAGAAAATTGAGGAATTTCCAGTTTATGTGTAGGTAAAATGATGAATGGCTCTCATAAAACGACAGTACATGTACATGATTTTTTGAAGTTTTGTGATGACTTCATAGTACTTAAAAAATTAAGTTTTACACAATTATGAGTTTACTTTCATAAACTTCTTTTGACCTGTTTTATGTCAGTTTAGTTCAGTTTCCCCATACTAGAGCTTTCGAAGTTTCGATACGTTTTAAAATTAGGTCAGTAAATATTATAATTAAATTACTGTACCACGATCATTCTATGACATACTAGGACAAAAATAAAAGTATATACAATATAACTGATCTTAATCATACGATGTGCCGATAGGAAACCGAACCATCAATATTTAAGGAATAAAATAAAAATTACATTAATAAAGGGAAACGATTAAATAGTGTTTAACATTTTGTAAAAATGAACGAAACCGTCATAATATTATTTTCAATGTATTGTTAAAATTGTGTGACTTGGATTCCCGTAAAAAGAAATCTAAATCGCATGCATGATGTTTGCGCGGAGGAATTTGTTTATTATGGTAAATCAAAATTTTCACTATTGGTGTCGTTCAAAAAGCACATAATATGATAACATTAAGAACATTACAACAAAGTGCAAAAACGCAAGTTATGAAAAGAAACAATTGTTTGAACGACAATAAATTAGATGTTATTTATAACCTCAATAATATGCAATAATACTAGACAAATTGTAATTGTTTATGAGATAGTTTACCAGTCATCTTTATTATATTTTAAACATTCATTTACACATTTAAAATGGTCAAATACCGCCTATCTTAGAACAGCTGTGCATTTTCAGATTAATTCATATTAGTAGAATCACTTGCAATCGAAGTCATTTCAGTGTAATTAAGCAGCTATTAAATATTGCACTTAAAATACGGCAACATGTAAATCTCAAATCTAACAAAATTTCCAAAAGCATCTTCTAGATTCTTATTTATTCATAAGACAGTAACCCTTTAATAACTTATTCAAAGAAGAGTGCATATTTCTCCTGCAGAAATGTTTCCTACATTACCCTCTTCACATGTGCAATCGGCCAGGGATGTCGAACCGTCGCCTTCGGTGACCGAGTTTGGAGGACACGCCACGCATTCCACGCTGTCCGTGTCTCGATAATAACCCATGCCACACGCTAAATTGTCAAACGAGATGGGATGTATTCAAAGTTATATTCAATACCACTTAATAAAGGCGATGATAAAAATATACCACAAATCTGAATATTTTAGTTATAAACCGGCGAACTTATATTCAACGAGAATATGTTTTTTATTATATGTTATTTAAAAATTATATCATGGGATAGCATAAAAAAGAACTAGAATATTACATAGAATAAGGATCGATTATTGTATCTCATGTGTTGTATTTAAAATATACAAATGCAATTGCATTAATTAGTAGGTCCCTTCGACTGCTTCACTAAAAACAGATAACTACCTATGCACGTGTTAAAGTTAATAAGGGCGTTTCCTAGGTAGCAGTCACATCTATACGAAGTCTCCATTTTGATGCATTGTTGTGTACAGCTGTTCAACTCTGGGTTCTTACACTCGTTAATGGCTGTAAGTAAGATCTTTAACATTAACCCTCGCATATAAAAATACTAAATTCGATTTAAAGTAGAAACAACTGAAGTAATAATATTTGTCCTACATTATTCCAAACATAATTGAACTACATCAAGGAAATTAATTACTAGATGAAGAAGCAAATTAAGCAACTGTTATATTAATGTACGAATTGATGATGTTGAAGGAGGGAAATTTTGTATCAGAACGCATTTCAATTAAAAAAAGTATGTTACCTCTACAATTATGATCCGCATACGGGCTTGTACCATCACATTCGCATGTGTATGAGCCGTAAGTATTGACGCACGTACCCACACAATCATTTTCACCCTCCATGCATTCGTTGATATCTGAATATAACACACGTTCGCAAAATGTATGCCATTTAAATAATATTGAATTAGGGTGTATGTTGTCACACAAGAGTTTGTCGTACATTTATAACAACACCACAACCATAATTGTATAATACTTTTAAGGCATGTAAATACAATGTTTAAACGTCATGATGCTAAAATTACATATGTTTAAATTAAATCGCAGATTTGATTAATGTCCAATTTTTTGTTTAAATAAAAATGTTTCGTAACACACACTGAAAGCTATTCGTTTCGGTTAGAATAAGTATCTAAACCTATTTTGCATATGATAGCTTAATAACTGAATATCGTTGCACATAAATTGATCATGTTTATTTTAAGTAGCACAATGTTATCAATCAGTGAGCCATCAAGCAGGAAATCGATATTTGTATCATCATGCTCACGTTATGTCCTGTATTGTATAAACAATTGGGCACTGAAATATAAAACATAGCGGATGGTAATTACCAAAAAAGTAATTATATTGTATATGAATGTTCACCATTCCTAAATTACAAAACAGCTTACCCACACAAGACGCTTTGTCCCAGGACAATTTGAGGCCGTAGGTTGTGCATTCACAGCGATAGGAACCAGCCGTGTTGATGCACACATCGTCACAAAGGTGACCGCTAGTATGACATTCGTCAATATCTAAAATTAGCGATTACACACGTTCATATCAACGAAGCTAAACTTAAGCTTAATCTGCAAGATACTAATTTTATGATCGGAAGATGTCCTTTTTTAAGACATGAAACAAATCGCAAACACACAAAAATGCGCTTGTTGTCGAGAGTTTCTATTGAGGTTTTAAGATTGCATTTCTTTTGCACATTATGTTAATAATTAAATGGACCAAATGCAATTTTGAATGTTACAATTGATTCTTTAAATGCATGCTTTTTACAATAAAATCTTATTCTTCTTTTCTACTTTATTGTTTATTTAAAAACCCGGTTTGTATAAATATCACATCCGCCCCTTCGGTTTAATATCCTATTAATTATAACCCATTTCCGAAACGGTTTAGCATTTTAAGTTCCTTCTGTATACAAAATCCTCTAGTTGTTTGGTTGTTTAAGGATAAATTTGGCCTAAAAATGTGTGAATATCATGCATATTGATATGTTGTCTGATATTCTCAATAGGACACTAAACTATTATTTAAAATTAAATTTAGTAGATTTGCAATTGTTTGCAATCGGGGCGAAATAAATTTAACTAAATTTAGGACTTACCTAAGCACGTCACACGATCGGCGTCTAAAGCATAACCGTTGAAACATTCGCATAACGAGCTTCCGTCTGTGTTCACACACTCCTGGTCACAATTCAGTAAACCATCGAGGCATTCGTCGATGTCTCGGAAAATATTTGCGAACCAATCGTTTGTGTTGGTGTAAAATTAACTGCATATTGAGAATTGCTTTATATATAAGTATTCACAATTTTGTGTTGTTAATCTAGGCTTTTATAAATTGGAATAGTGCAATATGCAAAATACGAGTCCAATATATGGTGTTATGGCGTATTATTTGGTTCAAAGGTAGCGTCAAGTAATACATTCTAATAAATAAGTGCATCCGTAGTCAAGTCATAACAAACTTCGAGCCCCCGCTCCACCGTAACCTACTAGTTCGTATTTCACATGAGATGATAGACCATGATGCAGTGGACTAGTTGTTTCACACATAAGACACAGGGGCGTCACTGGAATGGCGTCTCGTGCATATCGCGCTATACCCCCGTACCCAACTAACAAGTCTTCTTGGTATATTTCCATAGGGGATATATACAACGCAATCGACACAAATCATCTACACACATACACACACAACACAGATAAAACTGCATTGGGAATATTAAAACACGAACATTATTCTTTTAGAGATCCATTTCTAACTTAGTCTCTAATACAAATGCCGTAACCGTTTAAAAATTATCATTGAAATCAACATGTAAATGATATTGAAATATGTATTTTGTTGTATTTTCCTCGAGCAAACCGACTTTAAAACATAAACTATCTTTTTTAGCATTTAACCAACAAAAAGTTGGTACTGACTACTTTGAAAGATGCGATTTGGTTTATTTCGTAAAAACAGATGGCTTGACATAAACCCTTAATTTTGAGAGAGACAAAAATCGATGTTTTGCCTAGTTTGTTGATACCATCCTGGACTTTATGTATCTCGATCGTTTTTCATATATTGCTATCGCCATTAAGAGAAAATGTCCCGCACAGGGACAAATGCAATTTATATTGGTTTTTATTGTTCATACAAATACAACTTAGGACGAATATAACTAACTTATATGCTACATGCGTCTAAGGTTATGGATGTTTGTTCTCAAGAACCAGTGGTAGTGATCTTGCACCTAAATATTTAATATACTTGTCCTTTACCTCTGTAATGTTTGAAACATAAAGCAAAGAAGTTACCGTAGCAATTCTTTCCACTAGTCGCCAGTACATATCTAGGTGTGCACGCGCATTGAAAACTTCCATCTGTATTGAGACACACTTGTGAACAGGCATCCGAATCTTCATTGCATACATCTACGTCTAAAAGAAACAGTTTTTAATCTGATTTAGAGTGAGAATATGTTTGAAAGGATGAACCATATAATTCAAAGCTTATAACAATAACATAACATAACTTGTAACAAAAATAAAATGACGATCTCCAGTGAACATTGACATTTTTAAACGCACCCGTACTAGACATTCAAACAAAATGTAAATAACAACATGTTACTGCAAGATAATATTGAATATTACTTGCATTTTACTTGTTTAATAGTAATGCATGTCTTTCGTTTTACCCGTCGATTCAGAAAAATACCATTTTATAATATGCATTCGTGTCTGGTTACCTAGATACCATTATGCTGTGTGAAATCTTAGTACTAGATAATATTGTGATATATTTTTATAATTTATATGGTTTTATTATGTTCATTTTTTAACTGTCCTGCAAATAGTATTATATATATATATGCGGTACAATTTCTTGATATGTGTGTTTAGTCACACTTCTAAAAGACTAACCGACACAGTAAGTGGTGTTGTACAAGACTAACCGACACAGTAAGTGGTGTTGTACAAGACTAACCGACACAGTAAGTGGTGTTGTACAAGACTAACCGACACAGTAAGTGGTGTTGTACAAGACTAACCGACACAGTAAGTGGTGTTGTACAAGACTAACCGACACAGTAAGTGGTGTTGTACAAGACTAACCGACACAGTAAGTGGTGTTGTACAAGACTAACCGACACAGTAAGTGGTGTTGTACAAGACTAACCGACACAGTAAGTGGTGTTGTACAAGACTAACCGACACAGTAAGTGGTGTTGTACAAGACTAACCGACACAGTAAGTGGTGTTGTACAATAAGAATCCTTCTCTGCAGGCACAATGTGCGGAGCCTATTGTGTTGTGACATAGGTGAAGGCACGGTAGTAATTTGGCAGCACATTCGTCTATATCTGTAATGAAAAGCTGAATATTTTTGACAAGCTCCGCAATCGGTAAGGTGTATTTACTTAAATAGGACAAACAATAAATATCTTTTATCGTTCCTATGACATTATTGTCCTAACTATGTGTTGCATTATTTGCGTGCAAATACAACGTAAGAGATCATGGCTGTTGCTTCCATCTTAGACAATAGAAAAACCAATGTTTTGTATATGTGCCGTATGTAACATTATAATTAGCATAATAATCTTAATATGTTATTATGCTACAGTATCGTTTACGCAACTCACTACAATTAAGGGAATATAATTTTTAATCAGTTGCTTAAAGAAGTTGCTTGTTCGATGATGCATTAGTTAGTTGGTGTTCTATTGTATTGTGGATAGCAAATTCCTTCCGATATAGTTCCGAAATAAAGTTGACATTTATGTAAAACATTGAATTGATATTCGTTGGTATAAAGTAATTAATATGCCAGTCCAAATATAATCGTATCAAAAACTTTAGAGAAAGCGGTAAATACAAAGTATTCAAACTTCAATCCAAAACGACAAATGAAGCTCCGATAAATAATTTTTGGTACCAATACACATCTTAGAGTTATTTAAATTGCTTATATGTGTGAATTTACGCCATCTGATCATAAATATAAAGCTCAACGTAATTATCCAACTATTGCTGTGCATATTTGTTATTTTACCTTCATCATATCGGTTTCAGAAGTGTCAGTGATAGTTTACCTACACATGTAATGCCTTCGTTGTCAATCAGGGCGAATCCGTTGGGACAAACACATTGTGACGCCGACGTAGCGTTGTTTGGGTCTTGAACGAACGTGTTGTCAGGACACCGTACGCATCTGAGGTCTGCCACACTGTAGAAACTATCTCTGTCGCACGCTTAAAAACAAAGGATTGGTGCTTGCAAAGGAAAACGACCTTAAATCGAGCCGGTAAACGATAAAACACAACCTTTTTTAACTGTAGCTTGTTCAGAATTGAAATATAATAATCCCCACGCCGACTTCTTTCATATCATTAACATACACTGCACTTGACTATACGCAATATATCGTGCAGCCCTGTGGCATTATATCAAACATACGTTATAGATTATCAATTCAATCATGTATTCAATAAATATGCATTTAGTATAATTCTGTATATTTAAATCAAATGTAAATCTGTTCCGTTTAGGAAACTCCTGAAAAACGCATGAAATAAATTTACAGTCATTTCACCATTATAAACAATTTAGACATTATTGTGTAAGCTGACATACGTATACAGCTCAGACCATCATGACCCAGCTCCCAAAACCCATTTACACACAGGCGAGTGAATGAACCGATAGTGTTTGTACACGACTCCTGGCAACCTCCGTTGTTTTGCGCACATTCGTCAATATCTAAATATTGTGAAATGAATCATTTTCAAATATATGTACTTCTTGGTTATGCATAGCAAAAACCCACAACGTTTCCTTTCATATGTTTTATATTAAAGCAATATGTATATATTGTTCATATTGTTTGTAGTTATGTTTGCGCAATGTTTAATAAGTTACTAACAAATATAATATTATGTTTAATATCCATATCAGCATACTTGTGTCGTGTAAAATTCGAAATATATTCTTAAAAGTATAGAATCTTAATAAAAACGAAACTTTTACCATGACACGTTCTATTGTCTTCTCCGATGGCATAACATCTTCTCCTGCACGTACACTCAAAGCCACCGAATGTGTTGGCGCATAATTCATGGCAGCCGCCATTGGCAGCCTGACATTCATCAACATCGCCCAGTGAAAGGTGAGTACAACAAGATACATTTTATATTTCAAGACGATGAACATTCAGTATTGAATGATAATGTCAAATCTGCGTTAAAGTTGTTTAAAGTACACGAAACTTTTTTTATGTAATATTTAACTGTACGATTGAAAGTCGTTTTGTAATGAAATGATCACTTTTGAAAATATAACAGACCTGAAAGTTTGCCTCCATAACGATACGACTTAAAACAACTTCTGTATTAAAAAAAATATGGCGATTCATTAGTAGATACAATCTTTCAACATAACGTGTTAGATTTTGCTAAATAATACATATTCACAAATAGGACAAACAACCTTAGCCCTAAGGCTTTCACCTAAACTACTGTTAATAACCTTTTCGTTCTCAGTGATAACCGCGACCAAATATTTCGTACAGTACCTATGCACTTTGTCCCGATGTCGTTTGTTGTGAAGCCTGGGTCACATTTGCATCTATATCCCCCTTCTGTATTAACGCAAGCACCATGTTTACATGTTTCGTACAATATCTCTCGCATTCATCGATGTCTAGATTTGAGAAAGGCGTTATTTAATATGCCCGTTATTATTTAAGGTTTAATATAATATTTGTGCAACAACTCGACTGTACTCTTTTTGCATGAGTAACACATAATAAAAATGTCGAAATCAAAGGGAAAAACATATTTTAAACATAGTTTTAACACACATTCAGTTAAATACAAACTATGTGAGATTGTTCCGCTAGAATTTTGAAAACCAGTCTTGACAAAATACAGTTTGAAAATGGCTGAATATTGTGTAAAAACATTTACCTTCACATGTTGTTCAATCTGACGACAATTTATATCCTTTCTTTCGACATGAGCAATGAAAGGAGCTTAGGGTATTGACACAGATATCTTCGCAACCTCCATTATCCAGCAGGCATTCGTCTGCATCTAAGAATACGACTCGACGTTTGGAAACTTATTCCACATTTGAAGAGGTTGTATGTACATTTGTATTACGAAATGTGTTCAATATAATATTTAAATATTTAAGACTTTTTAATGAAGCATGAAATTCGACAGGTATACGTGGCTGTTTAGTGTTTGTTTGTATGTAAAACATATATTATCATGAAAATACGGGTAATAAGTAATTGGATATTCAAACATCTGGTTAAGAAATAAACATGGTTGTCGTTTTCTCTTTTTTAATTTTCTCATTCCGTAACATTGCTTACTTAAAGATATTAATGCATGTGTTACGTATCTGATATTTGAGTGAAGTTCAATGCGCTGTTGCGTAGTTGTAAAAAATAAAAAATCTAGAAGGTTTCAAAGAAATTACACTTTATGAAATCAGCTTGGTCAAAGCATGTGTTTCAAACGGTTAGGATTCGTTTCGTGTAGCAAAATCTATAAGCAACTAGAATAACAAAAAGGAATAACGGTGTATTACGCGTTTTTCTAACGGCGAATCAGCTTCAGATTTACCTTCAATACTTACCTACGCAATACGTTTTATCATCAGACCTCGTATATCCCGTCACGTTGAAACAGTCACACTCGAAAGACCCGGGGACATTGACGCAGGTGCCGTCACATCCAAGGTCTAGACCTTCAGATTTGCACTCGTCTACATCTTTAACAGAACAACTACAGACTAGCTGTAAATACGGCTAGTGCTACACGCAAACATGTTAAAACAAATTATTAATCACTACTAAGGAATCACATAACAATATAACACGTGCATCGAAATCGAATGAAACATCGCTTGATTAACCAATAATAATGCGTGTTATATGAATATAAATAGATTTGGGGTTATACAGATGAAAGCAACATGCCATGGTATCTTTGTATAGATATTTAATCAAGCATAAAAGTTAGATAGATAGATAGATAGATTTATTTCGGCATATACACAGTTCACAACAAAACATAGAATAAAATAATAAGCAATTATTAAAAACTATATCATGTACAATAAACTATGACATGCTCACCAAACCAAGGATAACAGTAATAGTAGTAGTAGTAGTAGAAGTAGTAGTAGTAGTAGTAGTAGTAGTAGTAGTAGTAGTAGTAGTAGTAGTAGTAGTAGTAGTAGTAGTAGTAGTAGTAGTAGTAGTAGTAGTAGCAGAAGAAGGAGGAGGAGGAAGAGTAGTAGTTGTTGTTGTTGCTGCTGTTGATGCAGAAGTAGTAGCAGAAGTGGTAGTAGTAGAAGTTGTAGTAGTAGTTGTTGTTGTTGTTGTTGTGACATGATAAAAGAAGTGCTCATAAGATGACTGTTACGAAGTGTCCAACAAACCTAGACAATGAATTCCAGATGCAACGCGAGGCCTCAATGTTCACGCAGATCTGCTCACAGCCGCCATTGTTAACTTCGCACTCGTCTATGTCTTCAACACAAAATACGAATACAAAAGCAAAAACAACGCATGACAAAGAGGATCTCTGAATTATTTTGATTGATTGTTACAAATTAATGCAATAACCGTTTTTATTTCATGTACTTTACAGCTGAAGCATATTGCCTAATAAATGATCCCTACCAGAGCAAATCTTTCGGAATCGCCCCAAGGTGAAGCCTGGTGGACATTCGCAATGGTATATCCCTGCCTGATGCGGCACACAAATGTGCGAACAGCCTCCGTTGTTCGAAAGGCATGAGTTCAACTTCTCCAGATCTATAAGGAAACCAAAGTTTAAGGTATTTCGTATTTGCCCTAAAATAAAAGACAAAATAGTGATTATTCGAACGGAATTGTTGTCAATAACTGCATAAACACGTTATACTGCAACGGTGAGCTGTAAGACTCCATTAATAATTTGAGATAGTCATCAAATATATTTAATGCCCGACATAAACTTACATTGGCAATACATGAGAAGGCAAATCGCACATTCTTTATGTAATTTAAATATTTGTTCTTCCTTGTAATAGACAAACAGCCGAAAAGTAAATAGTATGTTGTATACCTGCTACGCATTCCGGTGTCTTATCAGCATGCCATTTGTAGTCCTTACAATAAAAATAGTTCACATAAGGATCTACAAGGTTGTAACCAGGGTTACACGTGTAGTTTGCTAACCGAACCCACTGTGACCGAAGGCGATTGAACATGTAATTGGCCGTTACCACGGCCTGTTCAACCTTGGTAGGTTCTCAGAAAATATACCATATCAAAATATGTAGTACTTTATGTTACATAAGATGAGGGTTGAGTTAATGGTATGCGGGAAATAAGCGGAGAGAACCTGTAAATGACAATTCCACATTATGTAACATAGTTTGTGGATAACGCTATAACATAAACGTAGACAAAGTCCATTTCTGTTTTCATGACGAAAAACTTTTGTGACACAACGATTTAAAATGTTCGAACAATATTCTGTACAACAAGCTATATGCGGCGGCCATAACGGCCGAGCGCCGCCCCGTTACCAAACAAATTATGCGCTTTCTATACTGCTGTTTGCTCATGACTGTCCTTCTAATAAAGTCAAAATATAGAAATAAAACGACGAAACAGTTTTTTTTAACGCGTGCAATTTCTGACGGGCAGTGTGCAAAGTCACATGCCTAATAACTGCAACTCAAATATGACGTATGCAACGGACACAACGAATACATACGGAATTTACCGATGTTTTGACGATTTTTATGATACGTTAATATACAAGAATTCATCAAGTAAGATGAAACCCCGAAGTGTCCGAAACTTATTGACGTTAAATACCCGAGGCCATGAAATGTTGATCTAGGCGTGACTGCCTATTGCAGAATCGGTTAATTGCGTTGATACAAATTTTGATTATTATATTAATTCGATAATGCCCCAAATATTCGTTACGTTACAAGTATCTCAAGAAAAATGATCAGGTTTGATCATTTCACTCTGACTAAGTGCTATGATTTTGGGGGACTTATTTTCATAACTTGTATTGACAATATGAACAAAAAATATAGGTCCGTAAAATTTGAAATATTCTAACATATAAAAACAAATAATTCAAAACAAAAAATCATACACAGAAGTGCAACGATGCAAAAATAGGAACGGTATTCGCATTACGGCAGTTACACGGTGGGCATCGCAACTAACACATAACACTTTTCAAACAGACAAAAATATTTTATATTTTGAACGTTGGAAAGTGTCCAACAATTCTTCATATATAAAGTCGTTTTTGTTGAAAAGTTTTGTTTCTGCAATCTTTTTTTAAGTAAGTCATAATTGATACGCAATGTACTGTACAAAATTAGTCTGAAAGACAGAGTTGGTCGAATAATAAAAAAAACTTGCATCTTTTTCAATTAACACATGTTACACAGGAAGTTGTGAAGCAAGAGTCCTCGACGTTCAAGCGTGACATAATGTTCTGAGAGTAGGTATAATTCTATATTACATTCAATATATTCAACATTCAATACAATATACATTCTATATTAAAGTAAATAAACCTTCTTTTGACTTGTATCATATTATGAAGGCAGTTGTTGAATTTATGTTTTTAGAATTATAAACAGTAACGGATGAATCATCGAATGTATTTGAAAATATGATGTGTTGGATAATTAAAGGCAGGCAAATAACTCCTTTAACTATTAGCGTTAATAGTTGTGAGCCCTAGGATAGTAAATATTAAGCGTGTAGAGATGACAGTCATTCATTATAACCGTGTATTGAATAAACATATAAAAAATCGTGTGATGGTTTGAAACACGCGTATGTTGCGTTAATGCTTGATGTTTGTTATTTGTTCTTACCTTGCATTCCTATGGACGTTATTACATACCTGTGTATTATAACAACAAACTGTGTTACCAACCAATATTAGAATGCATCACTAGAATCGACATTCCCAGGCATTTTTCAAACAACAAACGTGTTGGCTACATTTCTAGTGAAAACCAATATATTTTTAGAAAACAATAATGCCTCATTATTAGCAAGAAATATATTTTTAAGATATACGTTATATCAATTAGATCAAAAATAGCGAATGCATTTTATGCATTAGCAGCAACACACACAAATCAATTATGGGCTGTTGCGCCAGACTTCGTGCCTTTTTTCGCATTGTTATATATAATTGATCCTAAATCTATAGATACAGAACAGAAATACAAAATCAGAATGGAAATGAAATTTGATTATTACAAGAATCGCGAATGTTCGCGCTCATGCTTTATAAATTTGTAAATTCGATGGAATAATTTGTATTGAATTAATCAACATTAGTTCTTATCAAGGAACTGTTCAAAACAAATTAATAATCTTTTATATATATTATAATAATATCATCGGATATTTTCATTAAAGACATGTCTGGTAAAAATAAAATTCAAGTTTACCTAGAGAACGCAATAGCGTTTATATAACAATTCTTTTTAAGTGGGATCACGATTCAACTGCTACAACTACTAAAACTTTATTCTTTTACATCTTTATCGGTTTATTAAAAAAGACAATTTAAAATATTTGTTCAAAACCAATATAAGGATAGGGAACAACAATACTTTAATTATCTTAAATTTACTAGTGGACATAATGCAATATGGGAATAATTACTCAATTTGAGAACAAAGCCTTTAAGTACAAACGCTTTAGCGCAGACTATCTTCTCAATATAAAGGGGCACAACAAACTGTAGAGAGGTTAGCGTGGAACTGTTGTATCCGTCAAGGCTTTTCAATACTCTAAGAAGTAAGAAGAAAAAAATGCTTCATGCTGGAAACGCTGTTATCATCGTTGCAAAACGCACTAGTGTATCCCTATCATTACCTAATATTTCACAAAATAGAAAGTCAAATGAATAATCTATTCATGTAAATGTGATAACTGTTTGTAGATAGCACCAATTCTATTGCGAAATTTTCGGCCTACTTGCGAGACAATTTTATTCAAATTTCATTGGACGCTCACAAAGGTAAGCTATGGTGTAAAGCTTGCTTAAACAGCTACGTCGAAAAAAGAGGGATTTGCTAAGAAACGGAATGAAATTACGTAAAACGAAGGTAGCACGTGTTATCGGTCACCTCGATGTCCTGTTGTAGTTTTTTTGCTGATAGTTGTGCGGGCGTTGCAGTGGTGGTCAAGGTTTCATCTTTTTTATACGCCTGGCGTCGCAACCCGAGGGATGGGAATCTTTCTGAAAATGCAGTGACATCATTATCATGATGATTATTCCGATTTAACGTTGTGAACTTTGTAATTATAACACGTGACATATGTTTAACCGGATGAAATCCGCTTTAAATTGAATTGTGCATCCTCTTGAAATCGGGACTTACATTATTTCGTGTGTTGCGTGTTAAAGATTTGTGTAAAGAAATAATAAGCAAGTTTCATATAACATTAGCAAACTAAAACATATATTTTATCAATTAAAAAGGCACCCGCCTGTAAAGAATAAATTTGAAAGTAACAAATTTGAAAAGATTTTGTCTGTCTTGTTGTGGCAAAGTGCTTATTACTTTATGTTAATATGCTCAATTAAAGTTCATTTACATTTAGAGTTCTGGAATGCAACTGTTGTAGCAAAGCATAAATGAAATTGTTCATAAATAGTGTAAGATGTGGTAACTAAGAAATCTTTTGCGTTAAGATCGCATGCATTTAATTATTGAAACAAAGCGTGTTAAAGTATTTGTAATAAAGCTAGGTATAAATAGTTTACAGCAACTGTTATCGATGAGAATTTCTACAAAAATGCGTATTTTACGTTTATGATGTATTGGCTTGCACCTGTTTGCTGATGTTGTCTAAAGAGGAAACCAATTATTTTTCAATAAAGAGCGCATAGTAAGTGAATATTTCACCAGACTGAATAAATTAACCTTCTCGAAGAATAGACTCAGTATCTTAATGTAATCGTATGTATGCAAATCCTGTAATTATTCAGCAATTAATCCCAAATTTTAGAAAAACGTGAGTATTTCAGTAATTATTCGAAATATTAACCTCGACAACGCGGCGTAAAACCTTGCCATGAATGTCCATCACAATGCCTCGACCTGGACCCAATTAAGTTGAACCCTGAGCGACACGTTGCAATGACGATTGCCCCACGTTGCAAGAAGTGTAATTGTCCATTTCCCAACGGGCTCGGTGGCTCGCACTCTAATGCTTTCAAATGAACAGCATTCAAATGTGTTGTTTGTTTGTTATATTCAATAATTTAACTTAAATGATATGTATGTTATTCAGCAACGGATTGCATGACTCTTTATATATTTTACAGGTTATGTTTAACTTAAAATCAAACAGTTTTAAAAACTTTGAACAATTTTACAATATGCACTTATATGAATTCCTGCCAGGTTAACTCGTGGCATTTACGATAAAGGCAGTACATTTTTAAGTTACAAACCAGTATCACATTGTTTGCTAAACATAAAAATAGCTAATTAAAAAAACATCTTTCGGACCGCCACTGTTATTAAGAAACTGGTTAATAGTAATGCATTATATAAAAATAAAATATTTGTATGCCCGCAGCTCCTATCTTCAAAGACATAAATCTTTCTAGGCAAAATGTGCATGGTGTACTTAGTGAACCAGTAGTATTTACGATTAATTAATAAGCACAAAGTGAACTGAATAAGAACAAAGTATAAAAACAATTCTCGTATTAAATATTATTCAATTAATATCGCATTAATAATACGTGTCAAAACAATAAATAGACGCGCTAAACGAGGCTGAAACATAGCGTATTAATCGTAAGTAGAACGTCATATCACGTTTAACCTTTAACTTTCTTAGCGTAAGGTGCTCTCTTAACAAAGAATTATTACTAATCCCTTACAATAACGGTGATTTCAAGTTAAGATCATACTTAATTTTATTGTTACATGCAAGAGATAATAGATAATAAAAACACGACGCGTTTTTAAACATGCACTTTCATGGTATATGTATGTACCATTGGTACACTCACAAAGACAATATGTTTTGACATAAAACCGTTTAACATGTGGCTAATATTCAATCCCAACATTCGGTGTCAACAGACGAGGCGGGTGACTTAATCATGTTTGAATATGTTGGCTAGAAAGTCAGATACAAAACCTTCGCGTTCATTTATTAGCCTTACAAATCGAAACTAATTTTCTTTAGGCCTAGTGTCGTTGGAAGTCAAAACCGTGTATTAACGGATATGCAATTCCAAGTCTACAAATAATTACTCAATTGCCCAAATCAATGGAGAGAAAAGTTGTTTAATCGTTAAAAAAAATCGACGTCAAGTGAGCATGTTCAAATAAAAAGAGAATATTGAGCGTTGCGTTTAAAATATGTCGAGGACATAGAACGTCCGGGTGTTATCATGGGTGAACTGGAAGTCACGACTGTAGACTGAGTCTTGTCAGTTTGATATTAAGCACACCTTCGGCATTGCATTTTGAATTATGTATAGGATTTAAAACAAGCACTTAAATTATGTAAGAAATTTGTCACTTGAAATGTTTACAACTAGACATTTGCAATTTCTTTACATGAATACTTATATCAGGCAATCTATTTTTTAAATCAAGTTTACACAACTAATACAAACATCGTGATTTCAGTAACAATTACAAGAAGTGTTTAGCTGAATCACTGGGCGGAAGGCAAAACATTTGGATAACTAGTAAAAGTTCAATGTAAAATATATTAACAACATGTTACAAATCAGAATGAAGTTAGTTTGATAGAATAACATACAAGCAAGCATTTAATTCCTTACAAAAATGTAAATCTTTGTTATATTGTGTTTGATAATAGGTTTAATAGGTTTGATAAGTTCATCTAATGTTCAAATAATACCAAAAGTCGAATCAAATCGACCTTTTAGTATGTTTAAGTTATTGTTTAATAATTATATTGCTGGATTATTGTAGACGTAAATGTCATTAAGACTTTTGAAAGTGTGATTACCACTGAAAACATAAAACAATATTGCAATTGCTATTGCAGTATTGTAGTTAAAAACTTAAAACGTTTTCCACAAATAAATTGTGTAAAATGCAATAATAAAACGAATGACACATATGTTACCTGGGTAACACGTCACATTCGTAGTTTGTTATGTTGCTTGTTGTCAAGCGTTCATGTGTCATTTACCTTATAAAACATATAGTAAAAGTACAAACCGTTTGTTATAATGTGCAACCATATGCATCGTTTGCATTTTACAAAACTAATCACTCAAACAGATGCGTGGGAAGTATAATATAGCCTGAAAATGAGACAAAAGTAACACGTTTTATATGTTTGATATTGTCCGGATATGTTTTATATTTCTGACATTGTCTCTATATGTTTTCAGTTCGTTAATATATTTTAAAACGCAAAGTTGTTGAATAGCGATCATAATTCTTTTAAAATTTATCTCTTTCATAAATATGTTTTCAACAAAATATGTATTTATATGTTTGCTTTAATTATATACAACTTAAAGTTAATTATAATTTGAGATTTTCGTAAGATTGATCCAAGTTAATATATCATACTTATTTGAATAACAAAACACGAAACTGTGAGGCTTTTTCTACGTCCGTCATATAGTGTGGCCACTGTCATCATGATGTTTCAAAATGGAATGCGGAGAATGTGCAAACTATAAAAACAGTATAGATATTTTTACAAATCATATTATTTCGTGTGAATGGGTCACGAGGCATTTGGTATATCGCATGGCATCTCGTTTGTTCAACGAGGCTATACGTGACCTTTTAATACTCATCTTAGCAGGGTGTGAACCAAATAAACTGTCGGGCTAGCGAAAATTCTATCTGTATAGCATACAATTTTAAATGCGTTTTTGTAACAGCTTATTACACAAAATGAGAAGTTTGGACAAGTGCAGAAGATCGTGATAAAATCTCTTCCAAATGGAGACACAACTATAAAGGGATGTTTTAGAAAACAGATTACACATTAACATACATTTGAACAAAAACTTCCTTCCATATCTGAAATTATGTTGATTGGTAACTACTGAATTATGTAGACATTCAGTATGTTCAAGTAACAATTGGTATCCTATCATCTGGTTTGCATATTTAGAACAAAAATGTGTTTATTGTGGTAAGGTGCGCTTACTTAACGTAGGCGAGTGTTCATCCGCAAACATGCATCATTTTAAGTACGTTTATATTACATATGCGTCATTTTGTCTTTTTTTCACACCAATAGGTGTGTAGTAATGTTGGAATTATATTCATTTTGCAACAGAGGATAAACATTTGTAGTTGACATACTGAATTACATTATTATATAATCAAGAGCTTGTAAAGCCTTGAACGGCAGTTAAGCGATTAACTTGCATCTGGACCCTTGCTAAATAGTCGTATTCACCAAGTTGCCAACATCATCTTTGATGAGTGTGTGTTGTTGAACGAACAATCTTAAACTCGGGTTAGACTTATCATGATCAAGTTCTTTAGAAACCCAATGAAGTTTGACACAAATGTCATGAACTTACAATACATGCAAAACTTTCGTAGAAAGTTTGATGTTATTCTAAATGTGGCATGTGGGATTTATAATAAAGTATTTGATGCTGCGATAACACATTTGTTTTTGTGCATATTATAGAACTTTAATTTCAACTATATCATAGACACGCATTCTTAACAAAGAATCCACACGTACATTTAGCACAGACACAAGGTAATTCCATTAATTGCTATATACACAAAGTGCTCAGGTGAACTTGATGTTTAATCCAAATGAATAAATTAGAATGATCCTAACAATATATTTTTATAGAAAATGTAAGATGGAACACCAGATTTTGAACTTGTCATAGAAATGTATAGAGTGTTACTCATGTTACAAATGCCTTTATATATACTCTTCTAAAGCATCATGTAACTTGATAAAATAATTAAAAGGGCCATCACGATTTAGCTTCTTATCAATGTGTTTTACAGCCGCTTATTTTCTATTTCCAGAATGTACTGGCAAGCACAATTTCATCATGCAATGTCATTGTGAAATCGTGATTATCCACCAATTCAGGACAACGTATCATACAAACAGTTGTCCTGCATGCACTCTTGTAAATTATGTCTGTTTTTAAATGTCATGTGCCTGTCGTGGAGTTCTTTCAAAATATGTGTGTAAGGTATCCATAAAACAGTATCTCATTCACTTTTTAATTTACAACAGAGTAACCGTTAACATTCCAAAGTCCCCGGGGCTTTATCAACCAGCGAATCCCCAGTTCTCAACCAATGACGTCTGTAATGGAATCAATGACATTGTTTTGAAACAATGATGTAAGAAACTTGCTCTGATATGTTTTTCTTATATTAAAGTCTTGGATCGAACCCACTGTACCTCAAGAACACCTTGCAGTTATTTGCAATAAAACCATAATCTTGATACTGCATAGCCATCTCTGGAAACAATCGTTGAACACTTGAATACCGAATACAAATGGCTTTAATTTATATTACCGGGCAATGTGCCACACAGCATTCGGGTATTGATGCTTTAAATCTTATTTTAAACAAGAGATCTTAACACTCATCTGGAAATATTCCTTCAAATGTTTTTCTTACAACGTTTTGTTGACAGCTAAGCCAATGTCTTAAATAAGGTTTTTCCACTTAATCCAGCTGAAACGATTGGTCCGTCACCGTAGATTTCTTGGAACTTTTTTTAATGTAAGTGGCAGCCTACATGTTACGTTTTCTAAGCCAATATGAAACTACTAAAGTCGATACAATAGGTATAGTTTGATAATACAAAGACATAAGAAAATACGAACATTCAAGAACACAACACAAGTTACAAACACAGACATGCCTAGTAAGATATATTATTATTAATGATAAAAAAGTTGAGGTCTTTGTCTAGGAACTGATTTTAAAAATCACGCAACAGCATTGTTACGCATGACAATTAAGTAATTAGACAGATTAAAACGAAACCCATAAGTAATTAAAAATAAATTAAATTTAGTCCCTCCAGGACTTCCGTTCTTTACATAATATTTTTTATTTTTGCTGTTACTTTGTGTCTGTTGTTGTAATATTTTAAATCGTTGTTTGGACATTCATCTATGTAAAAAAACACAACAATTCTAAGTAAAATGGGAACTTAATATTGACCTAAAATTTGCTTAACGTGCTTTTGTGTTGATAGTTCAGGATAATGAAAGTTTTAGGAAGAATAACAATAATACAAATCATTTCCATTAAGGTGAACCTATTTGGACTACTTCGAAAAGTAAGCATATTTTCATTGATGCTTATTTATTTTATCTATTTAAGAATATAAATTTAACAATGATAATATGTATTTGTAACTGTTTCACTGTAACTTTTGCATACAATAAAGGAAATTATGTTGATTTTAGTAATTCAATTGTTTCATCAACTCGTATTGTTAGAAAAGAATATCAAGCGAAACACACCAAAAATATCATATATCTACCTTGAATTAAGTAAGAACAATAATAACGGCTTTTTGGAAGTTATCGGTATATGAAGTAGGTATAGAGGTGAACGTCGACAAGCTTGTTGATGTATTTCAAACTAAAATATAAACGGCATTAAATTATTACACATTGAACTCTTCAACCCTTCAACAAACACCAAATAGGTGTCAATGCCCGTATATGCGATACGCTCATGATCACTTATCATCATGCTTTAGTATAAATGGCTTGAAACTATGACACCCATGTTTATGCAAACGTCATGATTCATTTCTACTCGACATACTATTTATGGTTCTTTTTTGGAAAATAAAATGTAATAAGTAAAACTGATATTATTAAAAGATATTTAACAAAATATCAGAAAAAGTTTACATTCTATTTCAATCGACATGAACATAAAATATACTCATTGTTGTAAGTAAAATATTCAATAATACCATAACCATGTGCATATCACATCCAAGGACATGACACCAAGTTTGTATGTGCCGGAGGGTTGAATAGTTAACGCCAGCGTGATTAAGTGCTTTTGATATTATATGTAATGTATCAAATGTTATTCGTTTAGCAACATACGCTGCAAGAGACCAATTGCCAATTTAACGCTTGCAGCTCGGAAGATGATATAATGTGGTTTGCTTGTCAATCATTCTGACAGGTCATGCAGCGTTTGATATATGGTTTAAATGCCAGTGAGTTGTTTTGATTTAGCAAATAATTGCGTAACATTTGCTTTTTAACATAATAAGGGCACTTAAATAATTGTTATAACAAACTTTTCTACGTGAATATGCAATCGTTTCAAATTCATTCAATGTTATGTTACATAGCTATGGATAGGTGAAGTAAACGACACAAAGTTAAGGTATTCAATTAATATCATAAGTGAAAGGGCACTTTTATTTGTATATCATTTAACAAAAATATCACACAAAATGAAACACGAGTCGATTGACTGCCATTATGTCTGCTTGTATGCATTTAAGTGATGCCTGTATCGAAACAAGTATCTAAACAGCTATGAATGATTTGGAAATAGTTACCAGTATTTTGGGGAACTCAGTACGGTCCATATTCAACTACTAAATCTACATGTAGTGAAACGCATCATACATATCAAAGACACTCCATCTTCAACACTATTTACACATCTTAAAGAAACTCGTTATTAAAAACAGGTGAGTGCAATTTTAGTTATTAACGTATATTAACGTAACAGAAAAATTGAAAAGCTGTCGATTATATGGCGATTGGTTTGGATGCTTATGAAAAGGTTGTCAATAAATTGTGTATTTTTAATTGTGTAATTGTTTACAATTGAAAGAGTCAACTCAAGTTTTATTAGCATTAGTCATCGGATATATTGATTTCTTGTGTCGATTTATTGTTTTAAAATGTGTCCATAAACATCCCTTAATTAATGTTTAACTCGGTTAACATTTCATTCTTACCAATCGATAGAATGACAAATATATGTTTCGTCGGCAATATTTGTACAACACATAATTAATGGAAACGAAAACGGGAAACTATGTTTTGCTGTTATTATACTTCGTTTGCATAGAAGCAACGTACCAACAACAATCTAGACAGAAGTAATTATCCTAATGAGTAATGCAATTTATTCTAATTGAAATAGCTGTGTAGAAATTATGTGGTGTTCTTTTCTATTTATTTATGTTTTTTCTTTTCTTTTCTCATCTCAAGTTTTTCTTCGATAAGCGTTTTCATTCAACGTAGTGTCCTATTTGAGTCGAACAATGCATGGAAAAGGAAAAAGTTAAGAAACCCCAGAGGACAGAAAACAAATATGGTTTCACTAATTACTGAAAATTCCTATGTTAGTGTGCATAACTTCTTGCGTATCCTAAAATTTTCACAAGACTACAAAACCGTTTTAAACAAACCTAATGTTTGTTACGTAGTGGAGTGTACTATATTAACTTACTAAAAAGAAGAAAACGCATAAGTGTTTACATCTCGACGAGGGATGCGCAAAGCCTATGGTATTTAAACTATTTAAATTTAGTTCGTTTATTTCATATGCTTATAGTGTGATATTGTGATGCTATTCGTCGCATTTGAGTTTCTTGTGAAGCGTGATTCTATATGGAATGCGGATCATCATGGGGAGTCAAAGGGACATGGATAAGAAAATGTGATAAAAATATGATTCATGTAAATAAATATAGCTTATGATAAATATGGGCTTTATGGACCTGTGGCATGCCTATTGATATTCAAATGCTTTTTACGTATAACTTACAAACATTGAACACTGAAATATCCAGTGTGAGCTTAATATCGAACAATGCATCGCAAATATTGTTGTCATGTACAAATCTAAATCTACCTGAGATCCATTGTAAACTGTGTATGGTTTGTGAAGTGGGTTATGTAACTAAATGCCAACGTTCCCTACTAGCGTTTGATTTCAAAACGAACATTTCACCAAAAGAGGCTGGTTTGTAATAAGTGCGCTTATATGGAGAGATTGTGTACATACATTATAAGACAAAGCGTTTGTATTTTCTGATAACGTGTTTGCAAATTAGATGTGTGCATTACATTGGACGCATACAGCGGTGATAATTTGTAGCGGTTGAATATCTTTGAAGTGAGTCGCCAGCTAAATGTATCATTTACCGACATGGAAAAGAACCCATAAGGTATGTATAAATAGCAATAAAAAATCAGTTTCATCACCATTCACTTCATCATCGTCGTCATCTTATCATCATTCACTTCATCATCGTCATCATCTTATTAATAATTATTACTTTTTATTCCATTATTATTATTATTATTATTATAATTGTTATTATTATTACACTATAAAATGATTGTGAACGCATCGTTCCGTTCAACACTGTCTTCATGGTGTTCCTAAAACGACGAATATATAAAAGCACTGTACGTTTTGCTATACAATATCCCGGAAAGAGAAAAATAATGCATTTGAATATCAACCGTATTTTCGTTTGACAACTGATCATGCATGTACGATGTGAATCTAGATTTAGTTTAAGTGCAGATTCGTTCATACGGCACAATTATTGTGTTTTACGGATCATTTTAATTTCCTGCAACGATATCTATCATACGACACACGAACACTAACTCCGGTCCTAATAAAAATACAGTTCCGCTCGGCTTACAGGACTGGGACAGTCATGTAAAATATCGAATATATTATATATTTTTTTATAAACACCTGGAAGCAAGATGAGTTGCAGATAAATGGTCAGTTAGCACATTTTAATTAACTCTTTTGACCTATTAATTCTTGTCAGCTCAATTCAACAGTGAAAAATGCGTCAGATAATAGAAGTTACTACTGTGGATGTTATTACATAATTGATTTTGTATGGCATAAAACTGTAGATGTTATTACATAATTGATTGTGTATGGCATCAAACTGTGGATGTTATTACATAATTGATTTTGTACGGCATAAAATTGTGGATGCTATTACATATTTGATTTTGTATGGCATCAAACTGTGGATGTTATTGCATAATTGATTGTGTATGGCATCAAACTGGTGATGTTATTACATAATTGATTGTGTATGGCATGAAACTGTGGATGTTATTACATAATTGATTGTGTAAGGCATCAAACTGTGGATGTTATTGCATAATTGATGTTGTATGGAATCAAATGGCACTTGTTCCTCGCAAATACAATCATGTGTTTTTCATTGCGACCAACATAGAAGTTCTCTAAACGTGTTGTAAATCAGTTTGAACGTGTTTTATTATAATTATTATTATTGATATTTAAAACATGGTGTTCTTAGAAAAAGAGTTCTAATAATAACTGCGGAATTCGACAATGAAAATTCTTCGCTAATAGAAACCTTAATGAACCTCACACATTCTGTATCTTAGAATAGAACGTTATATACAATTTCGGAAACTATTAAACGTTTTTTTCCGGCATCAAAGCAGCTGTGCAAACGTGCCAAATTTCACAGAGGACAAGTGCTAACTTACGCTGGATTGGTGGTCTGCCAAAATCTCAACATACAATTTCCAACAATTGTTTTGCTTTAAGTCGCCTTTTGTTAGCATATTGCATAATCGCATTTATATCGATAGATGTTGAAGAAGATGTCCTTGTTTTGTTGAAGTTAACTGTGCTTCATGCTTAGCGTTTTGTAATTCATATGCGTATGTAGTGCTTTCTTAATAAAACATTATGCGTACAGAAAAACATGTGGTCTTATAAAATCGTATACGAATTCTGCAAGTATCATAGGGTATTAAATATATGGCTTATCGTGTATGTTCAAGTCAATATTTTGTTAGATTTATCATATCGTTTCGAGTTTTGTTTTTGCTAACGCTCGATTATTAAGCATAATTTAAGTAGTATTTAAGCATTAAATTGTTGGGTTTAATATCGCTTTAAGAAAGTGTTATGTGAATTACGTTTCCTTTACGAGATCTTGAATGCATGTGAAGCATCCAGGAAGAAAACGATCATAAATGAAAGAGTGAATCACATCATAATTAATCGTAGTTTAAGCCGCGTTGCATATTACCGTATGACTGTTAAAACTCTTAACTGCAAGGTTGTGCTGATTCATCAGGTTATTTGTAGCTATTTATTAATGTAGCCATGGACAGCTTCCATACCATTTCACGTGTTACCAATAACATAATCAAAAAGGAGCCTCTACACCTTATTAATTTAATCAGCATAATAATAATGAATTATAACGGCTACAAAATATGCACTACTTAATGTATATGAGCATTCATGTATGTACAGTGCATGGCAATTATTAGTGTGTTTACAAGAATTGTACCTTAGAATTAAAGCTTTTGCATTTGGTCACCCATTACACAAAGTAAATGATCTGTTTATTGCTCACGTACAAGAATGTTTACATAAAATTTTAACAAGCCGAAGTGCTAATCGTTCCCTCGTGTTCTAAACGGTTAAAGGGCACAAGAAACATTTCTTAGTTAAGATCTCGCACTTTTGAACTAGAACCTTTAGTCATATTTCTCTGAACACGTTTAAATGGTTTTCTGGAACTGTGCTTAATTAAAAGCAATAGAACAATTATTAAAATAGTATAAATCATGGTAAGGTTGTTTCAAGGATGCATTTTACATTTTACCGAAACTAAGTTTGTACTTCAAATTAACGGAATCAATAGTATTGTCGGGCGTTGCATTCTAGAGTTGTGTATACCGATCATCTATAATCATGAACAGACTTAATTTAATACTACTAATTATGGAACAATTCAAATATGAATCCTTAGTTTTCTTACGTTAAATTACAATTTCGTATGCGAATAACATTAGTTTTCCGCAAACCAACGTATTTAATCATGTAATGTGAATCACATTAGTTTTTCACACACCAACGTATTTACCGGGGTAATCATATAAATTTAATCCAATAATGCATGACGATCTATTCGTATAATGTTTTCTTTTACTCTTTGACTTAATTCTATTTCGGCAATTATGGGCTTGAAATCTTGACATTACGACAAGAAACCTTGGTGCACTTGAACACAGGAATGTTGTCAATTACGAAAATAAATAGCGTTCAATAAACGAAATCAATTCTGGTAGAATTAGTTCCTTTTCAAATATCATCTTTATTAATAGACTGTCAGATGATCTTTGGTAAACACGTATTAACATCCACCTGAAGTAATTTTTCTATTCAAATATAATTACAAAACATTCATTCTCTTTTAACCTTTAAATTTACAATCGCACTGGTTTTGATTGAACGTTGTCATTACGACGTCATCATCAAAATAAGAAACTATCCGAGAAATGGGGAAAATGTGACAATCGTTTCAACAAACTAAATATTTGTTCTTATTATAAACTTTTTTTTGGAGGATGTAATTACTTTTATTTCGGACACAGCATATCTCGTGGACTTTTGTTTTGTTAAATGAGTGTATTATGTAACCTATTAATAATCGTCAGAGTATATATGATGTTTTAAGTGTTTTATTTCTAACTCGACTAGGAATGATTATATTCGATTTAATTTTTATTATTATAATTATAATTATTATTATTATAACTATTATTATTATTATTATTATTAAGAGTAATATGTCTACATAGTACAATATCTTACACTTCTTTGTCATGGTTTATTTATTCTCATGTGTTCTACTATTCTGTATTATACATGTTGTTTTAAATGTCCATGTATGTGTATTCCATACCGAAATAAATAAATCAATCAATCAATCTTAAGTATTTACGACCACAGTGCCCGAGAAAGTTTGTTTCTTTTTAAACGTATCTCTTTAACCTACGATATAACGTTTTAAGCATTGTAAAATTTGACGCGCCTGCGTTAAGCAACGTTTGACACATCAATACGTCTGCTTGAACTCGTAACATAAGTCTCGCCATGATAGCCATCTCTCTGTGCGATGAGATGACGACGAGTTTGTATAATAATTCCGCATCAGATTGTGATATTCACATCTATTTTTATTAACATGACGATATCCAGTACTAACGACTTATACAACACAAGAATGTCATTTAAAAGAGGAATATGGTAGGGTAAAAGTGTTGGTGAATGCCCGAAAGGACAAAGAATAATTATATTATTATATCATTATGACAGCGTGATAATACAAATACACGTGAGCCGCGCTCTGGAAAAACTAGGCTTTATTCATGTGCGTAAAGTATTGTCCCAGACTGGCATGTGCGTTAAGTATTGTACCAGACTGACATGTGCGTAAAGTATTCTCTCAGACTGGCATGTGCGTAAAGTATTGTCCCAGACTGGCATGTGCGTAAAGTATTGTCCCAGACTGGCATGTGCGTTAGGTATTGTACCAGACTGACATGTGCGTAAAGTATTCTCTCAGACTGGCATGTGTGTAAAGTATTGTCCCAGACTGGCATGTGCGTAAAGTATTGTACCAGACTGGCATGTGCGTAAAGTATTCTCTCAGACTGGCATGTGCGTAAAGTATTGTCCCAGACTGGCATGTGCGTAAAGTATTGTCCCAGACTGGCATGTGCGTAAAGTATTGTCCCAGACTGGCATGTGCGTAAAGTATTGTCCCAGACTGGCATGTGCGTAAAGTATTGTCCCAGACTGGCATGTGCGTTAAGTATTGTACCAGACTGGCATGTGCGTTAAGTATTACCCAGACTGACATGTGCGTTAAGTATTACCCAGACTGACATGTGCGTAAAGTATTCTCTCAGACTGGCATGTGCGTAAAGTATTGTCCCAGACTGGCATGTGCGTAAAGTATTGTCCCAGACTGGCATGTGCTTTTCTCATACGCTAACAAGGGCTTTCACTTTCTGCAAAAAAAACTTGACTATCATGTAAAAGATACTTTTTTAACGAAAAAAAAATCCAAAAAGGCCCGGTTTTCCTATTGCACTGCGTACTTCAAATAAACACATCTATATAACCTGCGAATTGTCACTTTATGATGAGAGACTATATTATAGTCTCTCATCATAAAGTGACAATTCGCAGGTTTTATAGATGTGTTTATTATGAACATTTTCAACATCTTCACCCCTAAAAGGATATTTTGTCATTTGGTACACATTTAAGCAAACAAAAGTAGTCGGTTTCTTTTATTGTTCGCATAACAACATACATGCATAAACGTAGGCGAATATCAACTGCCAATGTTGATCATTGTTGAATACTTTAATTGATGAATGTATACGTCATTTGTAATAAATGCGTAGCAAACGCGGTCGATTTGTGTTTGGAAGAGAACTATAACAAAATTATGCGCATGTTATATATTTTCATTTAATAATAACTCATCGCCTGAAACCAAGGTATATTTTCGGTTGTCACAAAATTATAGACCGATGGAGACATGGCTAACATTATTTCGTTTGTTTTAGTATAAAATGGAAATAAAACTTAGGTACAATGAAATTATATTTCTGTTTTCAATGTAATTAAATTGTTTGTTTGACGTTACCCCAATATATACGTCAAACAAACAATTTAATTACATTTAAGAAAAAATTAAAAGCTTATCTTTCTTCCACACTTTATGAAATAAACTGAACATGCTTCATGTTGTTTTAGTAAATAACATTAGTTTAATGTTTAAATACTGTTCTTGCATAGATGGTTATTGTAGTTTTATGTCTGTCATTTGTTTTAAATTATAATATATATCATTATATGTGCATGCATATATGATTCTTTATGTTTTGTTCTTATTGCTCAAGATGAAATATGATGTATTTGTTGTAAATTGTATCTTGTTAGAAGACCTTGTTGAAAATAAGAAATGTATTATATAAATTGCATATTATGTAATTTCATCTGATGTATTTCTTAACAAGTCTATCTTCTTTAAATAAAGATGTTATTATTATTATTATTATTATTATCAAATCATATGTTGCTGTACAATATGACAAGGTGTCTGCATTTAACGGTTTGCATATGCGTCACGTTTCATTGATTTAATTTCCGTGCGGAATTGGACACGATATCGAATATATGAATACGAGATTTTTCTAACCTTATGTCCCATAGTCAATCAAGAAGCAAGTGCATATGAGTGAATGTGGATTTCGACTATGATGTATCTCCGCTGCGTGCAATATTTAAAACGTTTAAAACGTTCAGATACGTTCAAATGTTCTTTTCGCAAAGCGTATACATTTAAAAAAAAATCACCAAACAAATAATGACTGAAAATCAACGTATCTTTAACCTATACAGCAGAACATTGTCGTCGTTAAATGCGTGTTGTTCACATTAAAAACAATCATAAAACGATGAATACACTGAACAATCAAAGCGCTGAAGGCACTGAAGGTGTTCGCTATTGCATAATCTTAGACGCAGTTCAGTTTTCAAAATGTTATAGCTTTTTATATCGCAAGTTTGAAATGAACACAACCCATTCAAATTTATAAAGAGTGTGTCTGAAAGCACAGGTCGAGATGTGTGTGCACTGTTTATCATCATGTTTATTTTATACAGATAACTTGGACAAAATAACAACAACATGTCTCTTTTTTCACAATTGGTTGCTGCACTGGCAATCATCTTTAGAATTTTGTTTCCTTGCTAAAAATAACAAGCCTATAATCATGTACATGTTGTGTTATGTGTATCTAATACTATATCTATTTTCTTTAAATTATTGAGCAACAATTTTGCCAACATGACAGACTTTTAATGCAGCATTAAGCCTCGTTTTTCCCTGAATGCAGCCAATATGTACATATTTCAATGATAAACTGGCAAATGTCGTCGCACAAGCTGTTATAAACACTAGACTGACCAATATCGTTGAACAAGCTGTTAAACCTTATAATTGCTGTCTGCTACAGTGTACCAGTGGTTAAGTATAAACAGGTAGTGGTTATCGTTACTAGCTGCAGTTGTCTTCCGTAGCGTAGTTAAAGCATACTGATTTTCAAAACTGCCTCTCTACTTTAGCGTGAGCGTTACTAAAAGTGGCATTTTCCGCCTCTGTCTCCATCGTGTTTGAAATGCGCACGGGTATGAGAACGGCTTTGAGATTATCCGCACACTGACCCGGTCCTTGTCTCGGCATTGAAACAATTATGCTTCGATCAGTATTTTTCTTAAATACGGTGAAGCTATCGAGCGATGCAGATATACAATTATAGCTACCGAAACCAGTCAGACGTTAAACTAGAAAAGATTTTTTACGCATGCCTGGTCATTCCTATTACAGTACATATAAACCCTACCGTATCCCACTCGACAACCGTTTTAATTAAACCCAGCCTTTGTTACGACGGGGGTGTACTATATTAACATACTACAAAGAAGAAAAGGTGTCAATGTTTACATCTCGAGTAAAGATGCGTATAGCTTGCGGTTTTACAAGTATTTAAATTACGTTAATTTATTTAAGATGCAAATTATGAGACATTTTTAAGCTATTCGTCGCATTAAGTGTTGTTTTTTATCTAGCTTGATTATATGTGGAATGCGAAGCATCATGCGGAGTCAAACGGACTTGAATAGGAAATCATTCTTCTGAAATGTGAATCATTTGAGTGAACGTAGAGTTGACTTTATATGGACATCGTCGCGCTAAGGACATGCCCATTGATATTTAAATGTTATTTTGCGTATAAATTGCTAACAGTCAACACTAAAATACCCAGTGTGAGTTTAATATAGCACTTGCATTACGATACGTTTATTATTGATAATTCTTACTCTACCTGAGATTAATGCACACATATTTTTGTGCAGTGTTACATAACTAATGAGATCGTTCACAACTTACATTTGTTTTCAAAACGGTATAGAGGATTATGCATAATAATAGCGTGTATAAAAGTAATTGCGTACATTTAAACTTTGCTAGACAAAACGTTTGTTTTTTAGTAAATGAGTGTAAATAACATATGTGCATTACATTTGACACATACAGCGGTGAAAATTAATGGTGTTGGATATTTTTGCAGTAAATCGCTACTTTAATATAGTATATATCGACGCGGATAGAAAACATTAAAGGTATGTGAAAAAACGCAATCAGTCATCATCGTAATCAATATTCACATCATCATCATTTCCATAAGATCAGTTCAGATGTGTTCGTAATTTTCCATTGATGTATGAGTAGCCTTTGAATTTATATCAATGATATTGGTGATAGTATTAACCCTTATAATGTCTTTACGCTTCATCCTTATTTCATGTTTCAAGTTTTACAAATAGAGTGCGGACAGATAATTCTGTTCTGATTTCAGTACAGTCATCATTATAACAAAAAAAGTTATGATTTGTACCCAAAATGCACTACTCAGTTGTTGCAGAAGGGTCATGTGTATTAATCGTGCTGTAATTTAAATAACATTCGGTCAGCGCTGTGCGTTCGGTGCATAAAATTGCTTAGATCCTGGATAAATATCATGAGTAAGCAAAGCTTTGAAGTTAAATATACAAAAGAAGAGTAAATAACAATACAACTGTGGTGCATTTTATTGCCTTTATTTCAATATAATTATACTTTTCGGACAATTAATATTTGTCTCTAAATTTTCGGACACCTGTCCTTTTTTAATATTCTCCATATCTAAATTTTCGGACACTTTAATTTAATTCTTTCTAAGAGTTATTGCGGTAATTTATTTGCATTCGTAATAATGATCTCATTGTTATCGTACAACGAACAATGATACATTTTAATTGAAATTAAAATTGTTATATTTGTATTAGAAGTTAAGCATGTACACATCGACTTATTGCTTATAATGTTCAAAAAGTTATATGTTTTGTTAATTATTTAAATTCGTGTTAATGTACACAATTTTCTAAATTTCGCTTGTCTCCGTCAAAAAATGACATGAAACGCAGGTAGACGCATGATACGTTTTTGATATTACATATTTTAATTAATATGGCGTTTATCCATTACCAGCTGTTCACTACAATTCTTCGGTTTACATAATGTTTATTAACATCAGAACGTTTTATCATCGTTCTTCGTCATTTAAAACATGATGTTCTTAAGAAAAACCGTTCAACCAACTAAGAGCAAGATGGAAATCGACTATGAAACTATTTTGCTGATATAAATGTTAAGTAACTTCACACATTCTGTATCTGAAAATAGAACTGGAACTAATAAATATTGTTCTTGTCTAAAAGCATCTTTATTTTTAATCAGTCGTTATTTCATTCATGTCTGGTGTTTGCTCACCGGGCTCGACAAAATCAACAAACTCTTTCAAACCTTCTTTTTGTTAAAGTCGACTATGACCATCTTATTTTTTTTAACTGCAAAAGCCGTAACTATAAATTATTACAAGAACGCCAATAATTATTGCTTATGAATGGAAAGAAATATTGTTCAAACCATCGAAGATGAACTTGTTTTGTTTACCTTAACAAGTGATCATCGTTTTGCTTTTAATATGTGTATTTTATGCATTATAAAATGCACGTTATCCATAAATATACACAGAACACAAATGTAGGCTCATGAAATCGTATTCAAGACAATGACACTGGTAACTATGATAATCTTCATATTATTTGCACATAGAAGAAAAATATGAGCTTCGAATAAAAAATATCTTTCCATCGAAGAGTCATTCAGATTTCGGTTTTCACTAAACCTTGATTTTTGGCCTAAGTTAAGTGGCATTTAAGCATTAAATTGTTTGGTTTAATATCGCATTAAGGAAGTGTTATGGGGATTACGTTTCCTTTACGAGCTTTTGAATGCATGTGAAGCATCCAAGAAGAAAACGATCATATGAAAGAGCGAACCCATAATAATAAATCGCATGTCGCGTGCAACTCACAGTATTACTGCACGTTTGGAAGCTTTCACCATAAAAACAGTTTACAACAGTAATGTGCAAAATTAAATTCATACATAATAAAAAATAATAATAAAGTGCTTTTAAAAAGCTGTTTATATATATTGTGACTGTTGCTTCCTCTGTTTTAAAAATGTTTTCACGTATTTTGTTTTGAGTCCGTTATATAAAATTTATAATCGGTATTTTTTTTAAGGCATGAGCTAGTTCCCCTATAAATAGCGGCTATTGTAATTCTGTATCATTACAATAAATACCTGATTCATATTCCATATTTCTACGGCCATTAAAACACACAATGATACTACCCCTCCACGATAAAAGAAAGATTGATACCTGTATAAGATTTCATGCGTCTAACGTTATACTTCGTTATTGTTGTAGTAATGGTAGGTAAGTCCACAAAGTTTGAATTGCAAATCGTCCAGTACGAATGAAATTAATGATGCTCCCACATATACTTACTTTTGCGAGAGGTTTTTGACTCGGATTGACTTGTTTTTCTCCTGTATCCGGAATAAAGTTTTCATAAATTTACCCCACGTTGAAAACATCTTTCAACGTATCTTCAATAAGATTAAAAAAGTTCCCTATCCTGTTTGAGTTTAACTCCTTATGACCGTAAAATGCCATAGCTGAAATACAAATCAGGAGTTTGCCATGTCAGTCAAGTAGAAAAGATAACCCTTATCACGTCAGGTAAACATCATTTACCCGAAACAGTTCTTACGTAAGAATGTTTGTTCTTTTTTATTATGATAAAGTCTGCTTTTGTGTTGTGTTTGAATGGTGTTGTATTTATTTTCTGATTGTTTAACTCTAAATCCAAGCACAAATAAGTGTATTAACAGATTATTTATATTAGTACCGTTATATAAACTGGTCTATACTAGAACATTTATGTGATACAATTAAACACAGCTTGGTCAATTTGTGCATAGTGCTGATCAATTACATAAATTATTTACATAGCGTAAATGTCGTGTAATTATTAAAAAATAATTATCAATAGTAATTGCCGTCTCACTCATCAATTTCCAGGGTGTAGGTTCAACGGAGTTCACAGGGAGATTCACACGGGCTGGACAGAATGTAAACACACCGTTAAGATTTTTTTTTGCAAATATCTTAAGTTATTGAAATACATTTGCATACATCTTAATTGCATAAAAGACCGTTGTCTTGCATTTTCTGTCGATATTTAAAGATTTAAGAACAAATCATTGAATACGTCTGAAATCGGTGCCAAACTTTCACATTGCGTGCAGCATAACCGTGAAAATGAATGCGTTAACATCGAATTTTTGGGCAAGAACACATGCTTATCAAATAAAGTAATACTGATGTATTTCTCACTGCGATAAGCAGCATAAACAACTGTCTTTTATGCACTAATTGAAATTCTTAAGAAAATTGTTTTAAAAAGTTACTATAAGAAAAGAGACACAAACCGGTGTTTTTACATCCATTAACGTTCAATTGTAAACCCGCAAAGTCACGTGATCCTGCACCCTGGTTACAGACTGGTTGTTTTTTCTAAACTTTTCAACCCATGGATAACGTGCCCAATATATATATATATATATATATATATATATATATATATATATATATATATATATATATATATAATCATAATTATTCTGTGTATGGAATAGAGCGTTATAAAAACAATACGATTTAGTTTATCAAATAAATACCCCAAACTATACCGATATATATATTAATTGGTAGCGCATATTAATTTAAAAGTATCAGTTTTGCTACATATGTGGGTAAAAATGTGAAAGTTTAATGCTGTACATACATGTACAGAATGTATGTCAATGTTCTGTATGTTTTGGTGTCAAAAGAAATGCATGTCTAAAAAATATTGGGTGTCACCCCGACTGCATCAACAGTAGTTGTGTCTACCCATACCGAAATGTCTTCGTCGGAAATATCAACAGCCATGTTTGCACAATGTATTGAACTAAAGGAGCACATATAATATTTATATATTGATGTTACCACAAATGTATTTGAACTGTGAGCACATATTTATTCGCATGTACATTTAATATTACAGACGTGAGCATTACTGCTGATATCAGCCTTTCTGGCTGCAATTCTTCAGCAAATATAATAACCAGATTAACCTCTCTAGTGGTGAGACAATAAACAGTATCGCTCGTGACAGCACGGAATGCACGTGTATCTCGTAATATAAGATTTGCAAACGTACTTTATGGCGTCATGTGATAGTGAAGCATTTATCTGGGGCTAACTGCTCATAAATGTCAAATAGGTCATAACGACAAGTCTCGTCGTTGAGATAATTCTGAGATAATTCTGAACAAAAGCTAAGTCGCCTTGAACAAACACAAAGTTGTAGCTGGATTGAGTACTGAACACAGTTCGTATTTATTTATTTGTGTTAAATTAAGTGTCTAGATTATGTGTTTGTAAATGTTATTCAGCCAGCGTTAAATGAAAATTCATTTAATGCATTTTGTTTTTATATAACGTATGTGGTATTACTTGAAATGAACGTATAGAAGAGTATGAATTAATAACTGTCATTGCTTTTTTACAAAAGAAATCACAGTAATTTTCAAGAAAGACTTTTACTTATTATCCGTGAAAAAGCGTTATTCTTGACAAAGCGTTTCGTAAAGAGGAGATTCTAAGAGGACATCTGATCAACTTAATATGGGTGTGGTATTTGTACGATTTCATCGTAACGCACCTGCTACCAATAACACACTTAAAATTACCAGTTCATTTCATGCATTAAATTTGTTTATAACGGTGATAAATATGTATGAATTAAAATAACTTCATGAATGTAATTATAGTTAATGGAAATAATGTGTTTAAAAGAATTTTACCGAATATGCGTAGCCCTTATAATTTTAATTCCTATTTCACACAGTTAAAGGTATCTCTATTGCCAACGGACAGAACATTTTTTTTATCATTTCAAAGCCAGTTGAAATAATATTATAATATTATATTAACTGGTTTGTTATCCAACTTCCTAAAGGCACAGCAAGGGCATTGATAATTGTGTCATTACTTTCTCGAAGTTAAACCATAACATTTTGTTATATATAAGCTGTTGAAGGTTTGCTTGATCAGAGCTAAGTAAAAAATATAACAGCAACTTAAAGGGTGGTAAAGAGTTCGTTTCAACTATGCAAATTACTAAAACCGCTAGTCAATTTGTATTGGAGGGAATCAATAAAATAAATATTATATGGTTTTATATACTAGAATATTTGTATAATGTCAAAACATGAACATCATTTTAATAATACTAATTAAAAAGCGGTAACAATATGCTACTACAAGTTTATCACGTGAACATTTTAGTATACATATGAAGGTATCATGAATATATGAGCTTTTCTCTAATTGAAGAATTTAATCATTTAAATTCGAGCCAATTATGCATGACGATATTTTGTATACGTTTTCTTTTACTCTTTTACTTAATTAATTCTATGGCGTAAACTATGGGCTCGAAATCTTGACATTTAGACAAAACACAACCTTGGTGCACTTAGACAGGGAATTGTTAATTTAAAAAATAAATAATGTTCGGTGTGCAAAATAAATAATGGTTGTATTCATTTCCCTTTCAAGTGTCATCTGTATAAATACAATGTAAGATGATCCGAAGTAAAATAGTTTCAACATCCAATTAAAATATATCTTCAATTATAAAAAGAATTGCAACACGTGCCTTGGTCAAGCGGTGTGGGATGAAATTTAAGTTTAAGTCCAATAGAATATATGTTTGCTTTTAATATAGTTCATACGCGTGTCGCTGTATTAATCAATTAGTAATAACAAAATGCACGGAGCTTTTGCTTTCAAATCAATATTGAGGAGACAAGAACACAGAAACGCTAAGGATTTATACAAAAATGATACAAAGTAGATTGCAAATTAGTATTAATTGAATAAGATACTTTAAAAATGATTGTAATACAATTCTACGTTATTTATTAACTGTTTTATATATTTTTTTACACGCAGACGATACAGAAACTAGATTTTCTGACAAAAAAAGTAAGAACCATACTGACGAGTGCATTGAGGTAAACATTGAGGTGTTTCTCTACCTATCATATAGGTTTATATTTAACATTATAAAAAAGGTGTAACCATATCTTCAGAATAATAATTATACACTCACTATAAAGTTTAAATTCTCTTTTAAATTACTAATTATTGACTTCGGTCACGATATATCTGTTGACCCATGCGTAATTTCTGTCACTACATGTTTGTGGTTCACCAAAACTGATTTGTCGTGCGAGCAATATCTGTATTCCCTTCAATATGGTCATACCCGGTTTAAGATAAACCCCAGAGAAAAAAATATATGTGTGGATATGAACCATAAGATGACCCTGAGAATATATCAAACATGGTCTCATTTTTTATTCCCCTTACTCGTGTTACCGATTTTTAATTGTGTGCCATTGCTAACGAGCCGAGGTAACTGTAGAATGAACAGCTGGAGAGAGATTATAAATCTGAAAGTATTAAGGACACGCCTATGGAAATTGTTGACAGCATTTGGATGACATTGCAGAATTTTGGCGCGAAAATTCATAAACGTAAGACTTGATTATTTTTTGTTTAGTTGGATTTTCCATCGTCTTCGACACTATGTGAGCGATAATGAAGGCGGTAAGTAAACCAACTCGCACTTTGCCTGTGGTAGCTGGTTTACCAGTTCTACGAGAATATACTTATTCCAGTAATTGAGAACTAACCTATTTATATCAGAGGTTTTGGGAAGAGAAGTCTTACTTCGCATTACATTACCAAATGACCACAAACGTTATGTTGTCTTAAGAATGTTAATGATATAGTGGCTACGTAACAAACGGACACTTACGGGGTTACGCCTTTTGAGTACAAACTAAGTTCTCTACACAATATTGTAATTGTTGAAGCGAAAAAAGTAAACGTTGGTCATAATAATTTTACCCGTATACTTGATCAAAATTTTATATCATGACATGCGTGTATAAGCAATATACTATCAACAAATTTAAACATACGTATTTCTTTAAATTGACATTTAACATTTGCATAAGTCATTTGTCGAAAATTTGTTTTTGACAAAAAGGTGTAATGCACCGCTCGATTATATCCTTCAGGGCGTTAAAGCAAAACATTTATGTAGAGCATCATGGATTGTCTGATGATGTCGAAAACAACGAAATGTGCTCGCAAGTCAAGAACATAATAAAGTTAAGAATACACAAACACGCTATTAAATAATGCTTCTAAGCTTAAAGCATTAATGTTTATTCTGAAATGCTGTTATTAATTTTTTCGGTGTTAAATATTCGGTTTTAAATATCCAGTTTTCCCCTATAAAACCTTTAATTTCTAAAAGTTGCATGTATGTTGTTTTTTTTGTACATTGCCTCAAAAGTACTATAATAAGATATAATACTATTTTGTTATATCTTCATAATATCTAAACGAGCTAACATGAGACACCGAAAGAATTACAGTTATTATAGAGAAAATATTATATTTACTAAATGAAATGTGACCAACATGAAATCAAACTTACATTATGATACTCGCATATAAAATGGACGCCTTTAAAAAAGTATTCAAACTGAAAGTTGTTTCATAAAATTTTACATCTATTTTATTACGTATCAAACTATCTATCGCTTAATGTAAGCGGCTTTGAAGCGTTTAAAGTGGTTTTATCAAGTCCAACAGCTAGCAAAGAGAAAACGAACATTTGACCCAAATCGCTAAAATATATTACCAACACCATGATCTTCATTACGTTCCAATGACAACTGGTATTGTTCCCAAAGTTTATATCCAGTATCATGTTTCTGTCAAAATTACAAGATCTATTCATTGCGTGATGGGTTGGGGTACAAAGACGATCCTGACAATGTAATTACTGCTTCGTCACCTCTCAGATTGATCATGTAACGCTCACATTTTTCATCATCACCTCTTGAAACATGTTTATTTGTATTGAAATATAAAATTGCTAAAGTGGTAAATCAAAGGAGTGTCAGAATATATTTAAAAATATCAAGTTACTGTATATTCCAGCAGGGTGGTAGACTTTGTTGTCTTTTTTTGGACATTTGGCATGCGGACAATCTAGCGGTCACATTTATCTACTCAATCTTTACAAAACATTAACAGTACACTCGTTCTAATTATTGATCGGTCGAGTTCGACACTGGTTTATGTGGGATCGAAAACGAGGTCACATGTTTAAACTGCAAAACAAGCTTTTTAGCGAGCTTGCAGTAACGTGCTTTTTTTAGTGCAATCTTAATGGTGGTAACGTTTGTCCCAAGTATGCATATGCTCACTTCATACTGGTCATGAGCGGAGGAAAATTATGTCATTAAGTCAAATTGAAAACTTTATATATCCTTCATATAAACAAAAACTATTGGCTTTTTGTTATGATTAAAATTTCAATCGTACCAAAAGTTTGTCGTAAATTCGTGTCGTTAACATTAGGCAGGTTCCGAATCACTAGTTAAATAATTATACTTAATTATTTACCATACAGTTTATTCTATAAAAATTATTTGAAAATCCGCGCATAATTCAGTTGACGTGAGCTCTTGTTTTTTAACAGTTCTACAGTGTGGTCGAGAGATAGCTTGAAGGAAAACTGCTGCACCACAGTCTATATGAAATGGGTGCCTCTGTGCTCGTCAGGTTCCAATTAGAAACATATGTAAAATGAATATTTGAGGGTATTTTGTTATCTAAAACTTTTCTGCTTTAAGTTCTTTTCTCAAAATCTTTGGAAAGAAGACATGCCCTTCTGAATTGAAAATAGCTAATTGCATCTGACACGATATTAATTATTCGTGTGTGCTGAGCATTTATTGTCGAACATAAGATTTCATGTCAAATACATGCGATGTTATGTTGTCGGTAAAACATTCTGACCAAGCACATATTTATAAAGCATTGTGAGGCCATACCAATGAATTCTTCTTCTTTTTAGCCGTGCCGACTAAATGCCGAAAAATACATTTCTTTTTTTTATTTCTGCTTTGCTTCGCCTGTTTTGGAAATTGAATCAATATTGTTAACATAATAGTAGGATTTATGTTTTATATATTTTTCGTTAATTAATTAGCACAAGTTTTTTACATGGAAATAGTAAATCCTTCTAGAATAATTTATTTTTCATGTCGACGAATGGTATCACTGTTACAATGAGTGCATAGATAATTGGTATGTATGTATAGTTTGTGATGTTTTTATGGAGTAGCACTTTTCCTTAGTATAATTGTATGCTCAGTCAATTGAATATATGCAGTTTAGAATGAAAGTGACATTTGGCTGTATTCCCATACAGTCAGAAACCCAATTGGTTAAAATGTCTAGTTTGTTTCTTGTTGTTGTTTTGTTGGTTATATGGATAACACGTGAGGTTAAGGTTAGAGCGCACGTTTAAACCTCTAGAATTTGGCTTGGACATTTCGTAGTCAGATATTCAATTTTATGTGTTTACATTTTATTCGTGTTTTGTTTTTTATTTTACTGTTTGTGGTTTGTAATTTTATGCGTTGGTTTAATGTTGATATTGTTTTTTTTTACATTTATAATGTTCAAGAAAACCAAGATTTTCGCTACTTAAATTTCTCCTTATTTTCACATGGTCTATTATAGTGCTTTTTATTGGTAAATATCATTATTTGTTTTGTGTTGTCTAAATATTTTAAGATGCGGTAAAAATTCGATCAAAATAAACAAAAGTCAGTGATTCCTGTTGGATAACACGATTCAGATTGTCTATGATGATTGATTATGTATGGTCTCGATGTGGTGCGATGCGATTCACTTCGTTTTATACTATTATTATGTTGTGGGTTGTTTAACTGCTACGTTTCATAGTGTCTAAACTGAGTTGCAGTGCGCACTCAATGACTGTTATAAACAATCACCAACTTGTATCCGTGTCAATCCGTCTGGGACAACGAAATCAAAGGTATTTCTTGATTGCTACATTTATCATCCGTCGGAAATCGATTGACGTGCAGTTTTTGTTTCAACTCGTCAATCTAAACTAGCAAGGGCTAGGAATGATAATTGAAATTGCGCAAAAACTGCGACCCATAAATAGTTTAACAACGTTTTTCCACTGCAAATGTTTTGTGACGAACTAGTGTTCTTTGTTTAGGTTCATTCTCCATTCAAATATACATGTATTATGTGTTCACGATTGAAGCTTTCATCATCGTCCCATCGTCAATCATTAAAAAAAATAGAGTAAAACATCTGTGGTGCACATGAATGTAACCTCATTTACACTTCTGCAAACAGCACATTTTAAATGTTCTCTTTGATGTAACTATGTAAATAGAAACCAGACTGCATCATTTACTTACAAATTAATTCCAAACTACCTACATGAACTTCAACGCGTACTTACACACACACAGTGGCCTCTTGGCCGTCCACTGTTTGGTTTCCGGGTCGCACGAGGCGAATATGGCCCCATGTGGGTAGAGACCTTCATCGCACGAGTACTCCAGCAGGTAGCCCCCGCCCCACACGTACACACTACCGTTGGTGGGGGCGTGTGGTTCCCGGCACGGGCTCTCTTCTGAAAGCACAACCGTAGTTTGTAATAATTTTAGAAAGATATTAATTACTTAGTGTTTCTTACTTATTAATGAGTCATCCTTTAAAAGAAAAATACCATAAAAGCGACAAGTTTCGTCCCTGATTAACCTGTTGGACTGCACGGGGTATTCTTAGATAACACTTTTCAAGCACGCATTAGGCCCTGTTTTTCCCAGAGCGAGGCTCAAATACTATATCTCTTACTCTTTAAGTTACGCTCTGTGTGTAAAGGAAAGAACTTTACACAAGATAAGAATTCGTATCCCGTTAACAAAATCATGAAAATGCGATGTCTCTGAATGTTACGAAAATTAACGAAATTTCTGCACATTTATGCACACAATAACAAAAGAAAGTACAGAAAACAGGTTTTGGGATCAAACTATTAACAACAATAAAATAATGCAAACATTTTTAGGTAACGATAAATACCAGGGTGCAGATTCAATGGGGTTTTCAGGGGTTTACACACGGGCTGGACAGAATGTTAACACACCGTTAAGAACTTTATTTATTTTTTTAATATCTCAAGTTTTTGGAAATACATTTGCAAAAAATCTTAAGTGCATAAAAGACAGTTTTTCTTGCAGTTTGTGCCGATATCTTAAAGTATAAGAATAAATCTCATTGAATACGTCTGAAATCGGTGACGTAACTCCACGCTGCTTGAAGCAAAAACGGTTCAGTACACAAGTTTATTTTTTTACAAGAAACAAGCTTATTTAATAAAGTAATTCTTATGTATCTCACATTGTCATAAGCAGCATAAAAATCTGCCTTTCATGCACTAGTTGAAATTCTTAAGAAGAATTGTTTTAAAAAGTTGTTTTACAAAAAGGCACATTTACCGATGTGTTTACATCCATAAACGTTTAATAGGGAACCCCGAAAAGTCACGTGATCCTGCGCCCTAAATACGTTTTTTGTAAATATACGTTTCTCAACTTTTCATATAGATTCGCCTAATGTGATTTTAATTTGACATCACCGAGAAAGCGTTAACATATAAACTTGGGAAATATTTCGCATCGACATAGACACCATAATTATATTTAATATGAAATCAACAATGAGGAAGATTATTTTGACGTTGTAAAGTGTTTAAAAAAGACAGTTTTCATAAAATATATTATGATATTAATTGCATATGTCAGTTAGTTACGTCTCATGTAATGTTACATCCACTTATGTCATGAAAACTAATAGCATTCGTATAGTGTTATATCAACGAAATCACGCAGTAAGGACTTACGTAATTGTAAACCTAAATTGACCATGTAGAGCCAAAAATAAATCGAGATTTTAAGTGGTGACATTTCAATGTCAATCAAAGACTTAAAACGTTCACATGATGTCTTTACAGTTCTGTCAACATCAGTCTTAAGTTACAAATTACGACCTGTTTCCAACACATATTTTATGCAAAATGTTGCATGTGAAAAGAATTTTTACAAAAAGTCGAAAGTGGATATCAATCTCAGTAAATCAATATGCTTACAAATTTAAAGCTGGGTTTGTCATGTCGCATATAAGATTCCTCTGCAGTGCGTTGAACGTTATGATGTAACACAGCTCAATTATAATTAAGCCGCGCTCTGTGAAAAACATGCATGTTTACTTTAGTCTCTGTTTAGCCTGTGTAGTCCGCGTAGGCTTATCAAGGACGACACTTTCTGCCTACGCTGGAGTTTCCTTAAGAAGAAACTTCTTTTAAACTAAATACGAAACAAAAGCTCTGAGACAACACGGTACGCTTGTAAATGCATTTATTAGGGCGGATTTGCACATAGCGCTGCTTATATGACAGTAGCAAAACCGCTAAAACTTAGGGTTAACTATAAATTATTATGTTGAGATTTGTTGGACTGAGGTCTGGTGTACATAAAAAGGATCAACCGCGAATGATATTTAAAAGAAAATGCAACAGTGCAAATGTAAACAGAGTAATCTGAATTGTCATCGACGCGCGAATATCGACATTTTACTCATATCTGATTGAGACAAATGTGTCCAAATAAAACGGCGCCCACCAAACACAAATTAATACTAAAAGCCCTTAATCAAACCGTATCGCTATATCATCGTGAAGACGTTTTTATTTATTTAAGAAGTACTCTTCCCGTCGTTTTCTGTTTTGATAAATTATAAGCATAATTTACATCGATTTGCGAACATTACATGGTATATCTTGGCGAGCACAATTTAGTACCGTGTGATGATCCCAAACATAATACAAGCAAGCTTTTTTTTAATTTAATGTGAGGAAAGTAGAAAGGTGCTTACCTCCAAATCCGGAGTCATTTGTGAAGGACACATCAGTTGAAATGTCGGTATAGAGGTTTTCTGAAATTAAAATTACGCAAGTAAGCAATTTGCGTTTTAAACCATTAAGTCGATGCATGTAAGCATATGCATATACATGTACCAACTTGTTATTAAAAAAGTACCTGTACAAATATGAAAAATAAGAACTGTTTGTCAGTTTTACGAATAAACTTTTGTTACATTTGCATTTGCGTTTATTTTCTTCAATTTATTAAAAGAAAACCAGTGATCATACATTTACAGAACATTTTTTGAAATTCATCGGTGGTCATTTTAATTTGCATAAATGTTAATTTTTAAGTTCGAACATTTGAACCGAGTAAGGGTTATACAGTCAATAAAGTTACAGTCAATACGACATATACTGTACATAAACATGTTATACTTAAACCTAAATTTTAGATCGCAAACTAAGTTACCATACATGTGTACATGTATAAGCCGCGTCATGCGAAAACGGACTTTATGGCAAATGCGGACAGCGCAGCTCATGACCAGCCTTGGCGTTCGCGAGGTCTGGCCAGGAGCCACCATGTCCGCTTTAACCCATTCATGCCTAGTGGACTATCCCATCTTTCTTATTTGGATCAATTTATTTCCAAAATTAGGGATGTCTAGTATCTTTATTTCTATATTTAGAATATTTCTTACAGAAATTCCTTTCGGCAAACAGCGAAGACCATGATGAGACGCCGCATGATGTGGCGTCTCATTTGGGTCTACGCTGTTTGGAAATGCTTTTTTTCTAGACACTATGCATAAATGGGTTAAGGTAACGCAAGGTATCGTGGTCTCAATAGCGGACATGGTACCCCGTGGTCAGACTGGGCTGGTCTGGAGCTTCGTTGGCCGCATTTGGCATACAACTCATTTCTCATATTTAATTGCAAATAAATGCATACATGAATGGGGCTAATTTTGGTGTCGTATGACTTTATGGTATGTAAACGGTTCGTCAATTATGCAAAAATTCCAAAAAAACACGAATCTCGGAGTAAAAACTAGTCTAGTTAATTAGACGTTTTGAGGATCTTTTTGTCATTGATACTTAATAAGAACGGATATGCCAATATAACTCATATACAAGTATTCTTAGATTCGCAAAGAGTCTAACTTATTTTGCTATGAACCAAGAAGCTGACCGATTTAAAATCATTTGAAAAGCAAACATCATTATCCAGTTTAATATATTATAATTGGATATTAACTAATATCGGCATAAACAATTCTTTTTATACTTAGGGATAATAAGGGTTTTCGAACTTGTGTAGATCTGTATTATAACAATAATTCATTATAATAGAGTCAGTCTCTTTGAAATGCACGTGCGTTAATAGCCTGTATTAATTATATAATCGCAACTTTGTTAGATCTTATATTATAATTTCCACATGTATTTGGTAACTATTATTGGAACCTAAACTCGAATAATTAAATCATGATAAAAGAGTCAATAATAAATAAAAATAATGAAGAAATGACGATAAGGTGGTGTATTATTGAATTGCAGTCGGTTCTATTATACCTGAAGTTGCTGCATCTTCATCTTTCAAAATCGGAAGTGATTAAATACGTGAAATTCAAATTAGATCGCTGTACTAGATTATAACAATGCATCAGCATACAAAAAATGGTTCCTATAAAGAATTACCAACCTGGGCCGCCCGTTGATCCATCTGTTGCCAAAACCAGATTCTTGGAAACTGCTATAAATCCCCAATAGATAAATCGTTTATAACAAATCCAACTTGTACTTTTAGCCTCCATCTTATTGTGTTAACAGCTTTGTTGTTTTACAGACATTTAATTGATTAACAGATGTCTTAATTAGAATGGTTTATTGATATTTATTTGAGCCAGCTTATGCAACCTCCTTGATTGATGCTAATAAGACAATCAGAAGCTGATTAAAACACTGAAGTTCGTAAACCATTATATACACGTCGGTTTAACAAAATAATACAGTTCAAGTGGCATTTTCTTAATTAAGGAAAACATTTCTGTTCATGTATATTGGACGTTAACGACTCCTCCAGCTAAGTTGGCTATGTCATGTTACTGGTTTTATTACTATGTTCTAGCTATATTGTTACCACAGCGGCTGTTATAGCTGCTGCTGATCTTCGTGCAGACTAATATATTTTGATACCTATTGATGATGTTGGTGGTTATGGTGTCGCATGATGCTTGCGAAATACCCGAAATAATGATGCTGCTGCTGATAATGAGGAGGAAGATGGAGATGATGATGATGATGATGATGATGATGATGATGATGATGATGATGATGATGATGATGATGATGATGATGATGATGATGGTGATGATGATGATGATGATGAGGAGGAGGAGGAGGAGGAGGAGGAGGAGGAGGAGGAAGATAAAGATGATAATGATGATGATGATGATGATGATGATGATGATGATGATGATGATGATGAGGAGGAGGAGGAGGAGGAGGAGGAGGAGGAGGAGGAGGAGGAGGAGGAGGAGGAGGAGGAGGAGGAGGAGGAGGAGGAGGAGGATAAAATGTCATTTTGACAAACTGCTCAACCCATTTATGCCTAGCGTCTAGAAAAAAAGGCATTGGCAAACAGCGTAGACCCAGATTAGACGCCGTATAATGCGGCGTCTCATCAGGGTCTGCGCTGTTTGCTTAAAGGAATTTCTGTAAGAAATCTTCTAAATATAGAAATAAATATACTAGACATGCCTAATTTTGCAAATAAATTGATCCAAATTAGAATGATGGAAGAGTCCACTAGGCATAAATAGGTTAAGGGTTGGGGCAGTGTTACGCAACCTGCAGGTTACGTTTCACCTGTTCACCAGCGCACACTTCCTCTTGATAACAGCTATTAAATACTTCCGTGGGGTGTTTCTTGTAGATATAAACAAGTCCTGCTTATTGTCACAACGACAAACAAATACATATCAAAATATCAGATAATTACCAAATTAGCATTAATTGTTTCCGACACAGCAACCTTCGACACTTGAACCTAAAGAATGTACATGTATTAGTATCAATTCACCGTACGCGCAATACGCAAACGTAGAGCGGTTAATCTTCGGTCATTTCGTCGCAATTGTTTGGTGTATATTTACAGGGAGGGGGTTGTTGTGATAGCTGCATTTGTCAAGTTTCAGTCACGCCTTAAGTATTAAATATTAAGGATTCCCTTTCCATGATGTACGCAATACGCTGAAATATGTTCACGAACTATGTTTATTTCGTGTTTATTTAGATTATTTATTCTTTAAAATGATGTGTGTTTTTGTGTGTTCTTCAACGCATGCTGTTATTTATATGTATGTTAATGACGATGAGCTTCACATGCTTAAGTCAAAAATAAACTATTCTGTTCTGTTCTGTTCTGTTCTGCTGACCAATATCAGTCTTACTGATCAGTGAATACTCGGTACAAGAAGTACATACAGTGTAACACGTCACTGTTATTATTTACCCCATACCATATTTGGTGTCAATCAGTTGCATACATCGCATTATCATACAACCAATAAATATTCATACTGGTCTCGTTCAATAGTTGTTTGCACCGTTATCGACTGTTTCTAGAAATATATGCACTATTTCCATGTGTATGGGTAAGTTATTCTTTTGAGTTGGATTTTTTGCTATTCGTTTACTTTTTTGCAATTCTGCTCAACAGCGCAATGCTTTGTGGACCTTTTTATGTTGAATTGAAGCAATAGTCGCATAATCAAATGAGAACTTTTTTCTATTTTCAACCATTATGATTTTTTTATTTCAAAATTAGATCCATTGATCGCAAAAACATACGTCGTACATTTCGATTATACAAACAAATTTTGAATATATTCATTTCGTATAAAAGAATAAATAAACACCAATCAACATCAATCTTTATTAAATTTAAAAGAAGGCGATAGAAAATAGTGTTTGTCATATTCTCATTATAAGACCGGGAACACGTTTGGCACGGCAAAACTCGTGCAAAGAACGCTCCGTGAATGTTTCTCAGGCGTTCAAACTTCATCTTTACCATTATTCCATTGCATTCACTTCTTTAGAGATACTTAAAATGAATATAAAGATCGTATATAATCTACAATGAGTTGATAAAAGTTGACTGTGGTCCAATTTAGATGTGTATATAAAACTTGAATCATTGGTGGTAATACTTTCGTTTTGACTGAAGAGTGATCCCCCTTTGTTTTGCAGACGATACTTTTCAGTTTTAACACATGTTCAGCGACGAAATAAAATGGAGATAAAAATCAGCTATTTACGATATCATCTATCGCCTCGCATTTATGGGTGGGAAATAGCTTTTTGTGTGTTGTTCCTCTAACAAAAGAACTGTATTTTAATTCCGGTAGCCTCGTCAATAGCTTCTTAATTCTTTAATGTCAAGAGTGGACAGAGAAGCATGAGGTGTGTTCCTGTACAGTACATTGATAAACATGATTAAGTTATCTATATGTTATTTTTTGTGCAGCACATGTATACAGGATACATACAAATCTTTTTAATATGACTGTGTGGCTGTATTTGTTTGAGCAGGTAGAAAATGATACATGTGTTTTTGTAGAAAACTGTTTTTTTCTGAGTGAGTAGTGTGTGGGGGGGGGGTACCTTATGCAAAAAGGGTATGACCTACCAAATAATGTTTCTAATTTTCACCTTGGCTTTTAAAGGGATCTTTTCACGCTTTGGTAAATTGACAAAATTGAAAAAAGTTGTTTCAGATTCGCAAATTTTCGTTTTAGTTATGATATTTGTGAGGAAACAGTAATACTGAACATCTACCTTGGTCTAATATAGCCATTATATGCATCTTTTGACGATTTTAAAACCTAAAAATTATAAAGCGTTGCAACGCGAAACGATTGAATAATTTGGAGAGTTCTGTTTTTGTCGTTAAATTTTGTGAAACTACGAAGATTGCTTATATAAGGTATAAAATACGTCAAGTACGTGTACTCAGCGGAATAGCTCAGTAGGCAAAGGCGTTTTTACTTCAGGACTCTGGCAGGACTCCAGGGGTCACTGGTTCGAAACCTTGACCGGGCAATGTTCTTTTCCTTTTTTAAATTTTATTCTTGATTTTTTACTGGAGCTGTTACGATCCAATGCTTACATTTATCGATATAAAGCATTTAATGAATACGTTAAAAAATGCCAAAATCTGTGAAAAGGCCCCTTTAACTTTAATGGATTGAATTTAACCATCTCTCTGCTTGTCTTTAAAAACATATGAGCCTCTTTTCTAGCTTAAACATGTTTAATACCAATTTGTTACTATTAAAGTTTTAATGTTTAAAACCAATTTGCTACTATTAAAGTTTTAATGAAATAATCATCTGTAAAAACTTATTCAGTATTAGCACTTTTTCAATTACAGCATGCACACATCATAAGACTGTAATATTCTCAAGACCACTAATTTTATCCATATAAAGACAAAACTTAGACTATGAAATATTAGTTTTTGAGTTGAAAAATGTGAGATGACAAGTAGAAAACAAGTTATTTGGGTGTTTGGAATTATATGCAAATAATTTGACCATGCCAGCTACTACAAAATGCAAACACAAAGGATTTTTTAACTGTTATCACTTGAGTATTGATAAAGATAGATCTTAGTCATATATACATCTAATACTTGAAGTCGCGGTGGTGTAGTGGATGAGATGTCCGCCTAGCGATCCGGAGTTCATGAGTTCGCTCCCTACTCGGGGAGCGTTCTCATTATCTCCTCCATAAACTGATTCTTCCCAGGAAACGGACTCGACAGTGTCCATATCTGCCTATAATAGGCCTTCCTGTAATAGTCAGCAATTGACTGTAGGAAGTACGAAGTTGAAGTAAGAGAAGTACTTTCATTTACATAATTATCTTGCAGTTTCAATTTCGTCACATGTATAATGATTTGGTGATTGGATCTGGTATTTCATTCTTAAGATGTTCAGAAAGATCTAATATAGAAAATTAATTGATAATTTTGAATTTTTTGGATGATTTAGTATGATAGTAATTGGTCCTAATTTTAAATTTTAGTTTTACAAAAAAAATATTTGATTAACCATATAAATATGTTAACTTACATGGGATCTTTATTGAATGGATTGTTTATGATCTATTGACTCTAAATATCATTTGTCAAATAAGAATTTGTTGCACCATTATCTGTTCAGATAGCATATTGTTTTTATTTATAAAAAATATATCAAACAATTCCATCTGTTGTGGGTGGTTTTAAATTGTTTTAACAACCCCTTGAAGATTGCTTATAAGATGTAGTAGATAGATGTTATTTCACATTTTTTTGCCATAAAGTCATCATAATAAAATATGTTAACAACATTTATATCTTTCATGGTACATTTACAGACAAAACAACATCTAAAAATACTATCATATCAACAGAGAATTTAGATGTTAAGATTTTTAAAATAGTTTTGAGTGTCTGCAATTAATTATGATGGGTGCATAAGGATGCAAGCTATGAAATGTGTAAGATTACAAGCATTTGTTGTCTCTGACACCTGTTCTCATTGTTAGGGTGTGGAGCATGAGCATAATTGCACAGAATACTGCAGTGAAAAAGGGGGTATCAACTAACAGTTTTACTATATAGTAAGCACATCTTTGGGTAGTGGGTTGGGTGTGGGGTATATATTGAGCCCTGGTCTACAAAAATAGGGCTAAATGCGTGTGCGTAAAGTGTTGTCCCAGATTAGCTTGTTAAGTCCACACAGGCTTATCAGAGAAGACACTTTCGGCCTTGGCTTAGAAGAGACTTCTTTTCAACGAAAAATGACATATAAGAGAAAAGTCCATGATTATCTTGTGCGGACCACACTGGCTTATCTGGGACAACAAATTATGCACACGCATTAAGCCCCATTTTACCAGAGTGTGGCTCACATCGTTCATTCCCCACAAGATTGTGGTCAAATAAATCAGCTAAAACCTCTGCTCTGCATTTCTTGACCACAAGCAATGTTTAACAGATAGGAAATAGAATTAAATCAGCCAAAGCAAAGATATAATTAATAGTGTTTTTTTAAAGGAATTTATCAATGGGATTTAAATGTGTACTGGTTGAACTTTTTCATCTTAACCACAATGAAATCTCAATAAAATTGAAATAACACATGAAGTTTTGTTCTTGAGGTTTTTACTTAGAAACTCTTGCATTCTTTTTGTAGAGAAAGAGGACAGCCTGTATGAGGAAGTTGACTGAGTTTAAGAAAGTTAGATATATAGACAGTAAAAAGACAGTGCTTAAGTAATTTTCATTACCATACAAATATCCCATTGTCATCTCAGATTAAACAAACACACAAAAGCAATCAATCAATATTGCAAGGAAAAAAGAATGTTATCAGAAATAAAATCAGAACATGTTTAACATTTTTTCTGCTGTAATTTAAAGGCTATTAAAAAGCCCAGACTCTGAAATATATTTGTTAATTGCAGTTCAGGAATACAGTTAATGTTTCTTTGATGTTTCACGCATTATTACATGTTTAAGTGCCGAACAAAATTAATTGTCCTTTCATTTGAATGTTTGTTTTAATTTTTAAATATAACAAGCAAGGATGACTTTCTATCATAATTATGTTTCACATCATTTAGAACGATGTATAAGGATAGGTAGTATGTACCATTATTGGGTAGGATAACGTACCTCCAGTAGAATGCATATGCTATGTGTCATGTTATCTTTTTTGACTCATTGGTTTTCATTGGTTTTGCTGTATGGTGAATGTGGTTGGTATTTAAATTCATTGACAATGCAGATTACTCCTCATTTATTGAGAGAGCTCGCTATCAGGAAGAGTGTATATGGAGCGTTAACTTTAATGTCTTATGTGATACCTGTTTATTGGATTTATGGAATTAACTGACTGACAATTGAATTTGTATTTGGTTTGCTTTAAGAAAGGTACGTAAATAAGTAATATATTATTTTCAGGGTTTGTAAACTACTATTTATATGTCAAGTTTTAAATATTTATTTACTCATTCATTCATACAAGTATTGAAATGTTCTTTTTAATCTGTTTTATAATGATATGATCTGATTCCTTCATTTAGCTTAAGTCTTATAAAACAATCAAAGTGAATATTAATTTGAATTTTTTGCTGTAAATTAGCATGAAAACATAATTCTGTGTAAGCCAACTAAACAATTCTTAGACAATAAGTCTTAATAAGTCTTATTTTGCATTCAAGCTTTAGACTGACGTCATACAAACAACAATTGTGTTCTTTGTTATCAATTAGCAATGAAAGAAAGAGCATGTGCCAGTATGTGAGTTCCTTATATTTACACTGCTGGTTGGATTCTTTCAGGTGACATGGATATTTTGGGGAAAAAATGTGAATATATTAATATCATTTAAAATTGTTGGGTTAATTTAAATCTTATTATAATATAAAATTTATAATTTTATAATTAAAAATAAAATATGTGCTAAACAGTGAGTTTGATAAATGTATCGCTTATGACTTTGAGAGGCATGTTTATTTAATTAAAGTGCTTATGCAATTTCAGTTTTTGGGTTACTTTATGTTAAATACAATATGTGCCAAATATTGGATTGCTAAGTTATGTATTGAAGAATCCTGCAGATCTACACAGGCTTGGAGTAAATAGTCTAGACACTTGCAATTGATTCCTGAAAGCATTATCATAAAGTGACATCATTTTATCCATCTCTGCTTTAAAGATCACACTTGGAACCCCCGTTATAAAGTATTTGTTCAATAACCGGTTCTCATAGAAGTAATTTAGTATCGATTCAAGATTCTTGTATTATTGTGATCAGAATGAAATGATTCATCAATAGTGGAAATAATTTGGAAATTAATATTTTGATGCTTGTCATTATTATTTTGTTGTTCATTTACAATATTTGAGTGGTATTATAACATACTGAGCGAACATACTTTAAGATAATTCAAATCCACATACATTCTAGAAATTGTTTTTACTTGTATTATCATTATGTAGGAATAAATTATGGTATTTTTGTTTATCTTCAGTTTTCTTCTAACGGGACCACAATGGATCATTACAATGAATCATCCCTGAATTTGTTGTCTGTGAAAAAGATGAACGGAAATCATCCACCTTTCAACAATAACCTAGATAAGGACATCGAAAGGTCCTCAGAAAATAACAATGTGTTGTCTGACAACAAACTGTACGAACTGGAATCTTTGACTCCCGAAGACCTTAGTGACAATTCTGACTCATCGACTCTACATAGTAAAACTCGGTTGTATTTGTGCGTGGGCCTAAGTGTGATGTTTGTGCTGTTGCTTCTTAAAGTGGGAATTATTTTGTTCGTTAAATTATCAGGTAAGCATTTTTAATTTGATAAAACATTTATTTTCAATCATTCATTTTATTATTGACTTAAGAACTCCATTTTCATGAATCATAATAACATCATATGTGTTTAGTCTAATATTAATTTTGTCAGACTATAGATTTTATTTTAAAAGAAGAACAATCCTTTATTACCTGGTATTTTAGTTTACTGCTGCGGTGCAATGATTAAGCCCTATGTTACATGACGATGTAGTTAATTATGTTACTGCCAAATGCAGCAGATATATAAATATGTTTTTTATTATTTTTTTGCCAGTCTGGATAGGCAAACCACAGAAAAACGAACGCATCAACATTATTTTCTCATCCTTCTGTAATTAATATGCTAAATGTGGAGTCACTTGATTGACATAAACTACATTTGTTCTGTCATTAAATGCATTTAATAATGCGGTTGGGGATAGACTAAATACTAAATCAGTCGCATTATATTCTGTCCATATATTATTGTAGCTACTTTACTACTTATATTTCTAGAAATTTAAATAAGTCATTCTCTTGTTTTGTTAGTTGCTGAAAGTTCTAACCTCTGAGGAGAAAAATTAAAACTTTAAAGTTAAAATTAAGCTAAGACAGGAGTTTAGGTGAGTTCTTAATAGATAATACATATAAACCTCCATGTAGCATTCTATTTTAAGTAACAAATGTTAGGTAATTTTAAGTATCATTTGATCATTATGATCTTTAAACAGTCTTTAAATGACTCTACATTGTAAATTTGTTAGAAAGTTGGTCATGAAATTCATTTCATGATGTTTTTTAATTGGAACTAAAAGCTAAAAATTTAAATGTGCTTTGCAACATATCAAGTCTATAGTTTAAAAGTTATTTGTTTTGGAATTTTACATAAAAAATTACAGTGATATTTTTCTCTTAAATAGCAGATTCCATTAAAAAATGCCCATCAGTCCAGAAAAGATCCGGACATAATAATTCTGTGCAAATTTCACATGCACATTTTTGTAAGTTTTCATCAATCTGAATCCAGGATGTTAGTGGTTCCATGGTGAGTTGTCTTTGTTTGTTTGTTTGGATATTTTACCGTTGTAGCACTTCTTTAGTCATGTCCGGGTCGTCAGTTAACCTACCCAGACAAATGGGCAAGCTAATCAATAGTCAATTCAAGCGTATGTGTTGATGTAGTTATAACAATTATATATAAACTTTTGCAGTACCAATAATTGACAAAAGTCCTATCAGATAACATGGGACAATTGCAGTATAAATAAATTTAGTCACGTCTTACAAAAATGGGTGTTTTGCAATATTCTGTCAGCAATTGCAGACCAGCCTCGGCATTTGTGCTGTGTAGTCTGGTGTGGAGCGTCCCTGTCTGCTAAAACGTCACGCAAGGTGTCATGGTTTCATTAGCCATATTATGAAACCTCATCTGAGTATATTGGTGCAGAGGCATATCTGGAGCTACACTGTTAGGATATGCCCTGTAGCTACACTGTTAGGATATGCCCTGTAGCTACACGGTTAGGATATGCCCTGTAGCTACACTGTTAGGATATGCCCTGTAGCTACACTGTTAGGATATACCCTGTGGCTACACTGTTAGGATATGCCCTGTAGCTACACTGTTGGGACATCTCCTGAAGCCTATTTTTTCATGACGGAGCTCATCTCAGGGGTTTTTAACACATACATCATTTATGGATATTAGACAACAAAACATAATATTATGTATTTTGTGTACAACTTTTGAACAAAAGTCCCCCATACAAATGTAATTAAAATATAATTATCATAACTTTAAATTGCATTAAACAAAATGATTTAATCATGCAGAGTAATACATTTGTTAAAACAGGTAGCAGTTTAAGATGACAGCTGCAAAAAATTGTTCAAGAAATTGAAGTGTACGTTGTTTTTTTATCTAATGCATCATTTAGTGGAAGGACACAAAGATATTGCCTGACCTTCAAACAATTTATTTAATTTACCTATTAAAGAAGACATGATTGATTTTTAAATGTACTGACACAGCATGTTTAAACTGTGGAGCAATTCAATTGTTAACAATTGCCCTTGCCACTCTTTATCCCAGTGTGAGATAAGCATTTCCCTCGCTGAATGCATTATAAATTTGGAATTAAAATGTTGCATTCATATGATTAATGTAAAGCCCCTGCACAGAATGTAACTCACAGTTATAAATCATGGTCATTAAAATGACATTAATTTAAAATTAGCAGACCCACCCCCATGGCAACTTTTAAGGCGCAATTTATTGATCTGGTAAGTTATTAATTACAAAATAATTGATCAACCACACAGTCTGTCCTTGTAGGGAATTATGAACACTTTCTTTGTTGTGTCATGTGCAGAAATGTAGTGTCATTCTTATAATGTGTCATTGTGACCAAGACAATCCTCATCCAATTACCTTACGTATTACCCACTCAGTAGTTGTACAAAATATTATGTAGTACTGTACTGTTTGTAGGTCTTCTGAAATTTATAATACAGTTTTAAAGCCTCTATAACGCTCAAAATCAACGAAAATTTCGTAAAGAATTTTGTAAAATAAAGTTAACACCTAGCTAAACAATCGGTGTTCCTTATAGCAATAGCATGACAATTTCAACACTAGATGTTGTATGATTCCATAGATTTTTGTAGAGACAAATTGCTCGTTTTTATTAATTCCATTTTAATTTCCTGCGAATATATCTATTCATAGGAAACATGTCAACACTAAAATGGTACCATGTTAGTGTTCATGTGTCGTTTTAATAGATATTGTTGCGGGAATTTAAAATGGATTTAAATATGCAAAACAATAATTAAAACGAGAATTTTGTATAGATCAATTTTACCAGACCACATCTGGCGTTGAAATTTTGGCAATTGCTATAAGGAACAATGATTTTTAATTGTTAAGCTTTATTTTACAAAAAATTGTACGAAATGTTCGTTGATTTTGAGTAGTAATGTTACTTTAAGATCTTACTCAATAATTATGTCTGGACTTTACTTAGATCAATAGTTTTTCTATGTCTCCTGATATAATGCATTCAGTTTGTTTTTTCTTTACAATTGGAGATTGTTGTGGTTTTTTATTTTTTGGTAATGTTCAAGGGTGCTACCCCTTTTTGGTTAAAAAAAAAGTGTTTCAAAGAAAGTTTATTTTAATATTTGACCTATGCAATATTATGCTGAAAGGTAGCTTGCCATTAAAGGTGATTAGAGGATGCATTGTGCAATAAATATTCAAAAATTATTATGTTTTATTAGTTACAGTTATAAGTTATTCTTTTAAAAAACAAGACAAAATACAGCTTTTGTTGAGATATTTTTATTAATGCATGACAAATTAACCTTTTTAGTTCCAAAATAGTGGTGATTGTGAAGTTGAAACTGGTATGACAGCTTTTTGGATGTGAAGTTTTATGATGTCAAATTTGCAATGCAGAGATGGAGACAGAATAATCAATTTATCTCTTGCAGCATTTAATTGCACTTTCTGCTTTCAAGATTATGTGGATCCCTCAGGTGTAGTCTTCAGATGTTTTGATAATAGGGTGCAGCCATTTTGGCTTTGAGGTCAATTTCAATAATGGGACTCAGATTATTTTAGCCTTGCTCTGGGAAAATGGGGCTAAATGCATGTGCCCTGAGTGTTGTCCCAGATAAGCCTGTGAGTCAGAGACGACATCAGGGGTTTTTATCTGATTTTGGGGAAAGGGCCTGGCCTTTTTTGTGGGGAAAATAATCGCGCAAAATGCCGGATTTTGGGGGAAAAAAACACACCAAACGCCGGCTTTTGGGGAAAATAAGGAAAGTCTTAAATAATCAATTGAACATATTTTGCTGTTTTTAAAACAAAATCAAGGCAACAGATAATTTAATTATGCAATATGTTATATTTTCTACACTGGATCAGGTTAACTTATGTATTTAAAGTTTAAAAAAAAAAAAAAAAAAAAAAAAAAATTTTTTTGTTTTTTTTTAGGGGAAAAAAATGAAGTCTGGGGGAAAATTTACCTGCTGAGGGGAAAAAAATCTGAGGGGAAAGGGCCGATTTTCGGCGTGTCCCAAAGAAGGAAAAAAAGCCCTGGACATGTTCTGCTTTTACTAATATTTTTGTTTAAACACAGCTGTATCTTTGTAGTGAAAATCCAGTTTAGGCAGAAAAGTGTCATAACTGATTTTTGTCTATTGGGGTAAGCCATTTGACTTACTAACCACAATTTGAAAATTCTGTGCATGTGGTTAAATGAGAAATTGCGGTGAAATGCCTAGAATTAGTAGAAATTTGGCAGACGAAATAGATAATTAATATAGAATTTTCTAATTTTTACAGTTAGTGACTCAGAAACTTTTTTTCGAAGCTTTTCTTCTGAAAATTTTTCTAATACCATTTTCATTTTTTAAGTGCATTTGTCTATGACCATTTTAGTGTAAAACATTCTTAGAAGATAAAACAAATATTGTTAGTAAAACAATTCTATTATTGGCAAAATCACGTGATAGTCAAGATGGCGACGTCTAATATGCCAAAGCAGGTTTTTATACCCTTTATTACTTGTTCTGTTTTAAATTCTGCTCACTTTCAAGCCATATCAGCAAGAAAGAAACTAATGTTTATTTCTAAGTAATATTTGCTCTAAATCTCAACTTTACTCGCTAATTTCTTAGCTTAATTACAGCAAATTTTCACTAAGAAAATCAATCTCCGTACTCCTCTATAAGATAGGCAGACCTCATAGATGTTATGTTTTGCCGCAGCTGTAGACTAGCAGTGTAGAGCAGTGGTAGCGCATCCGCTTCACGATTGGGACATTACAAGTTCGAATTCTGTCGTCGTATTTTTTTTACGATTGGGACATTACAATAGTTTGAATTCCGTCGTCGTATTTTAAAAAAAAAATTTGCTTAATACAAAAATTAGATAAGTCTATTGAAAAACATTGAAGATTAGGAAACAATCAAATCTAATAACATTTGAAAAATATGTCATTTTAGAATTACAATTCCCTTAAAACGTGGATGGGAACAAGTTTTCTATGGGGTATGTTACATTAAATAGTTTCAACAGATAACTATTAAATAATTGTCTTGTTTCTTGCAGAGGCAGGGGCTGTAAAATTGTTAACCTTTGTGACCGAAAACATTTTTACCTTGCGATTATGGGCGGCAAGAGAGGCGGTCAAATAACAGTAATTTGATATTAATCTGCAAATTATTTTGCATACAATTTAAATTATTTTTATAATTTGAATAAGGATTTAAAACTGCAGAACGTGTGCTCAAAAATATAGCATGCATGTAATATTTTGCGTAAATATAACAACAACAACAACACAACAACAACAACAATGAATTTTACCTTTTTAATTAAATGAAAATGAAGCGATCGTAACAGTAAAATAGTAACAAAACAAGAAAAACTAAGATTTAACTTTGATATTACCTTCCGAATGAAAGTGTCATGTAGTCTTGTTAATAGTAATGATGTAATGCTAAGGTTAATCAAAACTCTAGCATGAACTTTTTTCAAATTCTTTGAAGTAAATAATGGCTGATTATAGTTCAGCACCGCTGCATAGTATGATTATCATAAAAGTAAAATAAAGCTGTTGACGGTGGTTGAAGAGGAATAAATTATGTACATTTTACAGGTCTTTGAAGTCATATTTTTACTTTATATGTTCACAGACTGGTCACAGATGTGAGCTTTAGCTACATGACATTAGTTTACGCATGTTTAATGTATTTAAGAACTGTTTATGCAAGTGCTTTGTTTTTTCAGAATCATTCCTGAATTTGACTTTATTTAAGTAATTTGACAATTTCATCATACATGCCATACGTCCCGGATTGTCCGGGATTGACCCGGAAATGAAGAAAGTGTCCCGCAGTCCCGGAAATCTGTCAAATCTCCCGGATTTTACAAAATCCGTATATACATGTACCTTATCTTAGGCTTAACTGCACCTCGAATCTGTGTTCCCACTTATCGGCAGCGTCCCCATGACAATGCCTACCCGAATAGGTGACTATGCTACGTGTCAAAATCGCTCAATTAACAGGGGTCATGTAATCATATCGATTGTCTCACTTCGCAGTCAAACCGAAAAGGCGGCATTGTTTAATGTTTCGTTCGATTCTCAATTGAGCATTATTCAATTTGTAATCTGAAACACGCTTCCGAATTTTAATACTTACGCGACATTAACAAAGTCTAGCGTCAAATAAACAGTGCTTTATCCTTTGTCTCAATAAAAAGCGTGCGAAAATTATGTAGACATGTATAACGTTGCATGGAAAGTGTGGGTGTATTTTGTGTTGTATAAAAACATGAACATCATGTCAGACGATTTACGCGTGTTCAGTGGAAAAAACGACCCGATTGGACGTTATTTCATCACATCTTTAAATAGTAACAAATGCGCTCTGAAGTTTTTATGCGGCCGTGGAAAAGCCCACGCATTTCATGCAGATTATTTTACATGTACACAAAAGCAATTTGGTTTTCTTTTCTAAGCACAAAAAAAACGTGGCTTTTTTTTGTATCTAGTAACGGAAGTAGTTATGTTAAATTTGACGTTAATAGATCTAGTGTATTTTGGATAGGCTTTCGAACTAAGCAATTTACAATGTGGAAAAAAATGCGTTCCAAAAATGCATATATGTCTATATATATCGCTATATGTATACATGTCACGGAAAATCGACAAAAGTCCCGGAAAATAGAGCTCATGTGCTCATGAGCATTGCATGCAATGTCCCGGAATTGGTCTGAAAATTTATGGCATGTATGATTTCATTAATTGTGTTCTTTTGTTTTGCTCACATTATGCAAACAAGTTTAATAGTTCAATGACGTAAAAAAAAAGCAATTTGGATGCATTTCACATGACACAAAGTTTCAGCTCTGTCATCTGACTTCAAATCCATTGATCAGCTTTTGCCTGCTTATCTTTTCAATTTCGATTTCACCAAAAAAGGGAATTTGCACCTGTGCTTGCAAAATTAAATTTGCACTTGATTGAACAGTGCATGTGGTTAAAGGGATATATTGAATGTGGCTTTTACTTTCGAAAGCTTAGATTTTGGTTAAGGTACGCATATGAATTTTTTCTTTTCTTCCATATTTATTGACATATCTCCTTAAAAATCCTCTACCTTACATATTTGTTGAGTACATTGAAAACCAGGGTAAAGGGAGCGCTAACAGATGGTTCGTATAATACTAATTAATATATTTTGCTGATAAAAAAAAAGGCTTAATATTCAGTTACCCTTTACTGCTAGAGTTCTGCACTGCTTAGTGAAAGGTATTCATGAACAAATGCACAAAGACCAACCTTAAACAGCTGTGACAAGTGCTGTAACAATATATCAATTAACTATTTAAATTTGATTGTTCGTGTCTATTGACTGCATGAAAAAAGGACTGACAACTTGATATCTTGGGTAACACTTGTCAGATTGCAAGATTTATGTGCAAGTAAATCTTTGTCACCAGGTTTATTGTGCACCCTATTTTGTGAAGCTCTACGCCTACTTAGTGGGGAAGTAGACTCATGCATATCTGAAATCACATTTCATTTGTGATTGCTTCATTTAAATTGCGCAGATATTCGTTATTATCTATGGATTTTGTTTACAAAAGCACGCGGTATGCTCGCTTGAGCATTAGTCATTTGTTATATTTCGGAAGTCATAGTAGATAGAGTTATGCGGTTCATCAAGTTAATCTGGCTTTTATGCAAATCTGTTTGCAAAATCCAATCGCAAGTTTGATCAGCTCAATACTGAATGTAACTAAAACACCTTAGTTTGATCAGCTCAATACTGAATGTAACTAAAACACCTTAGTTTGATCAGCTCAATACTGAATGTAACTAAAACACCTTAGTTTGATCAGCTCAATACTGAATGTAACTAAAACACCTTAGTTTGATCAGCTCAATACTGAATGTAACTAAAACACCTGAGTTTGATCAGCTCAATACTGAATGTAACTAAAACACCTTAGTTTGATCAGCTCAATACTGAATGTAACTAAAACACCTAAGTTTGATCAGCTCAATACTGAATGTAACTAAAACACCTGAGTTTGATCAGCTCAATACTGAATGTAACTAAAACACCTAAGTTTGATCAGCTCAATACTGAATGTAACTAAAACACCTTAGTTTGATCAGCTCAATACTGAATGTAACTAAAACACCTGAGTTTGATCAGCTCAATACTGAATGTAACTTAAACACCTTGGATTAACCTTCAACAAAAAGCTAAAAGCAACAGCATAATGACATTAATAAATTTGATATACTAAAACGTTTTGCGGAGACGTTGATCAATTTATCTTAGATGCCAATGATTGGAACCTGAACATGATGTGTAATTTACTAAAATTGCTCAAATTAAATCGAAACATTTTCAATCGTTTGTACTTAAAGATTTTGGTGTTCTTGGGCCCTATTTTTTAAAGATGCCCCTTTTTAATGAACTTCAGTTCTCCTATGGAAGTTGCCCATGCAAATCATGTACATTGTAACACGATGTGCAAGCATCAGCATTATAACAAGCAATTGACAAGTGAAAAAACCCATACATTTTGAATGTCAATTTGTGCTCTGATACAGTGTGCAGTATTTTAACCTATTTTATTGTTGTAATTGTTGCATACTCATGATAGGTAGTCTGGTTTATTTGCAGGTGTCAAATTCATGCTGACAAAGAAACAAAATACCTGATAGTTATCTTAATATTCATTTAACATGCAACTTGGCTGCAATGCATTTTCCAATGCGATATATGTTGTCTGTCCCGTAAACCAGTTTTCATGACAGGAGTAGTTGAAACCTAGTTGCCTTTCAAAAATAACATCTCAATTTCCATGCATGGTTCGTCCATTTATTACCAGGGGTCAGTGTAACTCTTGTTTTTTGCCTAAATAATTTAGAGAGACACACATTTGCTTTTAAGTTATCTTTGATGTGTTTTAGGATTGGATTTAGAAAGTGTGATTAATTCTCTGTCAAGAGATTGTTGTCAGTTTGTGCAGTCCTAAAGCTTTTTTTAACTATCTACATTGACAACAATGATTGTGTGTACATATTAAAGTTGGGCCATGTTTAACCCGTAACGACTTAGACACGTATTTTCACACATTTGTACTCAATTTGAAATTTATATTTAATCAAATACCTTTCTTACTAAATTCAAGTTTTAAAGGCTTCATTTTCAACACTTAGTACATGTAACTGATGAGCAGCAAACAGCAAAACACCTGAACAGACTGTGGGTTACTCGCAGGCTGTTCTGGTTTTATGCTGGTTGCAAAAGCCATTTTCACTTTGCTTATTATGGGGGAAAGGGTTAATAGTGGTATCCAGCTTTTAATACCCAGCTTAGGGGGGGAGGGGGGGGTTAGGTTGTAGGAATAGCATAGCTGAGGGGGGAGGGTGCAGGTTGTAGGAATAGCATAGCTGAGGGGGGGGGCAGGTTGTAGGAATAGCATGCTTGACTATGATTATGACTGATTTGGACATGGTCACAACTCTGTGAAAAGAAAGTCATTGTATATGCATTTGTTTTGATCAGTAAGTTTCCTTGTTTGAAAATACACAGACGGTAATGTAGTTCTATTGAATCAGGGTTTTTTTTGGGTTGTGGGGGAAAGGGCCTTTAGCCTTTACGTGGGGGAAATTTTACGCGGGATTTTCCACTTTGGGGAAAAATCGTGCGCGTGGGCATTTTGGCGGCGTTCCCCTTTTTGGGGGATTAGTTTACTTACTCTCTCATTATTACAATACATTTGTACATGTTTGCACTATATTCATTGTTTTTTTCTTAATTTATTACGTTTGGCAAGATTAAATTGAAATAGAATTGAGATATTATAATCATGAGACTCATCTTTCTATTAAAAAAAAAAAAAAAAGTTTGGTGGGGGAAGACGCCGATATTCGGCGTCTGTTAAATAAGGTAAAAAAAACCTGATTGAATGAAACATACATTAACACTATATATTGTCAGCATTTGTTATAGTGACTTATTTGATATTATCACTTTTGTTCATTTTATGTACTTTTCAAATGTAAAACTGCACATACTTGAAGTGTATGTTTGACGGCAATTTATCATACCATTTTGATGATATCTGCCAAATAAAAAGGTGTCTGATATCATTTTGTTTATACATCAACAGGTTTTATATCAGTCAAATTGTGGAGGGATATTACTTGCAATAAATCATAAAGTCATAATTATGTTTGCTAAACATTAATCATATTGAACAAAATAAAGCAATTTGATGTAAAGATGTACCATATTTTAGACATTGCAAGAGCAACTAAACCAGGATACAAATGTTTACAAATAGTAAGCGAAGTGCTCATGACATAATGATATACAGTCATGTCCTTTTATTTGTAACCTAACCTCATAAAGTTCCCAACAATGAGGCAATAAGCTGGTATTTTCTATGTATTAGATAACTCAACTTTCAAGATAGGACTCACTAGTACCGTTTCATTCCGATTGGCCAAAACATATTTAAGTTCTTGTCACATTAATTGTTTACATATCATTAAAATGTACCAAACGTACAGTCTTCAAGTAATTATCAATAGTCAGAAGTAAGCCATGAGTTTGAAATCTGTATTTAATTTGTTTTAAATGGTGAAGTTTTATTTAGTTAAGTTCCTTTAGATCGTTTGTGCATTATTTGTGTAATTTTACTACCGTGTTAATGCACCCAAAAGAGCAAATGGATTCCACTTGAATGATTTAATGTTCTGGTTTACCAAGTTTGTTGATATTCAAGAAATGACCTGTGCATTTGGGCATTAAAAATTCACTGTAAAATATCAGTAGGTTTAAAGATGCATGGAAAATTGGTTAAATAATGCGCATGTCTCTATGAAAATCTGATGTTATTGCTCATTGCTTTATTTCAGCCACAGATAGCCAGAAACTCATGAACAGAACAATAACAGAGGTGCCCCCATACACATCATCAGCATCAACTGTTCCATCCTCCACCACAGAGCTTTCAAGTTCCAGTTCCACTTCATCATCACCAACATGGTCCACTACATCATTATCAACAGGTAATTACTCGTTGTTTTATGTCTTAATTTCCCATAGCAAAGCTTTTTTGTTTTAATTCCCTGAGGACATAGGGCAAACATTTTACTGTATTTTAAAGCTTACTGTACTCCCATACTCCCCTGCCCCCATCACCCTCTCCCCATTCCCCCCAGAATACCATATTCATTGGCATGTTGAAATCCTATTTGCCTTTGCTGTCAGGCATTGCTTTCAGATTACAGTCTTGTCCCAACTTTTGCCCCCCCCCCCCCCCTCGCCCACTCCCAGATCCCATGTGACTCAAACAGTCAAAGAAATCTTTATAAACTAACTGTCAAATTTGAAACTTGTTAAAGTTTGTTTATTGGGTGAGTTTTGACTAAAGAAATGATCTTAAATATTTTGCCAAAAGTGTGTTATAATTATAATGTAAGATAGATTTCCATTCATATTTGGTTATTAAGTCTTTATTACGACTTACACATACAGTGCTTTCAATAAGAATTTATTTAGGAGGCCACACATTAATTGATGCGAATCTATGAAAAAGAATTATTATGAGTAATGAGGATGCAAAATCTTTAGCCACTCTATCCCAGCATTTTAAAAATAAATCCATGAAAGCATGGTTAATACACATGAAGTTCAATAAAACAAATTTAAGGGTTGTTATCTTTTATTATGCTACCCCAAAATTTATTCTGGGGGAGCATATAGTCGAAGCTTCGTCTGTCCGTCCGTCCGTGTGTCGGTCCGTGTGTCCGTCTGTGCACAATTTTTTTCCGGGCTATTTCTCAGCAACTAATGACCAGAATTCAATGAAACTTTATGGGAAGCTTCACTACCAAGAGGAGATGTGCATATTATCAGCGGGTTCTGGTCGAATGATTTTTCACAGAGTTATGGCCCTTTGAAATTTTCTATAAAAAAATTATTGTCCCCCCAACTACTGTGCCCTCAAGACATTTCCTTTTATCTGAATATATAGTGCAATATTGTGACAAAAAAACCTTTGGGGAGCATCACCCGTCTCCGACGGTTTCTTGTTCTAGTTTGTCTGCATGTTCATCTCGGAAAGACTTGAAGATTGCACTGAATAATCTGGTACAAAACATTACGTACATGCTTTAACCCTGGTTTTCACAATGCGCGGCTAACATTGTCTCTATTCTTATTTCATATACATTAGATGCTTCATCCAGTACATCACTATCATCTACCTCACCACCCAGTACATCTTCAGTGTCATCCATCTCTTCTTCTAGTGTTATGAATAACACTACAGAGTCTTCCACAACCATTTCTACAAGTCCCATGTCAGGTAACACATTATTTGAGCAATATTATTCAATTTAGCATAAGTGTTGTTTATAGGCAATCAAAGTCATGATAATTAAAAAAGCCTGCATTTGGGTTTGCACTTAAGAATAAAAAAATTTTAATGACGAAAATTATGCTCTGCATTGTCATTTCAAGTTATTTTGTTTGCTTAAAGATTTCAAAATGGTTGTCTTACATTTTTTCTTCCTTGAGTGCAATGAGAATATGATATTCTTTATGCACTTTTTGCAGACTGATGTATGCTAATAGCAATGTAAAGTGCAAAAAGTATATTATTTCAACTATTTATTACATATGTATCTCCTCAATGGGTTTCAAATGCTTGTATTTAAATGTTAAGCATATCACTTACACAAAAAATGCTTAAATGGGCCTTTTCACGTTTTGCTAAATTGACAAAATTGAAAAAAGTTGTTTCAGATTCGCAAATTTTCGTTTTACATGTAGTTATGATATTTGTGAGGAAACAGTGATACTGAACATTTACCATGCTCTAAAATATCCATTATATGCATCTTTTGACAATTTAAAAACCTGAAAATAATAAAGCGTTGCAACGCGAAACGATTGAATAATTTGGAGAGTTCTGTTGTTTTCGCTATATTTTGTGAAACTACAAGGATTCCTTATATAGAGTAAAATATCCATTATATGCATCTTTTGACAATTTAAAAACCTGAAAATAATAAAGCGTTGCAACGCGAAACGATTGAATAATTTGGAGAGTTCTGTTGTTGTCATTATATTTTGTGATACCACGAGGATTGCGTGTGTAAAGTATAAAATACAACACTCATTGCATGAGTGTGAATGGCCGAGTTGTCTAAGCGGTAGACTTTTGCTCCAGGGGTCAGTGGTTCGAGCCCAGTTGAGGGATACTTTTTTATCATTTTAATTGTATTGTTGTATTTTACTGGAGCTTTTTACATTTATCAATATAAAGCATTTAATGACAAACTTCAATACATGCCAAAATCTGTGAAAAGGCCCCTTTAATACTTTATGAGCAAAAAGTAATACAAGTACATGTACATGTATTTCTTTTGAAGCAAGAGCATGACATAGTACATACAGGTACTTTAAAATTGGTTAAGAAAAGGAAATTATGCTAAAAATCAGATTAATTTGTATTTTGTTATATTTGTGTGTAACTCAGTGTTAGTAAATATTTTATATTCTGATATTCTATATACATGTATTTATATTTGTAATTGTTTGAGAAGTGATCAGCATAATTTTCATGATCCGTTTTTCTCTGAATATTACATTTGAAGTTTGGGCATTAGCAAATTCTACCTACATTTAAATGGAAATGTAGGGTGACTTTTATGGTTTACAACAATTTAATTTGTTAAGTAAAACAAAATTTAACGTTTTTCATTAAAATCAACTTTAACTGATGCAGCTATGAATGTAAAAAGATTTCTATTGCACTCATAATACTGCATTTTTTAAATGTATTAGCCGCATATTAACAATTTGGTTAAATCAGTTAACTAATATTTTCAAAGTTTGATGATTTTTTTAACTTTTATAGTTTTGCATATGTTACTTTAAGTAAAATATATACTAAATAAATGTGCCTCTCATTTGCTTCCATACCCATCGTGTTGAATACCTGCATGTCATTGTGTGAATGGTTAACCACTTTTTGGACCCCAATAAGATTGCGTTTCATGCAATTTTCTGCAAAGCTACTTTACTTTAATTGAGTATTATATTTAAATTGCAAATTAGTTCACTTTTCTTATGAATTTATTATTGTGTTAATGCAGCAACCTAATTCATCAAGTTCATTTTTGTGCATACACAAATTGTTTATATAAATATGAATGCCTCTGTGCCCAGAAAATGGAAACAGGGTTATTATATATTGAACCGTTTTAAAAAATTCTTTTGCAAACTTGTCTGATATGTTCAATGTGTTTTTATGTTTTATAAATATAGATACAGACTAACAAATACATCATAATACCTTTGTCTGATTTCTCAATTTTATGTAACCCATAATAAATATGAGCCTCTCTCTTTGAAAACAGATGTGGGTAAAGTGTTGTCCCAGATTAACAAGTTAAGTCCCAAAAAGCTAATCAGGAACGCCTTTCTGCTGTTATGGATTTTGTTGTTAAACAAGGAAGCGTCTTATGATAAACAAAATCTAGTGTAGATGGAACGTTTCTTCCTTTTATGTTCTGTGCCTGACATGTATATTAGCATATACAACCGGTTGTTACCAAAGTTCTGAGTTACAACAGATTTTACTGATTAAACATATTATATTACATTTCAATTCGGTCCTAGGGGCCTGGAACTTCAACCATTCACATTCTCTGTTCCAGTGTGTGAGCATGGTGAGTTCCGCTGTGCTGATGGGTCATGTATCCGAGCCCAGTACGTCTGTGACGGGAGACCACACTGTCCTGGCGCCGATGATGAGTACCAAACCTGCAGTAAGTTTTGCAAGAGTGTTTAGATGGATGTTTGACTGTATTTTGCATATGAATGCAGATGTCACAGAGTGTTACCTCTCCCAAACTGATTTCACAGGAAGCGACAAAAAATGCACTAGTATTTTGCAAAAGCATTTAATGTCAGTATTAAAAGCAATCTTGGTGTATTGCGGAACTTTTTTGTTTTATTACTTCCTGTGCAATTTTAGGCTTTTAACACAATGTGTGCAGTTAAACAGCTTTATGTATGAAAGCTTTGCAAAGGTAAGAAGTTGAATGGCTATAAAAATCCCAAATAAAAAGCAGTGGGCATTTTTTGGTTATCATTTCCCTTGTGTAAAATAACAATGTATATTCAAATAGGGCTCAGTGGGTGGTAGAAGTTTACCATTATAATGCATGTTTATTTGACTTGTAGCACAGTTAGGTTCTAATGTATAAACAAACATTAACGTTGCCAATAGATGCATCATTTTTTGTTGTATGCAAATTGAGAGTCTTTTTATTTATACTTTTATTTTTACATATATATTACCGACACTTATGTTATCTTTTTAATATAAGCTTTTAGTTATAAATATCAACATGAAACTTAATGGGTGTATAAATATCAATGAGGAGAAGTGCTATGCGCGAGAACCATAACCCTACTCTCTTTTTTTTAAAGACCATTGTTGTGTTAACTTTGAATGATCAAACTTTTAAGGGCTTCATCATCAGATACGATACAAGATTTCATGAAACTTCATGGGCATGCGGAGACCAATCGAAGAAGAGCAATTCATTATAACCACAACCCTACATTTTCTTAAATAAGAGTTATTGCCCTTTGTTGTTGTTTTTGTATGATGTAACTTTTTAGGGCTATATCTCAGATACAATACAAGAGTTTGACATGAAATTAATGGGTGTATTGATATCGATAAGAAGAAGTGCCATGCTTAAGAATCATAACCCTCTTTATTACCTCTTTTTAGCTCGACTATTATATAGGAAATATATATAGTGGAGCTATTCTACTCACCCCGGCGTCGGCGTTTCCGTTTCCGTTAGCGTTAGCGTGCAAATGTTAAAGTTTTTGTACTACCCCAATTATTTTCATTGTCCCTTGACATATTGCTTTCATATTTTGCATACTTGTTTACCAACATGACCCCAACCTATAAACAAGAGCAGACAACTCTATTAAGCATTTTGTCATAATTATGGCCCCTTTTCCACTTAGAATATGCAGCAAATGTTAAAGTTTTCCAACTACCCCATTTATTTTCATTGTCCCTTGACATATTGCTTTCATATTTTGCATACTTGTTTACCAACATCACCCCAACCTATAAACAAGAGCAGACAACTCTATCAAGCATTTTGTCATAATTATTGCCCCTTTAATACTTAGAATATGCATATTATTGATAAATCTATGTTAAAGTTTGCGTACTACCTCAAACAATTTCTATATCCTTTGACATATTGCTTTTAAATGTTGCATACTTGTTTACCAACATGACCCCAACCTATAAACAAGGGCAGACCACTGTATCAAGCATTTTTACATAATTATGTCCCCTTTTACACTTAGATAATTGAACATTTTGCTTAAATTGCCCAGAACTTCTTTATTTATGATCACATTTTATTATAACTTTGACAAAACAACACTTACCTGAATACCACAATGGATTCCACCCAAACAATACCCCACGCCCCGACCCAGAATTCCTCCCCCACCCCCCGCCCCAACCTCCCCCCCTACCCCCCCATTTTGGGTTAAACAGCAGCGAAGAAAGGACCCCCAACCCACAGGAGACCCCCCGCTGAACCCGCCACCCCACGACCCCCCCCAAAAAAAAGGGTTTTGTTGTTAAAACATAATCTAATAAAGTACCACACCCAACATTATACCCCCCCTCCTCTCACACCCCCCCCCCCCCATCCCCCCCCCCCCCCCCAAACAATTTTTTTTTTCCTTTTTTTATTTTTGAATGATCGTCTAATAAATGACCACACCCCACATTATACCCCCTCTCAACTCCCCCCCCCTCAAAAAAAAAGCGCTGACTCAGGGCCCTCAATCTATCAAATCTGCCGCCGAATTTCGGCGGCAGTCCCCCACCTGAAAAGTATACTTTTTTCCCCTTTTGGGGGGAAAAATTCCCCCTAAAAAAAAAAAAAAGAATTTTTTTTTTATTCTTTTTTTTTTTTTTTTTTTAATAGAAAGATGTGTCTCATGATTATTATATCTCAATTCTATTTCAATTTAATCTTTTCATACATACTAAATTATGAAAAATGCAATGAATATAGTGCAAATGAAATAATGAGAGAGTAGGTAAAAAAATCCCCCAAAAAGGGAAATGCCGCGAAAATTCCCCCTTCTTAGGGCTGCGGACCCCTTCCCCCAAAGTAGTGTGAGGGCCCTGGGCTGTCCTCTTCCAGCTCTTGTTCAGAATTTGTGTTATGAGAAGTCATGTTATTTTTAAATTTCTCTTTGCTGAAAAATGTTTGTATTGTTATGTAAAAGTTAATATTGTTAAAATGTGCACATTTGTGTTGTATTATGCATATATTTATGCATGTAGTTCTCATTTACTCTGTAAGTTGTGCAGTGGGATGCACTCGACCCACACACACTTGTTCACAAGGATAATAAAATATATTGAACGGAAAATAAAGAACCATAATCCTACAAGAGTTATTGTATCTTGCTATTAAGGGTGTCACGTTTACAGATTTTTCTAAACGTTTAAATGAAATGAAATAAACGGAACGTTGCCGTTTAGACGGTATCCCTATGTCCGTTTAAAAATCAGAACCATCGCATTTCCAAACTGAAAATAGTTATTTCCGGGAGTAATATTCAGTGCATATCCCATTCGCACAATGATGTCATATTAAAACTATAAAATATAATAAGACAGACCATCCGTATCACCACATGTGTATTCGTCATTCTATTAAAATAAATTAATGAACGTCAAAAATAATGTAAAATCGAAGTAAAATACTGTTTCCGAAAACGACACTTATTTTGTACATGAAATACAATGTGCATATCGTTTGACCGCAGAAAATGTAAAACCAGTTAACTAACAAAAACGTAATCAATATATAATTTGGTTAAAATATTGTTTTTCAACATGCTACCGCAGTGTTTTACTTTGCTAATCAATCAATTAAAATATTTCAAGATGGTGGCATATGCACTCTTTCGTTGCCAAGTTGTAAGATTTTCGGAAAGTAGCGAAGATTTTCCGTTAGTATCCGTTCATGTCTGTGCCATCCGCTAACCAATCATAAATAAATTACTGCCGAATTCGGTAGCCCAGATTTACCGCAAGTACCCGGATTTCGCAGTTCTTCATCGATATACTTCGTTCGGCTAGTCGGCTACGTTATTTGCACCCCAATATGTATTATATTGATATTGACTGTCATTTAAACGTTTATTGTTTTGGTAAACGTTTTTCAGCAAAAGATAAACGCAACCGTTTAAACGTGACACCCTTACTTGCTATAGGATTCTAACATACATGTTTTTGCACCCATCCATATACAAAATTTGGAGAGGGATATCAAGTAAACAATTGTGCTGGTTATTTTTTGTTTTAATGTTAATTTTATTTTAGTAAATTTTAAAAGTGAACATTATAATTGCATTTTATCATGATAAGCGCACAATTCTTCTTTACAGAGAGCTCTTTTCCCAAAATCTGCAACCTATTTTTTCTGAAAAACTACACTGACATAAATAATAACTTAATTGTGGCAGACCATTTAAACCTAATTTATGACTTGGGAAATATATATATTTTCTATAAGAACATTTCCCTGTGATGGGCAGGTTGAAAGACTTAGATTCTTTGATAAAAACTGTACACATAAGATGAGTGACATTTGTGATCTCACACTTGGCATGTTATGAATAAAAGGGAGTAATATCATATTTCATGTTTTGACAGTGTTATTTATTAAAGTTTTGATCATTTTTATTTCATTTATAGCTAGGAATTTATAACTACTTTGATTGCCAACAGTTCATCTTTCAAATGAATTTTATTATTGCCTTGTTCAGTTTAGGTCTTTAGCAGTTTGATTTTTATTGCAGTTTAATTTCACGGAATTCACTTCACACACATTAGACACAATTATTTTGCAATATCAACTTTCTGATGTTGTTTTGAATTGAAAACTTGTTGAATGTTGTTTTATTGAATAATTAATTTTTGTGAGGAAAATTATTTCATGTAAACTTGTAGGCGTCAACCAAAAATTTAACAATATGTGCCTATTGATATTCATTAAGGCATCAAGTTAGAAAGTATTAAAGGTTATAAAATGCATGTCATTTAGTTCATTTTATTTTTAAGAAAAATGCATCAATTATAATGAGAGAATTATACAGCACATGTGTGTCGTCTGATACTACTATTTTGCTGTTCTGCTGCAGCTTATGTGGTTTAAACAAACAGATTATACTTATAATACTTAATAACCATGATCAGTTTGGTACAGTTAAAGGTATGCCAAATAGTCACTGTGTTGATGATTTGTGCATTATGATGGTTTACATGATGTTATTGTGATGATGATGATGATGATGATGATGAGGAGGAGGAGGAGGAGGATTATGTTGATGTCCTTTCAGAGTGTTCTGCAGACCAGTTCCAATGTGCCAGTGGCCAGTGCATCAGTTCCAACTTTCGCTGTGATAAGTTGGCTCAATGTGACGATCTCTCTGATGAAATCAACTGCACAAGTGAGTACCACTGTTAGTTTGTTAATGATCTCTCTTATGAAATCAACTGCAAAAGTGAGTACCATTGTTAGTTTGTTAATGATCTCTCTAATGAAATCAACTGCACAAGTGAGTGGTATTGTTAGTTTGTTAATGATCTCTCTGATGAAATCAACTGCACAAGTGAGTACTATTGTTAGTTTGTTAATGATCTGTCTGATGAAATCAACTGCACAAGTAAGTACCCTGTTAGTTTGTTAATGATCTCTGATGAAATCAACTGCACAAGTAAGTACCCTGTTAGTTTGTTAATGATCTCTCTTATGAAATCAACTGCACAAGTGAGTACCCCTACCTGTTAGTTTGTTAATGATCTCTCTAATGAAATCAACTGCACAAGTAAGTACCCCTGTTAGTTTGTTAATGATCTCTCTTATTTAATCAACTGCACATGTAAGTACCCCTGTTAGTTTGTTAATGATCTCTCTTATTTAATCAACTGCACAAGTGAGTACCCCTGTTAGTTTGTTTATGAGCTGTCTTTCGCAACTCATTGAAAGTTTGACAATAGGTGTTCAATCATATTTTGTCTTGCAGATTTCATCAGCATATTTATAAAGCTGGAAACTGCTGAGGCCTTCAATGGAAATAATTTGCTTGTGATTATTTGTTTTTATTTGTGTGTGTCATTAAGAAAATTCTCTATGGTTTTAATAAAGAACTTTTCTGATATAAAACAATTAAGATTGCAAATTATGAAAAATCATCTGCAATTATTTAGTAGCCCTTAATATAGCTATAAGTTGTCATTTCAGTGTTCTTTGTGCCCATATGTTTCAGATTGTTCAGGTTTCCAGTGCAACTCCGGCCTCTGTCTGTGGACCACCTCTGTTCAATGCAACAACCACATTGACTGCCTCGACCTTTCAGATGAGATCAATTGTAGTATGTATATTGGATATGTCTTAGAAAATATTGATACACCCCAGGTGTAACAGTTGCACTTACCTGTTCAATTGACTGCCCCTTAAGTTGTTCATTCTATTCTGGTGACATTATGTGACTATATAAAACAAAATGTACACAACTGAGTCTATATAATCTAAACATCACCAGAACTTTTATCCAGCGGTGAGCCATCCATTTGAATACTTTGTATTTTTCATTGTTTTTCTAAATAAGGCGCCATTTTGTCTCTTTGTCTCGCCCAGAATCTTGGTCACTGAAAAGTCAAGATCTAGAATAGACGTAATTTTTGTCGAGAGACAGTCATTCATTTTTCTAAGTAAATACCTTTAAGTCATAATCACATACGTTTGATAGTAATAATCCATTGATATGAAGATTGTTTACATTAAGTAAGTCTGATTTTGGAAACGTTTTTAACACTTTTATTGCATTATTTACATAAATTCTGAAAGAACGCAGAACTGTCTGATTGTGCGTCACATGTGTAAATCCGTGTAAACACTACCCTAGTATAATTACCGGGAAGCTGGCGGTTAGGAATAACTTACATTGTTTTGCTCTTTAACGGGTTGTTTATTGCGAATATTTATCTTCGCACGAATAAATTATTGTTTGAACATTTATTTTCGACTTGTGTCATATTTCAAAATGGATGGAACAAGCTAACACTATATTATCAGCTATTTGAAAGCTATAAATAATCAAGTATTTAAAACGGTATACCTCAAAGCAGAGGTACGTAACAATATAACCCACATTACGCAAAAATGAGTTTTGCCTTATAAGAATATTTTTCATTTTAAATGTTACAAACATGAATTTATTTAACCTTTACATGTTGGAAACAACAAAAAACAAACTATTTGATAGCTTTGAAATACCATTTGAAGTTGACACATAGTAACTTTCACACAAGCAGTCAACTTAAACTTTATAGACAATAAAATGTAGTTGGTGGGTGCATGTACAATTAGACATTAAAAAATGTAAATCAAAAGTTGGAAGATAAATAATCAGGTATACAATTTATAGTATGATATATTTGTTGGATCAGTGAGCATGGTCAAAATGTTTTGTGTTATGTATATATTTTAAGCCTTTTGATACAAAAGACAACATTATAATAATGATTGAGTAAATTCTAGGACTCAGAGCCGGTTTATTTATATATTTATATAATAATAAGTTAATTGGAAAATATGGCATAAAGGCAGTTAGCCAGGGTTAGAAATTAACACTTTGCCATGGCTACCCACTCTCATTCTTTCAATATTTTTTGTACAGCCATATGATTTTCCTTAGCAATTCATGATTTTTATGCCCCCCAAGGGCATTTAGTGATCTAAATCTGTCCGTCCGTCTGTCCGTCACACTTTGCGTTAAGGTTTCAAAAAATGCTCATAACTTCTATGGCGCTTCAGATAGCAATTTCATATTTGGCATGCATGTGTATATGGACAAGGCCTTTCCATACGCACACAAATTTTGACCCCTGTGACCTTGACCTTGAACTTAGGGTCCGCGTTTAGGTTTCGAAATCTGCGTTTAGGTTTGGAAAAAAGCTCATAACTTCTATCAAGCGTTTATAGGGGGCATAAGTCATCCTATGGTGACAGCTCTTGTTATTACAGATTTAATGTGCTATGGCTCTAGGACTCCTTGTTACTTACATCCTCAATTTTGACAGTACGTATTTATTGTGTCCAATAATATTAATGCTAAATCAAGTAATTTCTTGAATAACATTTATTTCATGTACACTGTTAATTCATTCCGAAATGCTTGGAAAAGAGTTAAAATAACAGTAACTTATGGTAGAGTTGCCTAAATGATTATTATTTATCTTATTTATCAGAAAAAAACTTTCAATACACTATTTTCATTATGTTAGTGTTGAGACCAGGATATCGGCGATGTGCAAACAATCTTACGGTGCCACATGACAGTTTCTGTAACCATAGAGATGATTGCTTTGATAACAGCGATGAGACAGACCCAGATTGCATATACGAAGGTAAGAAACGCAGTTCTGAAAAAAGTAGAAACTTGTGATTATAATCTGTAAAATATTGCAAAAATTTAGGACTTCGATTCAAACCTTGCAATCCTAAATTGTTTTGAGCTGTCATCGTTCACTGGTACATTCAAACCTTGCAATCCTAAATTGTTTTGAGCTGTCATCGTTCACTGGTACATTCAAACCTTGCAATCCTAAATTGTTTTGAGCTGTCATCGTTCACTGGTACATTCAAACCTTGCAATCCTAAATTGTTTTGAGCTGTCATCGTTCACTGGTACATTCAAACCTTGCAATCCTAAATTGTTTTGAGCTGTCATCGTTCACTGGTACATTCAAACCTTGCAATCCTAAATTGTTTTGAGCTGTCATCGTTCACTGGTACATTCAAACCTTGCAATCCTAAATTGTTTTGAGCTGTCATCGTTCACTGGTACATTCAAATCTTGCAATCCTAAATTGTTTTGAGCTGTCATCGTTCACTGGTACATTTTGTAATTTCTATGTGACACAGATGCAGAAAAACACTTTTTAAGTATATTGCTGTTATGATTTGATTGTTACAGCATATGATTCTTCTGTCATAAATCGCTGGGTTCTTTAAGCACAGTTTTAAGAATTCATTTGAAAGCAGTTGGAACTATGATAACATGTGTTCGATAGTACATAAATATTATGTTGCACATCAGGTACTCGACTATTTTATGCTGCTGTGATGTGAAATCAGCCCTCAGGAAGACTATTAATGTCTGATGCCTACATTTGGGGCATAAAAACCTTTAAGAATTTCGAGCAGAGGGGGACATACTAATTTTTAAGACATCTGAAGCACCATATGCATTCTTTTTCCAAATGTAAGCATAGTCAAGATTGCGACTTCCATGCCGAGAAAGGTAGGTTCCCTCGTTTTTTTACCCTTTATTACTTTTGTTTGATTTTTAAATGAGGCTCACTTTCCAGCCATATCAGGAAGAAAGTGATAAGCATTTATTTCATTTAAAAATTCGCTTTGTATCTCAACTTTACTGGCTGCCAATTTTCTTAATGGAGCTGTAATTAGGTCATTGCGCTAAGAAATTTTGTATGAAGTAAAGTGGAGGTACATATCAAATATTAATAAGCAATAAGCGCTTGTAAATCTCATACTGATGTGGCTGAAAAGTGAGTGGCATTTAAAAAAAATACAACTAATAGAGGGTATAAAATGGTGAAAAAGCATAGACGTTGCCATCTTGTCCGTCAGTCAGTCCGTGAATCTGTGCGTCTTTCACACTTTTCTGGATCCTGCGATAACTTTAAAAGTTCTTAATATTTTTTCTTGAAACTTGAAACATAGATAGATGGCAATATGGACATTATGAATGTCATTTCAGTTTATTCCTACATCAAAAATTCTGGTTGCTATGGCAACAATTAAAAAATTATATATTTCTGACAATGGTGGAGCCGGAAGGGGACATATATTGCTTGGCAATAGTCTCGTAAATACAATTGTAAGCTCACAAATACACGCACACACATGCGCAGAGGATGTCTCCTTTTATCATGATTGGAAAGTCAATTTCTTGAATGTAGCAAATTCAGATAAATATGACATGTTGGCTGGTAGATCTAATTACAATGGCTCTGTATTTGTTCAGAATGTGGCATCCATGAGGAGATGTGTGATGATGAGCTCTCCTGTTACCTACGTGATTGGAAATGTGATGGATACACAGACTGTCATGACAAGTCGGACGAAAAATACTGTGGTATGTACACTAGTTTGTCTTAGCTAAGTCTGTAGAGCTGAGAGATACTGTGGTTTATCCCATTTTCACCGCGACATTGACGGTATAACACGTTGTGGAATATACTTGCTTGTATTCAACACTGTGGAATATACCTGTCGCGTGCACGGACTACTTTTTAAATGACGTCATGCGATATGCGCTAAAATTAGGTCGATATTGTTTGGTTCATTGATCGAATTTTAAGGTCACCCATTAGAAGAAAATGTGCATATTTTGCAGAAAAATATATATATGACATATTCGCCAAAAGAAATGTTGAAATAAAATATAAAATTACACGATTTTTGTTTTGTTATTTTTTATTTATATTTACTTTGCCACTGAATGATTTTTCATAAGAAACAAAGTCGACAAAACTTAAGCTTCAAAATTATACGACCTTCAACCTTTAAATCTAGTCATATGACATAATTTTTCGCTATCCGTATAATGAATCAGCTGATTGATGGCGTCATAAAATGACATACTTATTGCGTCATTTTCCCCATTTTTTTGACGATTTATTATACACGCGACTTATTTCACATGTTTTCTACATGTACTGTATCTCGACATATCTGAATTGTCAATTGATCACATTTTCCTTATTTCGTGTAATGTGCATTGTTTATAACCAAAGCATATACTTTTGACATTTAACTTAAATATTAAGAATGTACAACAAGCCATACACATATCGCACAGTTCATGAATAATCTGCTATGTTTGCTTTCCTATTTAATTCACGTTAGGCATAGAGCTGTGTAAAGTATAAGATGGTAAAAATAGCACCACACTGGAATTGGGAACGTCCCATTTTGTACACGGGTATTTTGTACTCATTTATCTGTTGTGTACTGGAATGTTTTCCATTCTTTGTGTATTTATATATTAAATTATTTTCTCGTACAATAAGGGCATTTACCATAGATAAATAAAACATTGTGGAAGTTTAGACATACTGAAATTATGTTTGTATGCAGAAATCTGCAAATGCAACCGAGTTTACCAACGGCTATTATTAGATAAACTGCTCCGGTTCATTTGAACAGCAGTAATGTAGAGTACATGACGTAGCGTGTGACGAAGAAGAAAGTTTATCGCGTTCATAAACTCATTTGAATAAAGTGATAGAGTGGCATAAGGGTCTTTCTTTAACTATGCTTAAATAATTATTAAAGACCCTAGATGCAAAATCGTCAATTATTGAGTGAAATGGATTATTAGATGGATTTCAAAGGATAATTAAAGGTAAGATACTAGTTCTTAAATGTTTAGATTTTTGTTTGTACTTTTGTCGTTCCCTGTTCTCGGGGAAATGATTTAAACATGGGCGCCATTGATGCATCGGATCACACACGGCATACCCATAACATTATATAAAAAACACGTTCTGCGCGTCCTTAAATTCGTCGCCCGAAGTCGGAAAACATATTGCCCTGTATATTTTGTCAAATAAAGTGTCAGTCGCTGCAATTGTCTGTTTACTCGTCAAAAATTGTCAAGGTCTTCGATAGCTAAAGAAACTTCAGCGTACAGTTTATTTAGTATTGACAGACCTGTACAAAGTCGCGCCAGTCAAAAATCATAAAAAGCGACATTTAAAGTTATGGTAGCCAGAACTAGGTCGTCGATGGTTTACATGTATGTTGACATCGACAGCATTTTGTCAGGAGCAATCGCCGCCATATTGGATTTTGATCATTTTCTTTCGAAAATAAAATTAATTATAGTAAAGTAAAATCTTCTTTTCGCGGTCGTAATGTGTTAAAATTCGCATACTGCGTAAAATTGAATGTAGGCTTATTGTGATATTTTTACTTGTTTTACAGTTTGTGTGTGAATTTTTTAAAGACTATTTTGCGTACCAGAACAAATACATGTATATCACTACGCATGGTTACATTTGTTAGATTTTAAGCGCTTTTATGACTGAATTAAAATTATTGTTAAGATTATTAGATCTATTTATGTTAAATGTCACGTTGAAAAAATCAAATGGGATAAATAGAATACTAGGATTAGCGTTGAATACAGAGAAGTTTATGTTGCTCGGCTCGAACACCGAAAGCGCTCGCCAAGGCTCGCGCTTCCGGCGTTCTAAGCCTCGCAACATAAACTTCTCTGTATTCAACGCTAACCTAGTATTCTCTATATGTACTCTAGTGTGTCTTAGCTTAGTCTGTAGGACTGAGAAATACTGTGGTATGTACACAAGTGTGTCTTAGCTAAGTCTGTAGCGCTGAGAGATACTGTGGTATGTACACTAGTGTGTCTTAGCTAAGTCTGTAGAGCTGAGAACTACTTTGGTATGTACAATAGTGTGTCTTAGCTCAGTATGTAAGGCTGAGAACTACAGTGGTATGTACACCAGTGTGTCTTTGCTTAGTCTGTAGGGCTGAGAGATACTGTGGTATGTACACTAGTGTGTCTTACCTTAGTCTGTAGAGCTGAGAGATACTGGAGTATGTACACTAGTGTGTCTTAGCTAAGTCTGTAGAGCTGAGAACTACTGTGGTATGTACACTAGTGTGTCTTAGCTTAGTCTGTAGCGCTGAGAGATACTGTGGTATGTACACTAGTGTGTCTTAGCTAAGTCTGTAGAGCTGAGAACTACTGTGGTATGTACAATAGTGTGTCTTAGCTCAGTATGTAAGGCTGAGAACTACAGTGGAATGTACACCAGTGTGTCTTTGCTTAGTCTGTAGGGCTGAGAGATACTGTGGTATGTACACTAGTTTGTCTTAGCTTAGTCTGTAGAGCTGAGAGATACTGTGGTATGTACACTAGTGTGTCTTAGCTAAGTCTGTAGAGCTGAGAACTACTGTGGTATGTACACTAGTGTGTCTTAGCTAAGTCTGTAGAGCTGAGAACTACTCTAGTGTGTCTTAGCTTAGTCTGTAGGGCTGAGAACTACTGTGGTATGTACACCAGTGTGTCTTTGCTTAGTCTGTAGGGCTGAGAGATGCTGTGGTATGTACACTAGTGTGTCTTGCCTTAGTCTGTAGAGCTGAGAGATACTGTGGTATGTACACTAGTGTGTCTTAGCTTAGTCTGTAGGACTGAGAAATACTGTGGTATGTACACAAGTGTGTCTTAGATAAGTCTGTATGGCTGAGAGATACTGTGGTAAGTACACTAGTGTGTCTTTGCTAAGTCTGTAGGACTGAGCGATACTGTGGTATGTAAACTAGTGTGTCTTAGCTTAGTCTGTAGGACTGAGAGATACTGTGGTATGTACACTAGTGTGTCAAAGCGAAGTCTGTAGGACTGAGAGATACTGTGGTATGTACCCTAGTGTGTCTTAGCTAAGTCTGTAGGACTGAGAAAAAATGGTATGTACACCAGTGTGTCTTACCTTAGTCTGTAGGGGTGAGAAATACTGTGTTATGTACACAAGTGTGTCTTAGCTAAGTCTGTAGGGCTTAGAGATACTGTGGTATGTACACTAGTGTGTCTTTGCTTAGTCTGTAGGGGTGAGAAATACTGTGGTATGTACACAAGTGTGTCTTAGCTTAGTCTGTAGGGCTGAGAACTACTGTGTTATGTACACTAGTGTGTCTTAGCTTAGTCTGTAGGGCTGAGAAATACTGTGGTATGTACCCTAGTGTGTCTTAGCTAAGTCTGTAGGGCTGAGAACTACTGTGGTATGTACACTAGTGTGTCTTTGCCTAGCCTGTAGGGCTTAGAACTACTGTGGTATGTACACTAGTGTGTCTTAGCTTAGTCTGTATGGCTGAGAACTACTGTGGTATGCACACCAGTGTGTCTTTGCTTAGTCTGTAGGACTGAGAGATACTGTGGTATGTACACTAGTGTGTCTTAGCTAAGTCTGTAGAGCTGAGAACTACTGTGGTATGTACACTAGTGTGTCTTAGCTCAGTCTGTAGGGCTGAGAACTACTGTGGTATGTACACTAGTGTGTCTTAGCTTAGTCTATAGGGCTGAGAAATACTGTGGTATGTACAAGAGTGTGTCTTAGTTCAGTCTGTAGGGCTGAGAGATACTGTGGTATGTACACTAGTGTGTCTTAGCTTAGTGTGTAGGGCTGAGAGATACTGTGGTATGTGCACTAGTGTGCCTTAGCTAAGTCTGCAGAGCTGAGAGATACTGTGGTATGTACACTAGTGTGTCTTAGGTTAGTCTGTAGGGCTGAGAACTACTGTGGTATGTTCACCAGTGTGTCTTTGCTTAGTCTGTAGTGCTGAGAGATACTGTTGTATGTACACTAGTGTGTCTTACCTTAGTCTGTAGAGCTGAGAGACACCGTGGTATGTACACTAGTGTGTCTTAGCTTAGTCTGTAGGACTGAGAAATACTGTGGTATGTACACAAGTGTGTCTTAGATAAGTCTGTATGGCTGAGAGATACTGTGGTAAGTACACTAGTGTGTCTTAGCTTAGTCTGTAGGACTGAGCGATACTGTGGTATGTACACTAGTGTGTCTTAGCTTAGTCTGTAGGGCTGAGAACTACTGTGGTATGTACACTAGTGTGTCTTTGCCTAGCCTGTAGGGCTTAGAACTACTGTGGTATGTACACTAGTGTGTCTTAGCTTAGTCTGTATGGCTGAGAACTACTGTGGTATGTACACCAGTGTGTCTTTGCTTAGTCTGTAGGACTGAGAGATACTGTGGTATGTACACTAGTGTGTCTTAGCTAAGTCTGTAGAGCTGAGAACTACTGTGGTATGTACACTAGTGTGTCTTAGCTCAGTCTGTAGGGCTGAGAACTACTGTGGTATGTACACTAGTGTGTCTTAGCTTAGTCTGTAGGGCTGAGAAATACTGTGGTATGTACAATAGTGTGTCTTAGTTCAGTCTGTAGGGCTGAGAGATACTGTGGTATGTACACTAGTGTGTCTTAGCTTAGTGTGTAGGGCTGAGAGATACTGTGGTATGTGCACTAGTGTGCCTTAGCTAAGTCTGCAGAGCTGAGAGATACTGTGGTATGTACACTAGTGTGTCTTAGGTTAGTCTGTAGGGCTGAGAACTACTGTGGTATGTTCACCAGTGTGTCTTTGCTTAGTCTGTAGTGCTGAGAGATACTGTTGTATGTACACTAGTGTGTCTTACCTTAGTCTGTAGAGCTGAGAGACACCGTGGTATGTACACTAGTGTGTCTTAGCTTAGTCTGTAGGACTGAGAAATACTGTGGTATGTACACAAGTGTGTCTTAGATAAGTCTGTATGGCTGAGAGATACTGTGGTAAGTACACTAGTGTGTCTTAGCTTAGTCTGTAGGACTGAGCGATACTGTGGTATGTACACTAGTGTGTCTTAGCTTAGTCTGTAGGACTAAGAGATACTGTGGTATGTACTCTAGTGTGTCATAGCGAAGTCTATAGGACTGAGAGATTGTGTGGTATGTACCCTAGTGTGACTTAGCTAAGTATGTAGGACTGAGAAAAACTGGTATGTACACCAGTGTGTCTTACCTTAGTCTGTAGGGGTGAGAAATACTGTGGTATGTACACAACTGTGTCTTAGCTAAGTTTGTAGGGCTGAGAGATACTGTGGTATGTACACTAGTGTGTCTTAGCTAAGTCTGTAGAGATGAGAAAAATTGTGGTATGTACACCAGTGTGTCTTTGCTTAGTCTGTAGGGGTGAGAAATACTGTGGTATGTACACTAGTGTGTCTTAGCTTTGTCTGTAGGGCTGAGAACTACTGTGTTATGTACACTAGTGTGTCTTAGCTTAGTCTGTAGGGCTGAGGAATACTGTGGTATGTACCCTAGTGTGTCTTAGCTTAGTCTGTAGGGCTGAGAACTACTGTGGTATGTACACTAGTGTGTCTTAGCTTAGTCTGTAGGGCTGAGAAATACTGTGGTATGTACACTAGTGTGTCTTAGCTTAGTCTGTAGGGCTGAGAGATACTGTGGTATGTGCACTAGTGTGCCTTAGCTAAGTCTGCAGAGCTGAGAGATACTGTGGTATGTACACTAGTGTGTCTTAGGTTAGTCTGTAGGGCTGAGAACTACTGTGGTATGTTCACCAGTGTGTCTTTGCTTAGTCTGTAGGGCTGAGAGATACCGTTGTATGTACACTAGTGTGTCTTACCTTAGTCTGTAGAGCTGAGAGACACCGTGGTATGTACACTAGTGTGTCTTAGCTTAGTCTGTAGGACTGAGAAATACTGTGGTATGTACACAAGTGTGTCTTAGATAAGTCTGTATGGCTGAGAGATACTGTGGTAAGTACACTAGTGTGTCTTAGCTTAGTCTGTAGGACTGAGCGATACTGTGGTATGTACACTAGTGTGTCTTAGCTTAGTCTGTAGGACTAAGAGATACTGTGGTATGTACTCTAGTGTGTCATAGCGAAGTCTATAGGACTGAGAGATTGTGTGGTATGTACCCTAGTGTGACTTAGCTAAGTATGTAGGACTGAGAAAAACTGGTATGTACACCAGTGTGTCTTACCTTAGTCTGTAGGGGTGAGAAATACTGTGGTATGTACACAACTGTGTCTTAGCTAAGTTTGTAGGGCTGAGAGATACTGTGGTATGTACACTAGTGTGTCTTAGCTAAGTCTGTAGAGATGAGAAAAATTGTGGTATGTACACCAGTGTGTCTTTGCTTAGTCTGTAGGGGTGAGAAATACTGTGGTATGTACACTAGTGTGTCTTAGCTTAGTCTGTAGGGCTGAGAACTACTGTGTTATGTACACTAGTGTGTCTTAGCTTAGTCTGTAGGGCTGAGGAATACTGTGGTATGTACCCTAGTGTGTCTTAGCTTAGTCTGTAGGGCTGAGAACTACTGTGGTATGTACACTAGTGTGTCTTTGCCTAGCCTGTAGGGCTTAGAACTACTGTGGTATGTACACTAGTGTGTCTTAGCTTAGTCAGTAGGGCTGAGAAATACTGTGGTATGTACACTAGTGTGTCTTAGCTAAGTCTGTAGAGCTGAGAACTACTGTGGTATGTACACTAGTGTGTCTTAGCTCAGTCTGTAGGGCTGAGAACTTCTGTGGTATGTACACCAGTGTGTCTTTGCTTAGTCTGTAGGGCTGAGAGATACTGTTGTATGTACACTAGTGTGTCTTACCTTAGTCTGTAGAGCTGAGAGATACTGTGGTATGTACACTAGTGTGTCTTAGCTTAGTCTGTAGGACTGAGAAATACTGTGGTATGTACACAAGTGTGCCTTAGATAAGTCTGTATGGCTGAGAGATACTGTGGTAAGTACACTAGTGTGTCTTAGCTTAGTCTGTAGGACTGAGCGATACTGTGGTATGTACACTAGTGTGTCATAGCGAAGTCTGTAGGACTGAGAGATACTGTGGTATGTACCCTAGTGTGTCTTAGCTAAGTCTGTAGGACTGAGAAAAACTGGTATGTACACCAGTGTGTCTTACCTTAGTCTGTAGGGGTGAGAGATACTGTGGTATGTACACAAGTTTGTCTTAGCTAAGTCTGTAGGGCTGAGAGATACTGTGGTATGTACACTAGTGTGTCTTAGCTTAGTCTGTAGAGCTGAGAAAAACTGTGGTATGTACACCAGTGTGTCTTTGCTTAGTCTGTAGGGGTGAGAAATACTTTGGTATGTACACTAGTGTGTCTAAGCTTAGTCTGTAGGGCTGAGAACTACTGTGTTATGTACACTAGTGTGTCTTAGCTTAGTCTGTAGGGCTGAGGAATACTGTGGTATGTACCCTAGTGTGTCTTAGCTTAGTCTGTAGGGCTGAGAACTACTGTGGTATGTACACTAGTGTGTCTTAGCTTAGTCTGTAGGGCTGAGAAATACTGTGGTATGTACACTAGTTTGTCTTTGCTAAGTCTCTAGGACTGAGAAATACTGTGGTATGTACACAAGTGTGTCTTAGCTTAGTCTGTAGGGCTGAGAAATACTGTGGTATGAACACTAGGGTGTCTTAGCTTAGTCTGTAGGTCTATTTATATTGCAATTATTCTATTACATGGTTACAAGTATCTCTCTTATAGTTCACCTGAGCATTGCATGTTCAAGTTATCAATTGTGATCAGTTTGTGTCTCTAGGCTGTTGGTGTGCATGGTGTGATGTAGGTCTTTAACTTTTTAATTATTACTGCCCTAGATACCATAGTTTTGGAACTTTGTTGTTGAAACCTGGTTAGAATGTTTATCTTGATCATATCTAATCCACGTCAATTCTGGGTCATATAGTTTTAGGTTGAAGAAGTATGTCACCATTTAAGATATCAGGTGAAAATTGTCACCATTACAGAAGCCCCAATTACTACTCATTCTTGATGAAACTTGATTAGAGTGTTTATCTTATCAATATCTATGCTTTGATTGAAACTGGGTCATTTGGATTCAAAAACTATGTCACCGGGTAAAATCCTATAAAAAACTTATACACACTCTAAATGCATCATTTGTGACCTGATATGTATGACAAATCTAGGTCATATTTAAAATTGGTTACATGAAGTCAGTAAGTTGGTCACAATTTCAAATCTTTAGCAATTAATTTACCTTGAAATCAGGTTAGCCCCTTATTGCTAACATATCTCTGATATTATAGAGTTGAACACTTTTATTTCGAACCATTCTATTTGGAACTTTGTATTTTCTGAGCTTAAGACTGTACATTTTGTGCATTTCCAAATGATTTTGCAGGTATCTGCAAGGATGGTAAATTCACGTGCTCGGACCATAAATGCATTCCAGCCAATCAAGTTTGTGACAGTGTTAAACAGTGCTCCACTGGTACAGATGAGATGCAGTGTTGTAAGTTAAACTGTCAGATCATAAATTTCATTTTAGAAAGAAATTTAATATAGGGTAAATTAAATGTCAAATATTTTGTAGAAACCATGGGCCTTATATAATTACAAAAAAAGCTTTCTTTAATTTAAGTTATTTTTATTTATCAATGTTATTTTGTATTTAAGTTATGCCCCTGAATGGACAAGGGAAATTGGAGTCACTCTGCCAATCTGTTTGTCAGGATAAAATGTAATGAGTTAGTGGACAATCCACGTTTCTCAGGCTATTAAATTGGAACTTAAAATAAGTTGTCACCAAAAAATTTGGATGTGCAACACATGTTTTTCATACCAAGTGATCCACTTTCCTCTATTAGAATAATCCTTAAGTACTTAATATTAATGTTCATATTCATGTTTTTATTTAAGTACATTTGTCGTCTGGCTTGTATGGCACGCTTTCTGTGACCTCGGGTGACCTCCAACTTCCTGTTTGCAGTGACACCTGGACTGAAACCATGGCAAATGAAGTTTGCTCTCTACTGGGCCTTGGGTAAGAGAATATGAGACAAAATGATGATAGTGCTTAATTGGAACCATGACTGGGAAAAAAATAAAAACGTTGAGCTTTATATTAATCAGTGTTAATACAAGTAAGATATTCAATTGGAATTTAAGTCCAATTAATTGATCGTTTTGTCTGACTTCTTTGTGGTGATGCCTTTCACTACTTAGCCAAACATATTTAAGGTTTGATTAAAAGCAAACTCAGGAAGCCTCAAATTTTCTTGTATCTGTTTGTTCAGGATTAATATTGCTGTTTATGCTTCCAGAAAAAGTTTAGCCAAAAGGGCATATTTTGGCTAACATCAATATTTTTCCTACAAAGCTTTGATACTTGTATTGATGATTTCTTTGAACACTTATGACCACACCCACATAACTTGACCTCATTTTGACCTTAAAATTGAATCTACTTTCGGACTAAGACTAATTCAAATGGGCAAAATTATTGGTGTATCCAAATTGTGCATTTAATTCTTCTAAATATAAATAGGCTTGCTACAAAGCTTTGATACTTGGATGTATTTTATATATGTACACTTTCAACACACTCACGTCACCTGACCGCATTTTGACCTTCACATTGACCTACTTTCAGACAAAGACTAATTAAGTTGATCTTAATTCTTGGCTAACCCAAAACAAGGTTCCGTCAAACATCAATACTGTTTGCTACAATGATTTGTTACTTGTATTGATTTATCTAAGAGCACATCATTCGACCTCGACAATAAACTACTTGGGACTAAGACTTATTCAAATGGTCCATAAATCAAAACTGACAAGTCTTTCTCTGGTGCCATATGCATTTATAGAAAGCAGCATCCTCTTTCATATTATGCTAGAGATTGTAGAAAAACTACAAGTTTTCTATTGAAAATTATGAATGAAATTAAGAGCACAAAACAGATGAAACAATTTGTGAACAATTTAAGCCTGCTTATTATTTGAGCCTCATTATTGGAGAACTGGATTAATTCAATTCATGTAATGTGTCCTCACAGATTAGCATGTGCATTCTGCACAGGCTAATCAAGAAAGACACTTTCCGCCTAAACCTGATCTTCATGAAAGAGAGACTTCCTTAAAACAGAAACATTCCTTAAAAGCAGAAAATGTTGTCCCTGATTTGCGTGTGTGGAATGCACAGGCTTATCTGGGAGGACTCTTTGAACGCATGAATTTAGCCCAGGTTTCCCAGGAAGCAGTAGCAGTTAAATCATGTACTTTCACTGGTTGTTATTTCAGCCCCAGCAGTGGTAGCAGCTCCATCTCACCAGTCACAGCAGGGGTGTCTACCAATCAGGGCTTCATGGTGGCCAGTCAAGACCCCAGAACTCTCAACCACAATCAGACCGTGCTCAGTAGGCTAGACAAGGCGTAGGTGTCTGCGAAGTAATGTTCAATAGATATATGAAAATTAATGATTGTGTTTTTGCTGAATGGACATTGCACCAATCACACAACCTATTGGATTTTAATTGGTGTATTAATAGCTGTATGATATCATCTAATCCTATTTAACCTATTTCATCATACTATTTCATATGCAATTACTTGTTCTATATTTGGTGTAAATGGTATATATTTATTGCTTCTCATTATAGGTCCAAATTAATGGCTTTTAAAGATAAACTTTAACAAATCACATTATTACTGATTAATTACAATGAAATTTTTCAACTCCACACACATATGAAATAACATCTTGGCATTGGTTCATTTGTGTCAACTGTAGAGAAAACAAGGATACAATCAGGTCCATGTACATCATGTTTATGACTAACATATGTACCTCCCTTGACCAATGTGTTAAGTAAATTTTTGGCTGCTTATTAAATTCATTAAAATATAAGTATGATATCCATGCTTTCAAAGAGGAGACATTTCAAGAGACATATAGAATTAAGTGTGTGTTAAAATTGAATCTTAAAATAGGATACAATAGTTTTTGCAGACTTGTCTCATTTCATGACTATAGCATCTGCTTGTTTTAACTTTCATGCAACAAAGGGTAGTCATAACAGGTCTGTATGCTTCCTTAAGTGCCCGTGTACATTTTACAATGTTTTATGCCAAAACATTATATGATTACAAAAATAATATGTGAACTTGGTGCATACAATTTCTGCATTGTATGAATACATATATGTATATGCTACTATTATTGAATTGGTATGTTCTGTTCACTTGGTATTTTACTTTGTTTATCCTGAATAAATGATAGTATGCATGAAATGGACTCTCTGGAAAAATTCTGTTTGAAGTCTGTCCTTTGTGCATTTTCTTGATATGGCTCAAATATATAACTTTTAGTTTGCCAAAACCTAAATGGATTTTCTTGTCAAATTATCTTGCTTTGATATTTCTGCTGACTGGTCTTTTCAAATAAGCATTTTCACAAGGATGTATCTCTATTGTAAAGCTTTAATTTTGTGACTTAACTAATCTTGAATTGTATACTCTTCTAATTTAATCTATGCGGTTATGAAGAAGAATGACATACATGCAAGCTAATTAACACATAAGAATTAGTAACACAAATAGCATTTTTTCTGAAAAATTAGTTTGAGTTGTATGTTTTAAATGTAAAATAATTAACCCAAACTTGTTTTTTTTTATTTTGTGTATTAATTTTAGCATTCCTTTTTTAGCTCGACTATTATATATGAAATACATATAGTGGAGCTATCCTACTCACCCCGGCGTCGGCGTTAGCATTAGCGTGAGCTTGCAAATGTTAAAGTTTGCGCACCATCCCAAATATTTTCAATGTCCCTTGACATATTGCTTTCATATTTGCATACTTCTTTACCAACATGACCCCAACCTATAAACAAGAGCAGACAACATTATCAAGCATTTTGTAAGAATTATGGCCCTTTTTTCACTTAGAATATGCATATTATTGATAAATCTATGTTAAAGTTTGCGTACCACCTCCAATATTTTCAATGTCCCTTGATATATTGCTTCCATATTTTGCATACTTCTTTACCAACATGACCCCAACCTATTAACAAGAGCAGACAACTGTATCAAGCATTTTGTAAGAATTGTGGCCCTTTTTTCACTAAGAATATGCATATTATTGATAAATCTATGTTAAAGTTTGCGTACCACCTCAAATATTTTCAATGTCCCTTGACATATTGCTTTCATATTTTGCAAACTTCTTTACCAACATGACCCCAATCTATAAACAAGAGCAGACAACTGTATCAAGCATTTTGTACGAATTATGGCCCTTTTTCCATTTACAATATGCATATTACTTTAGTTACATTGCCATAACTTCTTTATTTATGATCAGATTTTATTAATACTTTGACAAAACAACACTTACCTGAATACCACAATGGATTCCACCCACGCCCAACCCAGAATCCCTGCCCCCCCCCCCCCCCCCCCCCCCCCCCCCAATTTTTTTTTTTCCTTTTTTTATTATTTAAAGATCATCTAATAAATGACCACACCGCACATTAAACCCCCCTCTCAACCCCCTCCCTACCCCCCCCCCAAAAAAAAAATAATAATATTTTGTTTTTTCCTTTTTTATTTATTTACTTTATTTTTGAAGGACCGTCCGAACTTCCCACCCAAGCTATTGCTATCAAACTTGAAATAAAATATATTTAGTTTGTTTTATGTCTTTACAAATGTTCAATAGAAGATGGAAAATATACCTGAACTTTTACTTTGACCTTATTGAATAATTTGAACATTTACCCCATGATGGTTTACGTTATACTGTCAAGCACTCCAATAGTCGAGTGCGCTGTCCTCTGACAGCTCTTGTCTTTTTCATTCTTTGGTTATCATTTTTTAGGGTTTATTGCCAAATTGGCCCGGTAAATGTTCATAAAGTTGATTAATGTTTCAATTTCAGTGTTGCATGTCCTTCCAACAAAATTGTCCGTATGGGATGCCATCAGAAAGGTATGAATCCTTTTAGGGTGTTATTTAGGACCAAGTTGTGGCGTACATTTGACTATTTTGTTTTAGATGTAGACATTTAAGTTGTTAAAAAAAGGAGAGACTGACCTGAAAGCATCATGAAACATCAGTATAATAATAATTGTAATATATAATTTAAATGAAGACACTTTTTTCTTGTTTCATCTTACCAAGTTATATTTATGTTTTACATTATTGATTTTATATTTTGAGAATGCTCAGAACATATAGAACTGTATGTAATCTGCATACTCACATTTCATGGTAATGTTATTCATGTTAACTTTTTTAATGTCATGTCTGAAAGAAAACAACTGCATTAGTCTGACTTTACTGTAAGACAGTCTCTGAACTAAGAAGTTGTGATGATCAATAGCATATAGTGCACAATGAGATCTTTGCTCCGCCTACCAGGAGATCTTTGCTCCTCCTAGCATGAGATCTTTACTTCTCCTACAATGAGATCTTTGCTCCTCCTACCATGAGATCTTTGCCCCTCCTACCATGAGATCTTTGCTTCTCCTACAATGCGATCTTTGCTCCACCTACCATAAGATCTTTGCTCCTCCTACCATGAGCTATTTGCTTCTAATACCATGAGATCTTTGCTCCTCCTACCATGAGATCTTTGCTTCTCCTACAATGAGATCTTTGCTCCTCCTACCATGAGATCTTTGCTCCTCTACCATTAGATCTTTGCTTCTCTTTGCATGATATCTTTGCTCCTCCTACCAGGAGATGTTTGCGCCTCCTACCATGAGATCTTTGTGTCTCCTTCAATGAGATATTTGCTCCTCCTACCATGAGATCTTTGCTTCTCCTAGAGTGAGCTGTTTGCTCCTCCTACCATGAGATCTTTGCTCCTCCTACCACGAGATCTTTGCTTCTCCTACAATGCGATCTTTGCCTCTCCTACAATGCGATCTTTGATTCTCCTACAATGAGATCTTTTCTCCTCCTACCATGAGATCTTTGCTTCTCCTACAATGAGCTCTTTGCTCCTCCTACCATGAGATATTTGCTACTCCTACCATGAGATCTTTTCTCCTCCTACCATGAGATCTTTGCTCCTTTTACCATCAGATCTTTGCTCCTCTTACCATGAGATGTTTGCCCCTCCTACCATGAGATGTTTGCTCCTCCTACCATGAGATGTTTGCTCCTCCTACCATGAGATCTTTTCTCCTCCTACCATGAGATCTTTGCTCCTCCTGCATTGATATCTTTGCTCCTCCTACCATGAGATGTTTGCTCCTCCTACCATGAGATCTTTTCTCCTCACACATCAGATCTTGGCTCCTCCTACCATGAGATCTTTGCTCCTCCTACCATGAGATCTTTGCTCCTCCTATCATGAGATATTTGCTCCTCCTACCATGAAATATTTGCTCCTCCTACCATGAGATCTTTGCTCCTCCTGCATTGAGATCTTTTTCTCCTACATTGAGATATTTGCTCCTCACACATCAGATCTTTGCTCCTCCTACCATGAGATCTTTGCTCCTCCTACCATGAGATCTTTGCTCCTCCTATCATGAGATATTTGCTCCTCCTACCATGAAATATTTGCTCCTCCTACCATGAGATCTTTGCTCCTCCTGCATTGAGATCTTTGCTCCTCCTACATTGAGATCTTTGCTCTGCCTACCATGAGATCTTTGCTTCTCCTACCATGTGGTTTTTGCTCCTCCTACCTTGAGATCTTTGCTCCTCCTACCATGAGATCTTTGCTCCTCCTGCCATGAGATCTTTGCTCCTCCTACCATAAGATCTTTGCTTATTCTACCATTAGATCTCTGCCTATCCTACCATAATTTTATACTAAAGATTTGTACTCCTATGTCCGCAGGTTGTGGTGAAAGACAGATTGATGTTCTGATGCCCTTTATTGTTGGTGGAACACTGGCTCCCCAAGGGAAGTGGCCCTGGGTTGTCTCCCTTATCATGAAGGGAACCAATATATGTGGAGGAGTACTTATAGGGGACAGATGGGCCTTAACTGCTGCACATTGTATTGTGTAAGTGCGTGGTGCAGTTTGTATATGGAATAATACATACATAATTTAACTGTTGCATAACCGAATATTAAATATAAGGAGTAAGCAATATTGTTTAAATTATCAAATGAATCATCAGTACTATGTAATTAGATTTAATATACCTTAAACTTTAATGAAGCTTTTTTCCAGAAGTTTTTGCAAAAAAACGAATTTTCACAACTGTTTTTTGCCTTTAACAAGTGTACTTGAGCAAAGCAGTTGCATGAACAATGATGTGTTAAAGTATTAAAAGCATAGTTGTCATACTTTATTAGTTCAGCAACATAATGCCTTAGACAATTTTAATTAAACTGCTTTGTTGTGAATACATTTTTTCAAAGCAGAAACACAATACAATCACATACTTTTAATCCTTTCCAAATCAGAAGCAAATTTAAAATGGCTATATGCAACACACAATAAAGGACAGCCTGCATGTTGCTTTCAGTATGTTACAGTTTTATGTGGTTTGTTGCGCATCAGTTTCTGAGAATTGGAAAATTAAGTCTTTAAAACTTAAATCTAGTACAAAATACTAAATAATTCAATTTGATTTTCTAAGGGACTACAGACAGGTTTAAAGTGTATATCTATGTGGTAAAGGGTTATAAGCAAGAAACAAAATAAATTACCCACATTCAACACCCATTTGCAGTCACCAGGATGCTAACTACACCCTGATGCCGCATGTGTTCGAGGTCCTGGCAGGCACCACATCCAGGGAGCGCCAGTCTAAGCAGCCTTTCCAGCGGGTCCGTGTGGAGAAGATCTACCTCAATCCCAGCATGCGGCGACTGGAGAACGGTCAGATTGACTGGGATATGGCCCTACTCAGTCTGTCTACGGCTGTGAAGTTTGGGGACTTTGTGCAGCCCATTTGTCTCCCAGAAATCAATGCTCCTGTGCCCACCAATCTGCATTGCTATCTTGCTGGATGGGGTTATATCAATACAAAATCTGGTATGATATTATATCTTGACGGGAAATTTGTTTTTTTCCTTCACTTATATCACTGTAAATTTCAAATATTAAAGTCAACCTTTACTTCTTTGTGAATGAAAATATTTGGAAATGTAATATTTTACATCCAACTTCTGATGTTAGCAGTCTCTTAACAAATTTGAATAATTATACTGTTTAATATCATGGTAATTGTTTAATTTTGGAATTTAAATAATATTGGGTTGTGATTGATTTTTGTGTGGAACCAATACGTTTTTATTTATCAGAATTTCCTAAGGAATGCAGATAAATATTTCAACAAAAGTGATACATAAATTGCATATTTCAATCAAAGAGATCAATTTAAACTATCCTCTTCGTAGCCAACATAAATTGCATATTTCAATAAAAGTGATCAATTTAAACTATCCTCTTCGTAGCCATGGTAATGTTTCTCATGGTAGTGATGGTAACGCTTTAAATTGTAGTCCTTATTGCATTTCTCTGTTTAGTTGTGGAACTGTTTCTCTTTATTAGTATATTTCTTTTTTTAGTCATGGTTATATTTCTCTTTGCAGTCATGGTTACATTTTTCTGTGTAGTCTTGGTCTTGGTAACATTTCTCCTTGTAGCCATGGTAGCATTTCTCTTTGTAGTCTTAGTAACATTTATCTTTGTAGTCATAATTATGTTTTGTCTTTGTAGTTATGATTATGCTTCCGTTTGTAGTCATGGTTACATTTCTTTTTGTAGTCATGGTAACATTTATCTTTGTAGTCATAATTATGTTTTGTCCTTGTAGTTATGATTATGCTTCCTTTTGTAGTCATGGTTACATTTCTTTTTGTAGTTATGGTAACTTTGTCTTTGTAGTCATGGTAACTTTTCTCTTTGTAGTCATTATAATACTTTTTAGAAATGGATATGCTTCCCTTTGTAGTTAAGGTAACTTTTGTATTAATGGTAACATTTCTCTTTGTAGTCATGGTAACTGACCTGCGTGAGGCCAAGATGCGGTTGTTCAATGATGACTTCTGCTCCAAGAACATCAACCAACAAAGTCTTGAGACGCACGTGAACACCAATTCCACACTGTGCTCAGGCTACACTCACGGTCAGATCTCAGGTTGCCAGGTATGTGCCCTCACAATGACACAGTGGTGTACACTTCTTAGAGGAACCTGAATTTCAAAAGACAACAAAAGAAATTCTTGATGAATATGTACATACAACAAAAGAACGGGTCAAAGAATCCATAGCAATAAACCAAAACAAAACTGATATAAACTAATTTTTAATATGATATTTAATATGATGGGACCATGATTTCTTAATTACACAATGTATAGTGGCAGCCTTTTAACTAGGAATTACATGAGTTTGATTCTCAAAGTTTGATTTACAAACTTTTAAGGAAATCTCTTCCTGGCACCAAATCCAGTTAGGCCAATGACTATGCTATGCACTAAACAGGCTAACCTGGGACCACACTTTACGCACATGCATTAAGCCCCGTTTTCCCAGAGCAAGGCTCAATTGTTAATTTTTAGTCCATTTTTTTCAAAGTGATGCTCAATAATATGTTGTATTTCCAGGGTGACAGTGGGAGTCCATTGATGTGCCAGGATTCAACGGGCCACTGGACAGTGCAAGGTCTCATGAGCTACGGAGTGGACGGCTGTGACGGCCAGTTTAAGAGTATTGTAAACAGATTTGCCAAAGTATCAACATCTGTGAACTGGATACAGAGTATTATAAGTATAAATCCCCATGTAACATAGTTCTATCACCTGTGATACAGTTATACAGTGATAGCACACAATAAAATCTGCTTGTAACATAGTTCCACTACCTATAATGCAGTCATAGAATGACAGCACAAGGTGAAATCTCCTTATTACAAAGTTCCACTGCCGGAAACATGCTTTCACTGCATTTAATGTGTGGCGTAAAATAATTATGCCTCATGTTTGCATTTTAAGTTTTGTGACTATATTAACTGGAAAGTTTGGAGTAACCTTGCCTATAGTTTCACTACCTATGTGAATTGATGCTGGAACTCAGTTTTGCAATGTTGGACCTGTATTGATTGAACATTTGTATTACACAGTTCTATTTCCTGTTTGCATTTTACAGTTTTTAATTCCATAAATGGGAAATTGCATGCAACATTTTTCAGTTCATGTGTTCATGTCAGAAATTGGTGTCACATGTAACATGTGGAAATCTCATTACTTCATTTACCTAACTGCTGGTTACCATTTGCTAGATAATGTAAGCAAGGACCAGTATTGTTTTGTAAGTGTGATGTATGAAGGGACCAGCTATTTTACGACATTTGATGACAGCATATCATGATATACCGGTATATTATTTAAACAATTATTTATTGACCAGTCTAAGTATTTCTTTGGTATCATTATTACCTTTTGTTGAATATTCATTCATCAATCATGTTAAATATTCATGTACAAAAAGGAAAGAGTAATATTTGAAGTCATTATACATTCATTTTTTGTGTCAGTTGTGTTGTGTACTTGTTTCTTAAAACTCAATTTTCAGGAATATCTGTTTAGTGAAAAATATAATCACATATAATACTATAAAAAACGCTTCATCGTTATAAATATATTTTTGTTGAAAACAAAATAAATTATAATGTTTTAAAATAGTTCATTAAAACATATTATTTTAATAAGCAAGTGTGTTCCTCACCATATATTTGTATAATGTTATTATTGCTTTATTTGTCTGCCAATCATATAGACAAAATGTGTGCAAATCCATTTAATGGATGAAAATTAATCAGTCATCATTATAATACAGGCTATAAAATACCAATTTATATGATTTTGTGTGCATTAAGTGGACCAAAATATTAGTCTATCTAGACTTTGCAATTCATAAACTTGCATTAAAATGCATTTTTCGTGATGTATAGTATATATATATATATATGCAAGTTAACCTGACTTGGGTGTTTAGAAATATTTGTCATAGTCTTGGTTGTGACTAGTGTGATACGTTGCTTTTCTTAGAAAGAACAAGAACAATTAGTTAGAGTGTGATTGTTTTTTGTAGTTACACAGTATGTACTTGTCAGGGAATGAATAAACCCACATTCCAGTTCTGGGGTTAAGCCTTTGTTCCTGTTTTAGGCTTAAGTTTTACATATCTTATGTTACCGGTAAAGTTTTACAGCAAAGTTATAAATATGTCTATTGTTTTGTTTTTAAACAAGCTATTTGAATTGGGGTATTAAATGCTGGTATGCCTTCTGAATAAGTTTCAACATTGAAAACAATTTATACAATGCTGCACATATGGCTTGTTAACTTAAATGACTGTCTCTAATTGTTATAGTAAACATTCAAGTGATTGGGTTGTGTTTTCCAAACCTTTTGTTTTACAATTTAGCTTTTCCTTACATTGCCTTAGATGGAAATATTACAAGATAGTTGTCTATATATAATCATTACATTACTTAATTATTTCTTTAAAGTTGACCTGAGCATGAAGGTACATATTTAATTTTAGAAAACCCATATTACCACTCTAGAAACCACCATTATAGACTTTAACTTGATTAAACCTGACTATTTGAATCTGGTCCATTTGGGGTTATTAACCAATGGGTGTTTCTTGAACTTGGGTGAGCGCTTCATCTGAGTGCCATCACAATAATTGTTGTATTGTTATTCAAATGCCTTTGAACATTAACAATGTCTTGCATGTTATGCAATTATTATTACATATTCATGTTAATTACTATGTATTATATTGACTTTCTTTGTTAGTAATATTGTTTGTTCATTATCTAAACAGGTAATGTTTAGTTTTTTAGTTGTGGTTTTTTCTGAGAGATAATGTTAAGTGGTGGGCTATTGTTTGTGCTAAGTCACTGTAAATCTATCTTTAAACAGGAATGTTTCAACCATTTTTTAAGAAAACTGCATAAATGGTACATTCATAATTACTATTATCTCCAATAGACATGGCATGTACAACTTTATTGATGATTACCATTCTTATAGTAAAAACAATAAAGTTTTATGCTTGATTTGGAATTACATGTAGTAAGACTTATAAGATACAAAAGCTGTGTTCAATTATATTTATGTTTGAGTAATATACCTTTTAATATAGTAAATGATTTGTGTTTGTATAACAATTTATTTTATATTACCTTTTCTGCTATTTTTTAATTAACAGACAATCGATATTGACACAAGTAATCATTTTTATAATAGACATTTTAAGCCGAGGTTGTTCTGGTTTTATTAGAAATGTATGCATATGATATGTGTGCTGTGCAATATCATATATTTAATATATTTTAACCATGCTCTAGAAAATCCTTGTTTCATGCATGTGCATTAAGTCTCATTCCAGATTAGCCTGTGCAGTCTGCACATGCTAATCAGGGTGACACTTTCTGCATAAATTTTCGTTACTTTACTTCATTGAAACTAAATATTCCATTAAGGAGGTGTTGTCCCTGAGCAAATTCGAATCTGGAAAAACACTATGCACATGCATTTAGGCACGTTTTACAGAGGGAGGCTATATCAGTTATAGTGATGATGCTGAGGAGTATAAACATCTCTTACTATCTTTTTTTTTCATCAAACCCTAGAGAGCTGTTGGAATGTATTGAACATTTTAACAATGTGGTGTGTGATATTTTTTTTACGACCGACTTTATATTTTTATATCATTTGTGTTATATTGTATTTGTGTGTATGCAATTTTTGTTTGTTCCACCAAAATATTGTGTTTTTTCTTCCAATGACACATGTATTTGTTTTTCTGACATACATTTTATTAGTTTAGTTGTGAAGTGTCATGTTTGTACATAATTGCACATGCACACACACGTCCCAGGTTGTGCTTCTAAATTTTTGTCAATGATTCATGAGTCAACAATTGTTTGTTGTTGTCATTTATAAGTTTTTGTACCACTCTCTAATAAAATAAATTCAGAGTTTGTTTCTGAGGAATGTTTACCGTTTTTTATTTCAGAAATAATCATGTTTTAAACAAAATTATGTGAAGTTAAGCTGCTTAGGTATTGAACAGTAAAGGCTTTTGACTGAGTGGTCAAATTATCTCTTATCTGAGTGTCCGAGTTTATTTCTGTTATACATATGTTTTAAAGCCTACTTTAATGCTCTTTTTATAAAGATAGTTATGTATGATGAAGATTTTTTACTATTTAACAACAAAATGTAAATGGATTATACAGAGTTGAGATGCATCTATTTTCAATAAGTTGTTTTGTTATATATTTAATGAATTCTTTTTGTGTATATCATTCTCATAAATAAACATTATACATATGTGCCATTAATAATTTATATAATTTTATACTTTTTGATAATATTTATACTTGTAAAAGTGAAATCAAAATGTGGAAGTTTAAATTGTTTGTGTTATTTTTTTACATATTTGACAAGCAATACTGAATTCGTAAATGTCTTTAACCAAAATGAGGCAAATCTAAAGATAAAACTTAGACTGTTAATATCAGTGTCACAAATAACATTATTCATGAAAGGTATTGATATGTGAAATAAGCAACCTTAGCGTATACAATTTTTATGCAAAACTATTTTTATTTACACGCTCAAAACGAAACCAGTATATTGTTGTGCACTTAGTTTTCATTTAAGCACTGACATGCCTGTCAATAAATTAAGTGTGTACATAAGTATAAAGACGATATGAAAGAGTTTATACAAGACAGACTCTCTTAAATTATGGTGAAAAATTTGCATTTCCCACAACATGTCTGTTCCAAAAAGAGCATAGACATGCCAGTCAATCTAAGAACCTCTTTATTTAGAAAATGTTGGCTTCTTTATTTTGTGTTCTGCATTAAACAGCTGTTGTATTGGGGTCACATATTCCAAAATTGATTAAAAAGTAAAGTTGGAGACATTCGCAATAAAACTGTCTAATTAGCTTAGTCAAATAAAATGTATATTTTAGTTTTGTTTATTTTAGTCTAATTCAAAAAAATACCAAAGATCTATCAATAAACAATTGTGTACATTGTATTTATAGATCTTTGAAATTACATGCCATTAAATTTAATTGATAGTATGGATATATGCTTAGAAAATAATGACAGGGCCCGTCTGATAGATGTGTAACTTCAATACCTTTCACTTCAGTAGGTTTGTATGTATCAGTGTCATTCTGATACTTTGATACTTTAAACCCATATGTCTGTCAAACATAACTAAGAGCGAATCATTAACATGCTTCAAAACAACTTGTTTTATTACTCAATGGTTTCCATATTACTGTCTTTTAAAATACAAGTTAATTTAAGCTGGTAGGTAAAGTTCAATGTTGTCAACAAATAAAGAAAACAACATCAGCGACAACGTCCCCTTGCATCAGTTCAAAGTCATAACTAAAATAAGATAAACACGATTTAACACATGATTTAACATGTAAATACCTATCATTAATAATCGGAGCACTTTGCAGTGTGTATCAGACTCAAACATTTGAAGCCATAATGCTTTGCGATATATACTATCAAAATATTTTAACATATCGAAGTATATACCATACAAACGTTTATTTTCATTTAAATAATTTTGAACAACAGACATCAATTCATAAATAGCATGAACAGTGCCACACTCACGGTACATGCTGCCGTCTGTATTTAAACATTCCTGGTAAATAAAGTAAACCATCGAGGCATTATTTAATGTAAACAATCACCACGAAGAACACTAGTTTTGGGTTGTATTGTAAATACGAAATTAATTGGATTCAATATCAATTTTTTATGAAGTATATCCTAATAATTTAATACTAATTGAATAAGAATAGTATCATTTGCATATTAAACATGCTAATTGTTAGATTAACGATTTAATATCTGTTTGTATCCATTACTGTCTGACTACTAGACATTAATAATTGAGTTTAGTATCCATATTATTCTTTTTGAGAGAACAAGCATTCGATGTTTTTACAGGATTATTTGAACAATGCCCTATGCGAAAACATGGCTGTCAATATACTTTATTAATAAATAGGAATATCAACACAAGGCGAGTGCATTGTTAATGTATAGAGGCAATTGAGCATGATATCTGCTGATTGTAATAATACAACAAAAGACGAAATCATATCAATTATTTGCTCTAGGCATCTACGTCTGTTAGTGCCTCTTTTCGAGGACCAATAGTAATGATCGTGCTAATGATCGTATATAAATAGTCTTAAATTATTCAAAGGATTTGTCCGATGAACTTTTTACCGTAGCAATTCTTTCCCTAAGTAATTGTTACAACATGAACTCGCTTTGAAAACTTCCTTCTGTAATTATACACGTTTGTGAACAGCCCTTCAGACTCTTCAGCGCATTCATCAACGTCTGAAGTATAAACACTCTCAATCTGACTTAAGGAACGTTTATATTATGACACAACATACACACTTAACAACTTTGTTGTTGAATATGTTCGCATATTTCAACCTTGATTAATAAAATAAACGTTCAAATGCGTTGTATATATAATTGTCGCTTATGATTAAACCATTAATACAATGGATATCTTAGTGGGTTTCTATAACAGTATGTAACAAGTCTAAATGTCATAAAGAAAATATTGAATTTATATTACTTCGTCTGTATCACTGAAATCCAAAATGTTTAATCTCTTTCCCCTCCAAACCATGCCAAACAGCCAGTTATCAACACAAACGTAGCAGGATACGAAAACACAACTCGAATCAGTTAATATTTGAATGGTTATATTAAAATATGTTACGTAGCAAGGTTCGACAACAGAACTAGAATAGTTTGCTGTAATCAGTAAATTTATTTTATAATTCTAGTGAAATAAGCAATTTAAAAATCGTTATGCCATTCTGTCTTGTTCTTAAGCATACACAGGTTTTTAACGTTGTTAAAAGTTTCAAAAATTTAAAACATATCAAACAAATGTACATTTACCAGTCATACAAATGAAAATATGCAACAAACAATAGTTCACTCTAATTTTAAGAAGTGTTGTCTGATTTGTAAATGTTGACTGCAGAAAAATGACTGCAACATTTCACAACTTTAATCTGATACCGATTAATGTGTTAAGAAAATTGAGAAATTTCCTGTTCGTGTGTAGGTAAAATGATAAATGGCTCTCATAAAACGACAGTACATGTATACGATTTATTGAAGTATTGTTATGACTTCATAGAATTTAAAAATTAAGTTTTAAACAATTATGAATTTACTTACATGAACTTCTTTTGACCTGTTTTATGCCAGTTTAGTTAAGTTTCCCCCTCCTAAGAGCTTTCGAAGTTTCGATACGTTTTAGAATATGGTCAGTAAATATTATAATTAAATTACTGTATGACGATCATTCTATAAAATACGAGGACACAAAAATAAAAGTATTCACAATCTTCTTATCTTAATCATACGATGTGCCGGTAGGAAACCGAAACATCAATATTTAAGGGATAAAAAAAATTAATGAAGGGTTATGATCAGATAGTTTTTAACATTTTGTAAAAGTGAACGAAATCGTGATAATATTATTTTCAATGAATTGTTAAAATTGTGTGTCTTGGATTCCCGTAAAAAGAAATCTAAATCACATGCAAGATGTTTGCGTGGAGGAATTTTTTTATTATGGTAAATCAAAAGTTTCACAATTTGTGTCGTCCAAAAAGCACATACTATGATAACATTAAGAACAATACAACACATTGCAAAAACGCAAATAATGAAAAGAAACAATTGTTTCAACGACACAATAAGAGGTAAGTTATAACCTCAATAATATGCAATAATACTAGACGAATGATATCGTAATGATTTATGAGATAGTTTACCAGCAATCTTTATTATATTTTAAACATTCATGTACACATTTTAAATTGTAAATTACCGCATGTCTTAGAACAGCTGTGCATTTTCAGATTTATTAATATTATAAGTTGTCAGAATCACTGGCAGTTGAAATCATTTCAATGTAATTAAGCAGTTATTAAATATTGCACTTAAAAAACGGCAACATGTACATCTCAAATCTAACACAATTTCCAAAACCATCTTCTAGATTCTTATTTATTCCTAACATCGTAACCCTTCAATAACTTTTTCAAGGAAGAGTGCATATTTCTCCTTCAGAAATGTTTCCCATATAACCCTCTTCACATGTGCAATCGGCCAGGGATGTCGAACCATTGCCTTCGGTGACAGAGTTTGGAGGACACGCCACGCATTCCACGCTGTCCGTGTCTCGATAAAAACCCATGTCACACGCTAAATTGTAAAACAAGATGTAATGCATTCAAAGTTTGTATATTTAATACAACTTTATGAAGGCGATGATAACAATATACCACAAATCTAAATATTTTAGTTATAAACCGGCGAACTTATATTCAACGAGAATATGTTTTTATTATATGTTATTTAAAAGTTATATCATGGGATAGCACAAAAAGAACTTGAATATTACATAGAATAAGGATCGATCATTGTATCTCATGTGTTGTATTTAAAATGTACAAATGCAATTGCATTAATTATTAGGTCCCTTCGACTGCTTCACTCAAAGCACATAACTACCTATGCACGTGTTAAAGTTAATAAGGGCGTGTCCTAGGTAGCAGTCGCATCTGTACGAACTCTCCGTTTTGATGCATTCTTGTGTACAGCTGTTTAACTCTGGGTTCTTACACTCGTTTATTGCTGTAAGTAAGATCTTTTATATTTACTCCCGCATATATAAATACTAAATTCGATTTAAAATTCGATTCAGTGAGATAAAACTATTTGTTCACAAAGTAGAAACAACTGAAGTAATAATGTTTGTCCTACATTATTTTTTTAAACATAATTGAACTACATCAAGGAAATTAATTACTAGATGAAGAAGCAATTAAGCAACTTTTTCTATTAATGAACGACTTTATGATGTTGAAGGATGGAAATTTTGTATCTGAACGCAATACAATTACAAACTAGTATTTTACCTTTACAATTATGATCCGCATACGGGCTTGCACCATCACATTCGCATGTGTAAGAGCCGTAAGTATTAACGCACGTACCCACACAATCATTTTCGCCCTCCATGCATTCGTTGATATCTGAATATAACACACGTTCGCAAAATGTATGTCATTCAAATATTATTAAATCAGGGTGTATGTTCTCACACAAGATTTTGTCGTACATTTATAACAACACCACAAACATAATTGTATAATACTTTTAATGCATGTAAATACAATGTTTAAACGTCATGGTGCTTAAAATTACATATGTTTCAATCAAATCGCTGATTTTATTAATTTCAACTTTTGTTTTTATATAAATGATTTGTAACACAAACTGACAGCCATTCGTTTCGGTTAGAATAAGTATCTAAACTTATTTTGCATATGATAGCTTAATAACTGAAGACCGTTGGACATACATTGATCATGTTTATTTTTAGTAGCACAGTGTTATCTATCAGTGAGCCAACAAGCATGGAATCGATATGTGTATCATCATGATCACGTTTTGTCCTGTATTGTATAAACAATTTGGCATTGAAATTAAAACAAAATAGAGGATGGTAATGAACAAAACAGTCATTATATTGTATATGGATGTTCACCATTCCTAAATGAAAAATAGCTTACCCACACAAGACGCTTTGTCCCAGGACAATTTGAGGCCGTAGATTGTGCATTCACAGCGATAGGAACCAGCCGTGTTGATGCAAACATCGTCACAGAGGTGATTGCCAGTATTACATTCGTCAATATCTAAAATTAGCCATGTTCATATCAACGAAGCGAAACTTCAGATTAAGCTGCAAGATAGTAATTTTATTATAGGAAGATGTCCTTTTTAAGACATGAAAATAATCGCAATTTTGAATCTTACCATTGATTCTTTAAATGAATGTTTTGACAATGAGATTTTATTCTTCTTTTCTACTTTATTGTATATTTAAAACCCTGTTTTGTATAAATATTTAACATATCCCTTGGGGTTAACATCCTATTAATTTTAATCCATGTCCGAACCGATTTAACATTTAAAGATTCTTCTTTATGCGGGATCTTCTAGTCGGTTGTTTGTTTAAGGATCAATTTGGACTAAAAATATGTGAATATCATGCATAATGATGTTGTCTGCTGTGCTCAATAAGACACTAAACTGTCATTTAAAATTAAATTTCGTAGATTTGCAATTGTTTTCAATCGGGGCGAACTAAATTTAACTAATTTTAGGACTTACCTAAGCACGTCACACGATCGGCGTCTAAAGCATAACCGTTGAAACATTCGCAGTACGAGCTTCCGTCTGTGTTCACACACTCCTGGTCACAATTCAGTACACCATCGAGGCATTCGTCGATGTCTGGGAAAATATTTGCGAAACAAGTGTTTGTGTTGGTGTAAAGTTAACTGCAGATTGATAATTTCTTATGAATAAGTATTCACAATTTTGTGTTGTTAATCTCGGTTTTCATAAATTGGTAAAGTGCAATATGCAGAATACGAGTCCAATATATGGTGATTTGGCGTATTATTTGGTTCAAATGTAACGTCACGCAATACATTCTAATAAATAAGCGCATCCGTAGTCCAGCTCCACCGTAATCTACTTCGTATTTCACATGAGACGATAAACCAGGATGCAGTGGATTAGTTGTTTCACACATAAGACACAGGGTCGTCTCTGAAATTGCATCTCGTATATATCGCACTATCCCCCGTACCCAACTCACAAGTCTTCTTGGGCGATTTCAATATTGAAAATTTCCCACGCAGTCGATAACAATCTTATACACACATACAATCACATAAAACTGCATTGAGAATATGATAACACAAACATAATTCTTTTAGAGATCCATTTCTAACTAAGTCACTTATAAAAAGACCGTAATCGTTAAAACATTATCATTGAAATCAACATGTAAATGACATTGAATTATTTAATTTGTTGTATTGTCCTCCAGCTAACCGAATTTAAAACATAAACTATCCTTTTAACCATTTACCCAACAAAAAGTTGGTACTGACTACTTTGAAAGAGTAGTTTATTTCGTAAAAACAGATGGCCTGACATGAACCCTTAATTTTGATAGAGGAAAACATCGATGTTTTGCCTAGTTTGTTAAAACCATCATGGACTTTATGTATCTCAATCGTTTTTCATATATTGCTTTCGCCATTAAGAGAGAGTGTCCCGCACAGGGACAAAGGCAATTTATATTGGTTTTTATTGTTCATACAAATACAATTAGAAAGAATATATATGACTAATATGCTACATGCGTCTAAGGCAATGGATGAATGTTCCCAAAAACCAGTGGTAGTGATCTTGCAACTAAATATTTAATCTACTTATCCTTCACCTGTCATGTTTGAAACATAAAGCAAACAAGTTACCGTAGCAATTCTTTCCACTAGTCGCCAGTACATATCCCGGTGTGCACGCGCATTGAAAACTTCCATCTGTATTCAGACAAACTTGTGAACAGGCTTCCGAACCTTCATGGCATTCATCTATATCTAAAAGAAGCAGTTTTTTAATCTGATTTAGAGTGAGAATATGCTTGAAAGGATGAACCATATAATTCAAAGCTGTAATTCAAAATGATTAAATTAAACTATGATGAAAAAATTGTCAAAATGCAAAATATTCTGAAAAACTGGAAAATACTATTTTTAACACCAATTGGAAAGATTATAATTGTGAAAACACTTATTGTGTCCTTATTCAATCACTTGTTCATATCATTGCCTAACCCACCCGATACCATTCTTAACTCTATGAAATCTTCTATTCTGAGTTTTATTTGGGATGGGCATAGTAAAATAAAGTTCTCAACAATAGTTAAAGATTATAGTGAAGAAGGTTTAAAAATGATCAATCTGGATGCATTTATTCCAGCATTGAAACTAACTTGGTTACAAAAAATTCAATCCTTTAGGGGAAATTGGATAGAAATCACAAAACTTTATTTTGATACAAATGAACTCTTAAATTGCAGTTATCATTATGCTTTAAATATAGCTAACAGAATTTCTAACCCTTTTTGGGTAGATGTTTTAAACAGCTTCTCACTTTATTGTGGTAAATTAGAAGTAAACTCAGACGAAATTTTGAATTATCCACTTTTTTACAATCCATATATTGATAGGAAATAAAAGTTTTTTCTTAAAGCCATGGTTCCTAGCTGGAATTCATTGTATAGGTGATTGTATAGAAATAACAAAACTTTATTTTGATACATATGAACTCTTAAATTGCAATTATCATTATGCTTTAAATATAGCTAACAGAATTTCTAACCCTTTTTGGGTAGATGTTTTAAACAGCTTTTCACTTTATTGTGGTAAATTAGAAGTAAACTCAGACGAAATTTTGAATTATCCACTTTTTTACAATCCAAATATATTGATAGGAAATACAAGTTTTTTCTTTAAGTCATGGTTCCTAGCTGGAATTCATTGTATAGGTGATATGTTAAAAATGGAACCTTTATCTCTTGCGATGATCTTAATAAAATGTACAATTTGAACATAAATTTCATTCATTTTACAGTGGTGACAAGAGCGACAGATTCTTCTTTTCCTACCCGACAAATTATCAAACCCTTTTTACCACCATTATTTCAACTTGTACTGAAACAAGAATCTGGTGCAAAACGACTATACACCATTCTAAATAAAAAATAATGAACAACCAACTGTTAAACAAAATGGTGTACCACACCATACCATAATTAATGTAAAAGAATGGAATTGCTTATATAAGCTACCCTTTTTAATAACCAATGATGTAAACGTTCAATGGTTCTAATATAGGATAATTCACAGGATACTTGGAACAAAAAGTCTTTTGAGTAAAATTAAAATTACTGATGATCAATTATGTTCTTTTTGCAAACAAAGTGAGGAAAATTTAGAACATATATTCTGGGGGTGTCACATATCAAAGTCAATTATTGATGAAATATTACCAGAGCAATCTTTTCCTTTTATTAACATGACAATCCTACTACCTGAATATTCAATTAAGTCTGCTACAGCCATAAATCATGTTATTTTGTTTGTTAAAAACCTATACATGTACAAGTGTAAAATTAATAAATATATTCCAAGCATAATAGGAGCAAAGAAATACATTAAGTATGAATACGATAACTTGAGAAAAATATCAATTTCAAAAAATAATTTAGAAACTTTGACAGTGAATGGGAATTATTTAATGATATTGTCTCACGAACTTGGAATTAAAATATAATGATTGTTTTAGTTTTTAGTCTAACGAACTTGGAATTAAAATTTGATGATTGTTGTAGTTTTTTAGTACTTTGTACAAATACTAACTAAAGCGTACCGTTACCCACATAAAATTAAATGTCTACGTTATAAAATATAGCGATATGCACATATTAATATGTCTTTATGCACTTCTCATATGTTATTATATTGTACATATTCTACTCAGTCTACTCTTACTTGATGTTTTTTTCCATTCTTTACATATTTTGTATATGCATTTGCAACACTAAACTACTACACGTAATTGTAATCTTTAATAGATACTTTACTAACCTTAACGCTTAGCCATCGATGAATACTATTACGAATAACATATGATATGCGTTTGATGCATTATATTTATTTGTGTTGCCATTTTCTTATGTCTGATTTCAAAACAATATTGTTACTATTGTATTTTCAAACCTAAACTACTACATGTAATTGTAATGTTTAGTAGATATCTTACTAACCTTTACGCTTAGTCATCGATGAATACTATTACGAATAACTTATGATAGGTGTTTGAAGCATTACATGTATTTTTGATGCCTTTTTCTTATGTCTGATTGCAAAACAATAGTGTTACTATTCATATTGTATGTAGATGCAATAATCACGAAATAAAATGTGTTGAAAAAATAAATATATAATTCAAAGCTTATAACAATAACATAACATAATTTGTAACAATAAATAAATGATGATCTTCAGTGAACATTAATATTTTTAAACGCACCCGCATTAGAAATTTAAACAAAATGTACCTACAAACATGAAACTGCGAGATAATATTGAATATTACTTGCATTTTACTTGTGATATAGTAACGCATGTCTTTCGTTTTACTCGTCGATTTAGAAAAATACCATTTTATAATTTGCATTCGTGTCTGGTTACCTAGATACCATTATGCTGTAGACCTAGAAACCATTACGCTGTGGACCTAGATACCAATGTGCTGTGGACCTAGATACCATTATGATGTGGGAAATCTTAGTACTATATGCTATTATGATCTATTTTTATAATTTATCTTGTTTTATTATATTCATTTTTTAAGTGTCCTGCAAATAGTAATTTATACATGCGGTAAAACTTCTTGATATGGGTGTTTAGTCACACTTCTAAAAGACTAACCAACACAGCCAGTGGTGTTGTACAAAAAGAATCCTTCTCTGCAGGCACAATGTGCTGAGCCGAATGTGTTGTGACATCGGTGAAGGCACGGTAATAATTTGGCAGCACATTCATCTATATCTGTAATTAAAAACTGAATATTTTCTACAAGTTCCGCCATCGGTAAGGTGTATTGACTGTAATAGGACAAACACTAAATATATTTTCTAGTTGTTATGAGATTAATGTCCTAAATATGTGTTGCATTATTTGCGTGCAAATGCAACGTAAGAGGTCCTGGCTGTTGTAACCATCTTAGACAATAGAACAACCAATATTTTGTATATTTGTCGTATTTAACATTACAATAAACTTATCACTATAATAATCTTAATATGTTATTATACTACAGTATCGTTTACGCAACTCATTACAATTACGGGAATATAATTTTAAATCAGTTGCTTAAAGAAGTTGATTGTTGGATGATGTATTAGTTAGTTGGTGTTCTTTTGTATTGTGGATGATGTATTAGTTAGTTGGTGTTCTAATGTATTGTGGATAGCAAATGCCTTCCGAAATAGTTCCGTAATAAAGTTGACATTTATGTTAAACATTGCATTGATATTGGTATAAAGTAATTAATATGTCAGTCCCAATATAATCGTATCAAATTTAGAGCAAACGGTCAATATAAAGTATCCAAACTTCAACCCAAAACGAAAAATGAAGCTCGATAAATAACTTTTTGGTACCATTACACATCTTGGAGTAATTTAAATTGTTAAAATGTGTGAATTTAGGCCGTCTGATCATAAGTATAAAGCTCAGCGTAATTATGTAAGTATTGATATGCAAATTTGTTATTTTACCTTCATATCTGTTTCAGAAGTGTCAGTGATAGTTTACCTACACAAGTAATGCCATCGTTGTCAATCAGAGCGAATCCGTTGGGACAAACACATTGTGAGGCCGACGTAGCGTTGTTTGGGTCTTGAACGAACATGTTGTCAGGACACCGTACGCATCTGAGGTCTGCCACACTGTAGAAACTATCTCTGTCGCACGCTTAAAAACAAAGCCAATGACAAAGACCTTTTATCGTTCCGGTGGCCGATAAAACACACACTTCAAGCCACACACTAACGCAATTTTTCATACTGTAGCTTGTTCAGAATTGAAATATAATAATCCCCACGCCGACTTTTTCATATCATTAACATACACTGCAATTGACAACACGCTATCTATCGTGCAGCCCTGGGTCATTATATCAATTATACGTCCTAGATAATCAATTCAATCATGAATTCAATAAATATGCAGTTAGTATAATTCTGTGCATTTCAATCAAATGTAAATCTTTTCCGTTCAGGCAAATCCTACAACACGCATGAAATAAAGTTACATACATTTTACCATTGTAAACAATTGAGACATAATTGTGTAAGCTGACGTACGTTTACAGCTCAGACCATCAAGACCCAGCTCCCGAAACCCATTTACACACAGGCAATAGAAGGATCCGATAGTGTTTGTACACGACTCCTGGCAACCTCCGTGGTTGTGCGCACATTCGTCAATATCTGAATATTTTGTAACGAATCATTTGAAATATGTTTACTTCGTGTGTATGCATAGCAAAAACCCATAACGTTTCCTTTTATATGTTTAATATTAAAACAATGTGTATATATTGTTTATATATTGTGTAGTTATGTTCGTGCAATTTTTAATAAGTTACTAATAAAAATAATTTTATTGTTAATATCCCTATAAGCATAATTGTATCGTGTAAATTAAAATTGAAATATTTTCTAAAAAGTATAGACTCTTAATAGAAAAGAAACTTTTACCATGACACGTTCTATTGTCTTCTCCGATGGCATAACCTCTTCTCTTGCACTTACACTCAAAGCCACCGAACGTGTTGGAGCATAATTCATGGCAGCCGCCATTGTCAGCCTGACATTCATCTACATCTGCCAGTGAAAGGTGAGTACAACAAGATACATCTAATATTTCAAGACGATGAACATTCAGTGTTGAATGATAATGTCAAATCTGCGTTAAACAAACTGCGTTTCAAAGTACACAAAACATATATTTTTATTTAATAGCTAACTGTACGATTGAAAGTCGTTTTGTAATGAAATGATCCCTTTTGAAAATAAAACAGACATGAAAGTTTGCCTCCACAGCGACAATACTAAAAACAACTTCAGTATTAAAATAATAAGGCGATGCATTAGTAAATAAAATCTTTCACCATAACGTTACGATTTTGCTAAATAATACTTATTCACAAATAGGAAAAAACAACCTTAGTCCTCTGGCTTTCATCTTAAATATTGTTTCGAACCTTTTCGTTCTTAGTGACAACTGTGACCAAATATATCGTACAGTACATGTGTACCTATGCACTTTGCCCCGATGTCGTTTGTTGTGAAGCCTGGGTCACATTTGCATCTATATCCCCCTTCTGTATTCACGCAAGCACCATGTTTACATCTGTTCGTGGAATATCTCTCGCATTCATCGATGTCTAGATTTGAGAAAGGCGTAATTAAATGTGCCTGTTATTATTTAAGGTTTTATTCATATGTGTGCACCACCTGACAAACTCGATTGCATTCTTTTTGAATGAGTAACACATAATAAAATGTCAAACTCAAATCGAAAAAATACTTTAAACATAATTTTAACACAATTCAGTTCAATACAAACTATGTGAGATTGTGCTGCCGGAATTTTAAAATAAATTTTTACAAAATACTGTTCGAAAATTGCTGAAGATTGTGTAAAGCTATTAACCTTCACATGTTGTTCCATCTGACGATAATTTATATCCTTTCTTTCGGCACGAGCAATGAAAGGAGCCTAGGGTATTGACACATGTATCTTCGCAACCTCCATTATCCAGCAGGCATTCGTCTGCATCTAAGAAGACGACTCGACGTTTGGTTACTTTGTTCCACGTTTAAAGAGTATGTGTGTGCATTTATATCATGAAATGTGTTCAATATACTATTAAAAAATAAGGACTTTTCAATGTAAATTGACAGGTTTATGTTGCTGTTTAGTGTTTGTGTGTATGTAAAACATATACAATCATAAAGATATGGGTAATAAGTAATTGGAATTCAAACGTCTGCTAAAGAGATAAACATTGTTTTCGTTTTCTCCTTTTTAATTTTTCATTCCGTAATAGTGCTTAAAGATATGAACGCATCTGTTACGTATATGATGTTTGAGTGAAGATCAATGCGTTGTTGTGTAAATCCAGTAGATTCAAAGAAATTACAATTTATAAAGTCAGCTTTTTCACATCGTGTTATTCAAACGGTTATGGTTCATTTCGTGTAATAGAATCTATAAGCAAATTGAAAAACAAAAAGGAATAACGGTTTATACAGCGTTTTTCTAACGGTTAATTAGCTTCAGATATAACTTCAATACATACCTACGCAATACGTTTTATCATCAGACAGCGTATACCCCGTAACGTTGACACAGTCACACTCGAAAGACCCAGGGACGTTGACGCAGGTACCGTCACATCCAAGGTCTAGACCTTCAGACTTGCACTCGTCTATATCTTTAACAGATCAGCTTCAGGCTAGCTGGAAATAAGGCTAGTGCCTCCATACACAATTAGCTGTTAATAACGCTAGTCCTCCCACCCAAACTTTATAATGCATAACATTTATCGACGCAAGCATGTTAAAACAAATAATTAATCATTATTAAGTAATCACATCACAATTCAACACGTGCATCATAGTCTTATGACACATTGCTTATTTTACCAATAATAATTCATTTTTATATGAATATAAATAGGTTTTGGGTTATACAGATGAACGCAACATTTCAAGGTATCTTTGTATAGATATTTAATCAAACATAAAATGTAACAATGAAACATGAAAAGTCACGTTTTTTGTCGAAATTTATTTTATAAACGTCTTTTATTCGTTTTTATATTTGTATAGTCACAGCACAATCTGAAATTAAAAGAACAGAAAAATAAGCAAGGCTTAAAAAAACTATTTGAAGGTTTTCATTTCAGCTCGAAAAGGAAAGCGCGAATAATTTAATAAACTAAACTTAGATTTTCAAGATGAAAAACGAATTACCATAATCCTCCTGTTTATTCCGACGTTTATCCTCGGAGCCGATAGCTAGTTGATGCAAGCGCGCCGTAATCAAATTGTATTACCGGTAAATATTTAAATAATAACATGTGTAAAACAAATTTAAGTACATAATAAAAAACATAAAACAAATTCCATTGTTATATATGTTATAATGTTTACAAATTTACTTGTATAGTATTCATAAATTCGGCTTTTGAAAATAGTAGTAAGAGTAGTTGATGGTGTAGTTGTATAGGTAATTGTACAAGCAGTAATTTTCAGAACTACTAATAGGCGTAGAAGTAGTAGTAGTAATAGTAGTAGTAATAGTAGTAGTAGTAGTAGTAGTAGTAGTAGTAGTAGAAGTAGTAGTGGTAGTAGTAGTAGTATTTGTATTAGTAGTAGTAGATGTAATAGTACAACAAACCTAGACATTGATTCCCGGAAGCAACGTATCCCGGTTGACACGTGCAGAAGAACGAGGCCTCAAGGTTCACGCAGATCTGCTCACACCCGCCATTGTTTACTTCGCACTCGTTTATGTCTTTAAAACAAAATACGAATCTAAATGCAAACAGCGTGTTACGAAGGCGATCTTAAACATTATCTTGTGTATTTTTTCCGTTTGTATTTCATGTCCTTTTCAGCATATGAAGCATATTGCCAAATAAATGATCTACTTTATTATATAGCACTTGTTCATCTGAACCCTACCGTAGCATATCTTCCGGAATCGCCCCAAGGTGAAGCCCGACGGACAGTCGCAATGATATCTCCCACCCCGGTGCGGCACACAAATATGAGAACACCATCCGTTGTTTGCAAGGCACGAGTTCGCCTTCTCCAGATCTATATAGCAACCAAAGATTAAGGCATTTCGTATTTGCCTTATACTAAAAGACAAAGTATTGATTATACGAACGGACGGTACATATAAATAATGGCATAAACACGTTATACTGCAACGCGGAACTGTAAGACTCCATTACTATTCTGAGAAGGTCATCAAATATATCTTATGCCCGCCATAACCTTAGATTAGCAATAAATGATAAGACATATCGCACATTATGTAAATTAAAGATTTATTATTCCCTGTAATAGACAAACATCTGAAAAGTTAGCATTATTTTGTATACCTGCTACGCATTCCGGTGTCTTATTAGCATGCCATTTGTAGTCCTTACAATAAAAATAGTTCACATAGGGATCTGCAAGGTTGTAACCAGGGTTACACGTGTAGTTTGCTAACAGAACCCACTGTGACCGAATGCGATTGAACATGTAATTGGCCGTTACCACGGCGTGTTCAACCTTGGGAGGTTCTCTGAAAATATATTATATCGAAATATGTATTACTTTATGTTACATAAGATGAGGTTTTAGTTCATGTTATGCGGGAAATAAGCGGAGAGAACCTGCGATCACAATGCCACATTATGTAACATATTTTGTGGATAGCCCTATGACATAAACGTAGACAAAGTCCATTTCTGTTTTCATGACGAAAAACTTTTGTTGATTAAATTGTGGCACAACGTTTTCCAATGTTCATTCAATATTCTGAACAACAAGCTATATGCGGCGGCCATATCGGCCGAGCGCCGCCCCGTTACCAAACAAATTATGCGCTTTCTATCCGGCTGTTTGCGTGAGACTGTACTTTTAATAAAGTCAAAATACAGATATAAAACGATTAAACAGTTTATTGTAACGCGTTTAATTTCTGACGGGCAGTGTGTAAAGTCACATGCCTAACAACTGCAACGCAAATATGACGTATTCAACGGACACAACGAAAACATGCGGAATTTACAGACACAACGAAAACATGCGGAATTTAACGATGTTTTTACGATCTTTATATGTAAATATACAAGGATTCACAAGTATGATAAAAACCCGAAGTGTCCGAAACTTATTGACGTTTGATACCTGAGGAAATGAAATGTTGATCTTTGCTTGACTTCCTATTTAAGATTCGGTTAATTGCTTTGATACAAATTTCGATTATTATATTAATTCGATAATGCCCCAAATATTCGTTACGTTACAAGTAGCTCAAGAACAATTATCAGGTTTGATCATTTCACTCTAACAAAGTGCTAAGGTTTTGGGGGACTTATTTTCATAACTTGTATTAACACAATGTACAAAAACTAGGTCCGTTAAATTTGAAATATTGTAACATATAAAAACAAATACTTCAAAACAAAAAATCATGCACAGAAGTGCAACGATGCACAAATTGGAACGATATTCGCATTACGGCAGTTACACGGTGGGCATCGCAACTAACGAATAACACTTTCAAACAGACAAAAATATTTTATATTTTGAACGTTGGAAAGTGTCCAACACTTCTTCATACATAAAGTCGTTTTTGTTAAAATGTTGTGTTTCTGTAATCTGTTTTAAGCAAGTCATAATTGATACGCAATGTACTGTACAAAATTAGTCTGAAAGACAGAGTTGTTCGAATAATAAAAACGTCCATCTTGTCAAGGTACACATGTTACCCAGGAAGTTGTGAAGCAAGAGTCCTCGAAGTTCAAGCGTTCTGTGAGTAGGTATTATACATTCTATATTAAAGTAAATTAACCTTCTTTTGAATTGTATCATAGTGTAAAGGCAGCCGTTGATTTATGTTTTTAGAAATATAAACAGTAATCGGATTAATCATATAATGTATTTGAAAATCTGATGGGTTGGATAATTTAAGGCAGGCAAAAAACTCTTTAATTATTAGCGTTAATAGTTGTGAGCCCTAGGATAATAAATATTAAGCGTGTACAGGTGACAGTCATTCATTATATCCGTGTATTGAATATACATATAAACAAATCGTGTGATGGTTTAAAACATGCGTTTGTTGTGTTAATGCTTGATGTTTGTTATTTGTTCTTACCTTGTATTCCTATGGACGCTATTATGTACCTTTGTATTATAACAACAAACTGTATTACCCACCAATATTAGAATGCATCACTAGAACCGAAATCCCCAGACACTTTTCAAACAACAAACGTGTTGGCTACATTTCTAGTGAAAACCATTATATTTTTTGGAAAAACTATAATGCCTCTTTATTAGCAAAAAAAGATTTTTAAGATATACGGCGTTGATTCCTGTTGGTGTAGGTGAAAGAGTAAGAGTTTTATCAATATATCAAACATAGCGAATGCCTTTTACTGCGCAGTTATTTGCAGCAACACACACAAATCAATTACGGGCTGTTGCGCCAGATTTCGTATTATTATATAAAATTTATCATATATCTATAGATACAGAACAGAGATACAAAAGCAGAATGGAAATGAAATTTGATTATTTAAAGAATCGCGAATGTTCGCGCTCATGCTTAATAAATTGGTCTATTCGGTGGAATAATTTGTATTGAATTAATCAAAATTAGTTCTTTTCAAGGAACTGTTTAAAACTAATTAACAATCTTTTATTGACAAATACATAATAATATCATCGGATATCTTCATTAAAGACATGTCTGGTAAAAATAAAATTCAAGTTTACCTAGTAAACGCAAAAGCGTTTATATAACGATTCTTTTTAAGTGGGATCACGATTCAACTGCTTACAACGATGGTTTGATTTAAACTTTATTTTTTTACATCTTTATCAGTTAATAAAAAAAACAATTTAAAATATTTTGTCAAAACCAATAACTGGATAGGGAACAGCAATATTTTAATGATCTTAAATATACTAATGCACATAATGCAATATGGGAGTAATTACTGAATTTGAGAACAAAGCCTTTAAGTACAAACGATTTGGCGCAGACTTCTTCTAATTATAAAGGAGCACACACAAACTGTATTGATGTCGAGTGGTGAGCGTGGAACTGTTGTATTCGTCAAGGCTTTTCATTAGTCTACGAGAAAAAAATTGCTTCATGCTGAAAACGCAGGTATCATCTTTGAAAAACGCACCAGTGTTTCCCTTGTATTACCCTATGTTTCACAAGATAGAAAGTCAAATGAATATGCTATTCATGTAAATGTGATAACTGTCTGTAGATTGCTCATATTCTATTGCGAAAATGTCGGCCTACTTGCGAGACAATTTTATTCAAATTTCATTGGACGCTCACAAAGGTAAGCTATGGTGAGAAGCTTGGTAAAACAGCTACGTCGAAAAAAGACGGATTTGCTAAGAAATGGAATTAAATTACGTAAAACGAAGGTAGCAAGTGTTATCGGTCTTCTCGATGTCCTGTTGTAATTTTTTTGCTGCTAGTTGGGCGGGCGTTGCAGTAGTGGTCAAGGTTTCATCTTTTTCATACGCCTGGCGTCGCAACCCGAGGGATGGGAATCTTTCTGAAATGCAGTGACATCATTATGATGATGATTATTCCGATTTAACGTTGTGTAATAATAGCATGTGGCATATGTTTTACCGGATGAAATCCGCATTAAATTTAATTGTGCATCCTCTTGAAATCGGGACTTACATTAATTCGTTTGTTGCGTGTTATAGATTTGTGTAAAGAAATTATAAGCAAGTTTTATAAAACATAAGCAAACTACCACATATATTTTATCAATCAAAAAGGCATCCATCTGTAAAAAATAAATTTGAAAGTAACATATTTAAAAAGAATTCTGTCTTGTTGTGGGAAAGTGCTTAGTTACATTATGTTAATATGCTTAATTAAAATTCATTAACATTCAGAGTTCTGGAATGCAACTGTTGTAGCAAGCAGCATAAATGAAATTGATTATAAATAGTGTAAGAATTGTTGCCTAAAAAATCTTAAGATCGCATGTATTTAATTATTGAAACAAAGTTTGTTGAAGTATTTGTAATTAAGCGAGGTATAAATAGTTTACAGCAACTGTTATCGAGTAGTATTTCTTCAAATTTGCATATTTTACGTTTATGATATATTGGCTTGCACCTGTTTGCTGATGTTGTCAAGAGAGGAAACTAATTATTTTTCAAGAAAGAGCGCATAGTAAGTGAATATTTCACCAGACTGAATAAATTAACCTTCTCGAAGAATAGACTCAGTATCTTAATGTAATCGTATGTATGCAAATCCTGTAATTATTCAGTAATTAATCCTACATTTTAGAAAAACGTGAGTATTTCAGTAATTATTCGAAATATTAACCTCGACAACGCGGTGTAAAACCTTGCCATGAATGTCCATTACAATGCCTCGACCTGGACCCAATTAAGTTGAACCCTGAGCGACACGTTGCTATGACGATTGCTCCACGTTGCAAGAAGTGCAAATGTCCATTTTCCAACGGGCTCGGAGGCTCGCACTCTAATGCTTTGAAATGAAAAACATTCAAATGTGGTGTTTGTTTGTTATATTCAATAATTTAACTTAAATAATATGTTTGTTATTCCGCTACGGATTGCATGACTCTTTATATAGTTTACAGGTTATGTTTAACTTAAAATCAAACAGTTTTAAAAAGTTTGAACAATTTAACGATATGCACTTATAGTAATTCCTGCAAGGTGAACTCGTGGCATTTACGATAAAGGCAATACATTGTTAATTTACAAACGAGTATCAAATTGTTTGCTTAACATGAAAATAGCTATTTAAAAAACATCTTTCGGACCGCTACTGTTATTAAGAAACAGGTTAATGGTAATGCATTATGTAAAACAATCTAACATATTTGTATGACCGCAACTTCCATCTTCAAAGACATGAATCTTTCTAGGCAAAATTTGCATGGTGTACTTAGTGAACCAGTAGTATTACAATTAATTACTAAGCACAAAGTGAACTAAATAAGAACAAAGTATGAAAACAACTCTCTTATGAAATATTATTCAATTAATAACGCATTAATAATACGTGTCAAAACATTAAATGGACGCGCTAAACGAGGCTGAAACATTGCGTATTAATCGTAAGTAGAACGTCATATCACGTTTAACCTTTAACTTTCTTAGTGCTCTCATAACAAATAACTACTAATCCCTTACAATAACGGTAATTTCAAGTTGAGATCATACTTTTTTGTATTGTTACATGCAGGAGATGGTAGATAAAACAAACATGACCTGTTTTAAACATACACTTTCATAGTTTCTGTATATACCATTGGTACACTCACAAACACAATATGTTTTGACATAAAACCGTTTAAGATGTGGCAACTATTCAATCACAACATGCGGTGTAAACAGACGAGGAGGGTAATTTATTCATTTTTGAATATGTTGCCTAGAAAGTCAAATACAAAACCTTCGGGTTCATTTATAAGCCATACAAATCGAAACTAATTTTCGTTAGGCCTAGTTTCGTTCGAAGTCAAAACAGTTTATTTACGGATATGCAAGTCAAAGTCTAAAATTGATTGCTCAACTGCCCAAAACAAAGAAGAGAAAAGTTGGTTTAATCGTTTAAAAAAAACTCGACGTCTGGTGAGCATATTGAACTATAAAGAGGATATTTAGCGTTGCATTTAAAATATGTCAAGGACATAGAACGTCAGGTTGTTATCATATGGGTATATATATATATATATATATATATACGTTTTAAGGTTTCCATATGAGGAAGTAAGTAAAACATGAAGAGTTATGGGTACGTTTGCTTCATAAAAAATAAAAGAGTATGATACATATGTTATTTTGAAGGATAAATTAAAACGTTTTGTGCATTGACGTGTTAATATGTATACCGTGTTGACAGTTGAAAGATATGGCAAAAGTCCTCGTTATGCATCGAAATATATGTTTTAGGAATGTTTTAATTATTGCAACCACATTGAACAAAAATATTTCGGACCGCTACTGTAACTGGTGAATTGTAATGCATAATGTAAACCAAATAAAACATAGCTGTATGCCCACCCCCCCCCCCCCATCTTCGAACACATGGATGTTTTAAAGCAAAATGTGCATGATGTACTAAGTGAACCAGTAGCTTTTACGATTAATGATTAAGCACGAATTGTAATATATAACAACAAAGTATGAAGACAATGCTCTGATGAAATAGTTTTCTATTAATATAGCATTAATAATAAGTGTCAAAACAATACACAGATGCGTTAAACGAGGCGTAAACATTGCGTTTTAATCGTAAGTAGCACGTGATTTCACGTTAAGCCGTTAGCTTTTTTTACTTAAGATGCACTCAAAACAAAGAATTACTAATCCCTTTCAATGCCTGTAATTTCGATTTGATATCATTCTTTATTTTAGTGTTACCTTCTTTATTTTAGTGTTACCTGCAAGAGATGTAATTTCATATTTTCTGTACGTATGGTTGGTAAATTCATAGAGACAATATGGTTTGACATAAAACCGTTAAAGATGTAGCTAATATCCAATCCCAATATGTGATTTCAACATACACGGGGGTCAACTCAATCATGGTTGAACATGTTGGCTAGAAACTGACACACAAAGCCTTCGAGTTTATTTATGAGCCATACAAATCGATACTAATTTTATTTTTACCTCATGTCATTTGAAGTCAAAACCGTTTATTTACGAATATGCAAGTCCAAGTGAAAAATAAATTCAACTGCCAAAAAAGGACAGAAAAGTTGGTTAAATCGTTAAAAAAATCGACGTCAAGTGAGCATGTGAATATTAAGCGGTGCGTTTAAAATATGTCGAGGACATATAACGTCAGAGTGTTATCATGGGTGATATAGATACATGTACTAACTATTGCATTTATTTTAGACAATTCATGTGTAAGCTTTTCAATTGAGGAAGTAAGTAAAACATGAAGCGTTATGGTAACGTTTTCTTTATAACAAATAAAATAGTATGATAGACACGTTATTTTATAAGGATGTATGAAAACTTGTTGTGCACAAACGTCTTAATATACGGTGTTGACAGTTGAAAGAGATGACTAAGGTCCTCGTTATGCAATGAAGTATATATTTACGAATGTTTTCAATCACGCAGCCTCTCGTGTCTGTTTATATAACTGAACGATACAAATCATTTCAATATATTTTTGTCATCAGTACTGTTGTCCATAATTTGGTTTATGCCTGTATGGCCCTGAGGTTCATGTTAGGGTACGAAGAAAGCTCTTCTTCGCAACATTCGCTGCGAGTGACTGATTGATTTCGTAACGTTCGCAGCTCAAAACACGGCTTAAGTCATGTCGTTTCATGAGTTGAATTTAATATATCCTCATACATTCTAAATATTTTGCACACGTTTTTCTTTATAATGTATATAGTTATGATTAAGATTTAGTATAAGTGGTCTACTTTACAGAAAAACTTCATTGATACTAATTATTAAAGACTTAAGATATACAGTTTGATTAAAGACTTAATATATACAGTTAGATCTGTCGTTGTTATAGGTCAATTACAATAATAAGACGTCTGAGTTCTAGCAAAAAGGGCGTTAACCCTAGTAAATGTGTGGTTCTTCATGTGGCTACATGCACAAACCGGAAGTCACGACTGTAGACTGAGTCTTGTCAGTTTGATATTAAGCACAACTTCGGCATTGCATTTTAAATTATGAATTTGGATTTAAAACAAGCACTTAAATTATGTAATAATGTTGTCAATTGAAATGTCTACAACTAGACATTTCTGTACATGAAGACTTGTATCAGGCAATCTATTTTTTAAATCAAGTTTACACAACTAATGCAAACATCGTTATTTCAGTAACAATTACAAAAATTGTTTAGCTGAATTACTGGGAGGAAGGTAAAACATTTGGATTACTAATAAAAGTTCAATGTAAAATATATAACAACATGTTACAAATCAGAATGAACTTAGTTTGATATAATAACATACAAGCAAGCGTTTAATTCCATACAAAAATGTTTATATTTGTTATATTTTGTTTGATAATAGGTTAATAGGTTTGATAAGTACTATCTAGCGTTCAAATAATACCAAAAGTGGAATCAAATCGACATTTTTTTTTCAGTTATTGTTAAATAATTATATTGCTGGATTATTGAAGACGTAAATGTCATTAAGACTGTTGAATGTGTGATAACCACGGAAAACATGAAAAAATATTGCAATTGCTATGCCAGTTTTGTAGTTAAAACCTTAAAACGTTTTCCACAAATAAATAGTGCAAAATGCAATAACAAAACGAATGACACACATGCTACCTGGGTAACACGTCATGTTCGTAGTTTGTTAAGTTGCTTGTTGTCAAGCGTTTATGTGTCATTTAACTTATAAAACAAATATTAAAAGTACAAACCGTTTGTTATAATGTGCAACCATATGCATCGTTTGCATTTTACAAAATTAATCACTCATGCGTGGGAAGTATAATATAGCCTCAGAATAAGACAAACGTAACACGTTTTATATCTTTTATATTGTCTGTATATGTTTTATATTTCTGACATTGTCTGTTTATGTTTTTCGTTCGTTGATATATTTTAAAAGACAAAGTTTTGAATAGCGATCATAATTATTAGCAAATTTATCTCTTTCATAAATATGTTTTCAAACAATTTACAAACAATTCAAGCTCGAACATAATTATATTCAAGTTCTTTCTTACCATCTATTGTATCCGAATGGAATCGTCTACCCGACGACATCAAAAATGCTGAAACGCTCCATTCCTTCAAAAGATTAATTAACAGTGATCGTCCGATCTCAAATCCTTTACTTTCATATGGCGAAAGGCGCTGTAAATGTTACATATGCGCTTAAGAACAGAGTGTAGCGCTCTAAGTGATCATCTTTTCAGACGCAACATAGTTACATCGCCTCTATGTCACTGTGGACTTCTCGAAACCACGTCACACTACTTCCTTGCATGCAATCTGTATATACACATTCGTGGTGAACTCATTAACACAATATCAATTTATTCTGTCCCATGTATCGAAACTATTCTATATTGAGACGCATCACGTGACTACTTAACCAATACTAAAATAGCTGATGCAGTTCACAAATTTATTATAAATAGTAAGCGATTTGATACGTAACTATGCTACAGAACGAATCACATACTTCTCTTTCTCTCTCGCTCGAACTTAACAAGTCTTCATAAACATCGTCTTTCTTTTCTTTCCTAACCTCTCTCTTTATTTCTTACATTTCTCAAACATGTCAACATATTAATTTTATTAAGCAAATATAAGTATATAAGTGGAGTTATTTTGTATAAAAAATATTGTTCACTTTGCCTTACATAGCCAATTATGTACGTAAACATATAACTTTTCATATAGCAAGGGAGAAGAACCGTATAAGACTGTGTCTTTCGTTCTAATCATTTTCGAACATGAAAGTATGAGTATTGTTGTATGATATTCCATGTATAAATAATGTAAACTTGTTTGAAATAAAATATGTTTAAACTAAATATGTTTTAATCAAAATATCTATATTTATATGTTTGCTTTAATTATATACAAATTAAAGTTAATTATAATTTGAGATATTCGAAAGATTGATCCAAGTTAATATATCATACTTATATGAATTAAAAACACAAAACTGTGAGGCTTTTCTACATCCGTCATAGTCTAGCCGTTCTCATCATGATAATTCAAAATGGTATGCGGAGAGTGTGCAAAATATGAAAACAGTATACACATTTTTACAAATCATATTATTTCGTGCGAGGCACTAGGTACATCTCATGGCATCTCGTTTGTTCAACGAGGGTGAACGTGACCTTTTAATACTCATCTTAGCAGGGTGTGATCCAAATAAACTGTCGGGCTAGCGAAAATTATGTCTGGAAAGCATACACTTTTAAATGCATTTGTGTAACAGTTTATAACACAAAATTATGAGAAGTTTGGACAAATGCAGAAGATCGTGATAACGTCACTTCCAAACGGAGACACAACTATAAAGGGATGTTTTACATAATAACACATATTTAAATGAAACCCATAAGTAATTCAAAATAAATTACAATGTCTCTCCAGGAAGTTCCGTTCTTTACATATTTATTTATTTATTTATTTATTTTTTTTGGGGGGGGTGCTGTCATTTTGTGTCTTTTGTTGTAATATTTTAAATCGCTGTTTGCACATTTATATATGTAAAAACAACACAATTCGGTGTAAAAAGGGAACTTAATGTTGACCCAAAATTTGCCTAACGTGCTTTTGTGTTGACTATGTTCAAGATAATGATAGTTTTAGGAAGATTAACAATACTACAAAACATTTCCATTAAGGTGAACCTATATTGATAACTTCGAATAGTAAGCACATTTTAATGTATGCTGCTTATTTGTTTTATCTGTGTATGTATGTTAATTTAACAATGATTATATTTAATTGTAACTGTTTCACTGAAACTTTGTTCGTCCCTTTTTCGTTTAAATGCTCGAAACGACGCGTCAAAGATCATGCCCGTTTCAAAAGACGTTATATTATTATAGTTTCTAGTCAAGTCCATTTAAATTGCAAACAAGCGGTTGCCATGCATACAATAAAGGAAATTTTATTGGTTGTAGTAAATCAATTGTTTCATTAACTCGTATTGTTAGAAAAAAATATCAAGCGAAACACACCAAAAATATCATATATCTGCCTCGCATTAAGTAAGAAAAATAATAACGGCTTTTTAGATGTTATCGGTATATGAAGTAGGAATAGAAGTGAACGTCGAAAAGCTTGTTGATGTCTTTCAAACTTAAATATAAACGGCATTAACTTATTCCACGTTGAACTATTCAACCCTTCAACAAACACCAACTAGGTGCCAATGTCCGTATATGCGATACGCTCATGATCACTTATCATCATGATTTAGTATAATTGGCTTGAAACTAAGACACCTATGTTTATACAAACGTCATTATTCATTTCTATTCGACATACTATTTATGGTTCTTTTTTTGGAAAATGAAATGTTCTAAGTAAAACTGATATTATTAAAAAAATATTTAACAAAATGTCCAGAAAAAGTTTACATTCTATTTTATTCGACAGGAACATAAAATATACTGATTGTTGTAAGTAAAATATTCAATAATACCATTACCATGTGCATATCACATCCAATGACATTGAATAGTAAACGCCAGCGTGATTAAGTGTTTTTTTATATTATATGTAATGTATCAAATGTTATTCGTTCAGCAACATACGCTGTAAGAGACCGATTGCCAATTTAACGCTTGCAGCTCGGAAGATGATATAATGTGGTTTGCTTGTCAATCATTCTGACAGGTCATGCAGCGTTTGATATATGGTTTAAATGCCAGTGAGTTGTTTTGATTTGGCAAGTAATTGCGTAACATTTGCTTTTTAACAAAAGTAGGGCACTTAAATAATTGTTATAAGAAACTTTTCTATGTGAATATGCAATCGTTTTAAATTAATTCAAGGTTATGTTACATAGCTATGGAAAGGTGAAGTAAACGACACGAAGTTAAAGTATTCAATTAATATCATAAGTGAAAGTGCACTTATATTTGTATATCATTTAACAAAAATATCACACAAAATGAAACACGAGTCGATTGATTGCCCTTTTGTGTGCTTGTATGCATTTAAGTGTCTGTCTGTATAGAAACAAGTATCTAAACATCTATGAATGATTTGGAAATAGTTACCAGTATTTTGGGAACTCAATACGGTCCATTCAACTACTAAATCTACACGTAGTGAAACGCACCGTACATATCCAAGACAATCCATCTTCAATATTATTTACACATCTTTAAGAAAAGCTGTCGATTATATGGTTCATTGGTTTGGATGCTTATGAAAAGGTTGTCAATACATTGTGTATTTTTAATTGTGTAATTGTTTACAATTGAAAGAGTCAACTCAAGTTTTATTAGCAATAGTCATCGGATATATTGATTTCTTGTGTCGAATTATTGTTTTAAAATGTGCCCATAAACAGCCCTTAATTAATGTTTAATTAACTCGGTTAACATTTCATTCTTACCAATCGATAGAATGACAAATATATGTGTCGTCGGCAATATTTTTACAACACATAATTAATGGAAACGAAAACGGGAAACTATGTTTTGCTGTTATTATACTTCGTTTGCATAGAGGCAACGTACCAACAACACTCTAGACAGAAGTCATTATCCTAACGAGTAATGCAATATTCTTATTGAAATAGCTGTGTAGAAATTATGACGTGTTCTTTTCGATTTTTTAATGTTTTTTTTTCTTTCCTTTATCTCATCTCATGTTTTTCTTTGATAAGCGTTTTCATTCAACGTAGTGTCCTATTTTAGTCGAACAATGCATAGAAAAGGAAATAGTTAAGAAACCCCAGAGGACAGAAAACATTATTCTATATTAACTTACTTAAAAGAAGAAAACGCGTAAGTGTTTACATCTCGACGAGGGATGCGCAAAGCCTATGGTATTTAAATTTAGTTCGTTTATTTCATATGCTTATAGTGTGATATTGGGATGCTATCCGTCGCATTTGAGTTTCCTGTGTAGCGTGATACAATATGAAATGCGGATCATCATGGAGAGTCAAAAGGACATGGATCCGAAAAATGTGATAAAATATGAATCATGTAAGTAAAAACAGCTTACTAGGACTTTATGGACCTGTGGCATTGCCTATTGATATTCAAATGATTTGTACGTATAACTTACAAACATTAAACACTTAAATATCCAGTGTGAGTTTAATATCCTACGATGCATCACAAATATTTTTCTCATGTACAAATCTAAGTCTACCTGAGATCCATTGTAAACGGTGTATGGTTGGTAAAGTGGGTTATGTAACTAAATGCCAACGTTCCCTACTAGCGTTTGATTTCAAAACGAATATTTCACCAATAGAGGCTGGTTTGTAATAAGTGCTCTTATATGGAGAGATTGTGTACATACATTATAAGACAAAGCGTTTTTTTATTGTTAAGTAAATGTGTGCATTACATTGGACGCATACAGCGGTGATAATTTGTAGCGGTTGAATTTCTTTGAAGTGAGTCGCCAGCTAAATATATCATTTACCGACATGGAAAAGAACCCATAAGGTATGTATAAATAGCAATAAAAAATCTTTGTCATCGTCATTCACTTCATCGTCTTCGTCATATTTTTAATAATTATTACTTTTTAATTTATTATTATTATTATTATTATTATTATTATTATTATACACATATTGTGAACGTATATATATATATATATATATATATAGGTACTAAATATTATTTCGCCTTAAGTAATTTTGCTAACTTTCATACAAAATGTATACTTCGAAGCATACAATTCTGGCATTGTGTAAGTAAAATTGTAATGACAAGGACTAATTTTAGACGTTAATAAAAATGTATGTCGTTAATACGTAAATGCTGCGCGGTATCGTGGTTACTTAATCAAACATGTTTCGAGTATGATGTAACAATCCGATCAATCATTAACAAAATATATCCTTAATCTCTCATTTCAGTAATGTCAAGAAATAAAAATATTTAACGAAATCGTTAAAAATTTTAGATCTGAGGTAAACGTTTCAAAAAGATTTTTAATTGCCAAGTAATCATGAATGCACTAAATTTTGCTGAAAGTTATATTTCGAATGACTAATACTGATCGTGTCAGTTTGTCGAAATACACTGGAAATTCAAACTTAAGATATCGCTCTTGTATTTAAGCACATCTTCTTGTACCGTTTACATTCCATTTTAGAAAGTTTAATATTTAACATTCCATGTTCTGATTTGTTAGTTGAATAACGAGACTGTCCCGAGCGGAATTTTGTAGAAGGATTTATTCTGGTTGAAAATAAAGAACCCGCTTGCCCTACCCACTTGCCTTACAGTTGAGTATATTTACTCTATTTACGGATAACACAGGGTTTGTCGTTTTTTATTGTTTTGCATTTAATTATTGCTAACATTGCTCACGTATCTTACAATATTTATAGATATATGCCTGGTTGCGTGTAGTTATCATTCAATTAAACCATTGGTTTCAATAAATATTTTTTGTTTTGAAACAACAATAAATACAACAAATAAATGATATAAACAAATCTAAGGTGTAGGTATAAATTATCAGTTACTTATGAACGCTTTGAAGTTGATACTCAAATAAAAATAAAATTGTACATTTTGCTTAAAAGTTAAACATATATTGCACAACCACTTCATACTTTTAAAGTTAACTGTTTTGTGAATTATGCATACACCTGTTCATATAATATTTTATTCGCAATATTCACCCATGTCTCCGTTATAGCATGCCTTGAACAGCATGTAGAAGTGAATACTGTTGATGGTATTACATAATTAATTTTGTATGGCATCAAACTGTGGATGTTATTACATAATTGATTTTGTATGGCATCAAACGGTGGATGTTATTACATAATTGATTTTGTATGGCATCAAACGGTGGATGTTATTACATAATTGATTTTGTATGGCATCAAACGGTGGATGTTATTACATAATTGATTTTGTATGGCATCAAACGGTGGATGTTATTACATAATTGATTTTGTATGGCATCAAACGGTGGATGTTATTACATAATTGATTTTGTATGGCATCAAATGGCACCTGTTGCTCGCAAATACCATCATGTGTTTTCCATTGCGACCAACATAGAAGTTAGCTAAACGTTTTGTAAATCAGCTTGAAAGTGTTTTATTATAATTAGTATTATCGATATTTAAAACATGTTGTTTAAAAAAAGACTTCTAATAATAACTGCGGAATTCCAAAATGAAAACTCTTCGCTAATAGTAACCTTAATGAACCTCACACATTCGGTATCTTAGAATAGAACGTAATATACAATTTCGGAAACTATTAAACGATTTCCCGGCATCAAAGCAGCTGTGCAAACGTGCCAAATTTCACTGAGGACAAGTGCTAATTTACGCTGGATTGGTGGTCCGCCAATATCTCAACATAAAATTTCCAACAATTGTTTTGCTTTGAGTCGTCTTTTGTTAGCATATTGCATAATTGCATTTATATCGATAGATGTTGAAGAAGATTTATTTGTTTTGTTGAAGTTAACTGTGCTTCATGCTTAGCGTTTTGTAATTCATATGCGTATATAGAGCTTTCTTAATGAAACAGTATGCGTACAGAAACACATGTGGTCTTATAAAATCGAATACAAATTTCATTTAGTATTAAATATGATGCTAATCGTGTATGTTCAAGTAAATATGTTGTTAGATTTATCATATCGTTTCGAGTTTTGTTTTTGCTAACGCTCGATTATTAAGCATAATTTAAGTAGTATTTAAGCATTAAATTGTTGGGTTTAACTATCGCTTTAAGAAAGTGTTATGTGAATTACGTTTCCTTTACGAGATCTTGAATACATGTGAAGCATCCAGGAAGAAAACGATCCATATGAAAGAGTGAATCACATCATAATTAATCGTAGTTTAAGCCGCGTTGCATATTACCGAATGAATGTTAAAACTCTTACTGCAAGGTTGTGCAAAATATGGTGATTCATCAGCTTATTTGTAGTTATTTATTTATGTAGCTATTGACAGCTTCCATACCAATAACATCATCAAAAAGGAGCCTGTATATCACATTAATTTAATCAGCATATAACGGCCACAAAATATCCACTAATTACTGTATATGAGCATTCATGTATGTACAGTGCATGGCAATGATTAGTGTGTTTAAAAGAATTGTACCTAAGATTTAAAGCTTTTGCATTTGGCCGCCCATTACACAAAGTAAATGCTTGATTTAATGCTCACGGACAAGAATGTTTTACATATTTTCTTAACAAGCCGAAGTACTAATCGTTCCCTCGTCTGCTAAACCGGTAAAGGAAACATTTCGTAGTTAAAATCTCGTACTTAAACTAAAACCGTTAGTCATATTTTCTGAACACGTTTAAATGGTTTTCTAGAACTGAGCTAAATTGTATACAACCAACAAAACAAATATTAAAATCGTATAAATCATGGTAAGATTATTTCAATGATGCATTTTACATTTTACCGCAACTAAGTTTGTACTTGACGGATTCAATATTAATAACGGGCGTTGCATACTAGAGTTTTGTATACCGATCATCTATAATCATGAACAGCCTTAAGTTAATATAACTAATTATGGAACAATACAAATATGAATACTTTATTTTATTACGTTAGCAATTTCTTATGTGAATAACATACGTTGTTCGCACACAAACGTATTTAATCATGTAATGTGAATCACATTAGGTTTTCGCACACCGAAGTATTTACCGGGGAAATCATAAAAATTTAATCCAATTATGCATGACGATCTTTTCGTATACGTTTCATTTTACTCTTTGACTTAATTCTATTTCGGCACTTATAGGCTTGAAATCTTGACATTTAGACAAGAAACCTTGGTGCACTTGAACACAGGAATGTTGTCAATTACGAAAATAAATAGCGTTCAATGAACGAAATCAATTCTGGTAGAATTAGTTCCTTTTCAAATGTCATCTTTATTAATAGACTGTCAGATGATCTTTGGTAAACACGTATTAACATCCACTTGAAGTAATTTTTCTATTCAAATATAATTACAAAACATTCATTCTCTTTTAACCTTTTAATTTACAATCGCACTGGTTTTGATTCAACGTTGTCATTACGACGTCATCATCAAAATAAGAAACTATCCGAGAAATGGGGAAAATGTGACAATCGTTTAAACAAACTAAATATTTGTTCTTATTATAAAGTATTTATTACTTTTTTGGAGGATGTAATTACTTTAATTTGGGACACAGCATCTCGTGGACTTTTGTTTTGTAAAATGAGTGTATTATGTAACCTATTAATAATCGTCATATATATTATGTTTTAATGTTTTATTTCTAACTCGACTGGGAATAATTATATTCGATTTAATAAAATTATTATTAGTATTAGTATTATTATTATAAACAGAGCAAACTTATATTTGTTAACTATTATTTGTTGGCGTGAAGTTAAATTGGTATTGTACAGAAAAATAAATCTCCTTGATGTAAATGAAACAAAGAAAACAAACAGTACGCATGAGGTATAAACATTAATCATATAATATCATAGAGCACCAATACATACGGGAATTGGTCAATACGCATAACGCACATACAAATGTATTAACAAACCAATGCTAACCAAAATATACACGAAAACAATCTGGCATTCTAGTAACGAAAACGAAATTCTGCAATAACTGTTGTTTACTGATCATGTACTCATAGCGTATTGCGGAAAGATTGATAGCAACACAACAAATTGGTTAACAAGTTACGAAAATAAAGAATAATATACGTTCTTATTTACGACCACAGTGTCCGAGAAAGATTGTTTCTTTTTATACTTATCCCTTTAGCCCACGATATAACGTTTTTAGCATTGTAAAACTTGACGCGCCTGCGTTAAGCAACGTTAGACACATCAATATGTCTGCTTGAACTCGTAACATAATCCTCGCAATGATTGCCATCTCTCTGTGCGATGAAATGACGACGAGTTTGTATAATAATTCCGCATCATATTGTGATAATCACATCTATGTTCATTAAAATGACTAAAAGCGGAACTAACGACATATAAAACACAAGAATGTCATTTTACAGAGGAATATGGTAGGGTAAAAGTGTTGGTGAATTCCCGAAAGGAAAAATAATAATTATATTATAATATCAATATAACAGCGTGAAAGTTCAAATACATTTGAGCCGTGCTGTGGAAAAACTAGGCTTCATGCATGTGCGTGAAGTATTGTCTCAGACTGGCATGTGCGTGAAGTATTGTCTCAGACTGGCATGTGCTTGAAGTATTGTCTCAGACTGGCATGTGCGTGAAGTATTGTCTCAGACTGGCATGTGCGTGAAGTATTGTCTCAGACTGGCATGTGCGTGAAGTATTGTCTCAGACTGGTATGTGCGTGAAGTATTGTCTCAGACTGGCATGTGCTTGAAGTATTGTCTCAGACTGGCATGTGCGTGAAGTATTGTCTCAGACTAGCATGTGCTTGAAGTATTGTCTCAGACTGGCATGTGCGTGAAGTATTGTCTCAGACTGGCATGTGCGTGAAGTATTGTCTCAGACTGGCATGTGCTTGAAGTATTGTCTCAGACTGGTATGTGCGTGAAGTATTGTCTCAGACTGGCATGTGCGTGAAGTATTGTCTCAGACTGGCATGTGCGTGAAGTATTGTCTCAGACTGGCATGTGCGTGAAGTATTGTCTCAGACTGGCATGTGCGTGAAGTATTGTCTCAGACTGGCATATGCGTGAAGTATTGTCTCAGACTGGCATGTGCGTGAAGTATTGTCTCAGACTGGCATGTGCGTGAAGTATTGTCTCAGACTGGCATGTGCGTGAAGTATTGTCTCAGACTGGCATGTGCGTGAAGTATTGTCTCAGACTGGCATGTGCGTGAAGTATTGTCTCAGACTGGCATGTGCGTGAAGTATTGTCTCAGACTGGCATGTGCGTGAAGTATTGTCTCAGACTGGCATGTGCGTGAAGTATTGTCTCAGACTGCCATGTGCGTGAAGTATTGTCTCAGACTGGCATTTGCGTGAAGTATTGTCTCAGACTGGCATGTGCGTGAAGTATTGTCTCAGACTGGCATGTGCGTGAAGTATTGTCTCAGACGGGCATGTGCGTGAAGTATTTCTCAGACTGGCATGTGCGTGAAGTGTTGTCTCAGACTGGCATGTGCGTGAAGTATTGTCTCAGACTGGCATGTGCTTTTAAAGTTTTATCCCAGACTGGCATGTTCGTAAAGTATTGTACCAGACTGGCACGTGCATAAAGCATTGTCTCAGACAAGCATGTGCGTAAAGTATTTTCCCAGACAAGCATGTGCGTAAAGTATTGTCCAAAAATGAAATATGCCTAAAGTATTGTTCCAGACTGGCATGTGCGTAAAGTATTGTTTAAGACTGGCATGTGCGTAAAGTATTGTCCCAGACTGGAATGTGCTTTTCTCATACGCTATCAAGGGCTTTCACTTTCTGCAAAAAAAACTTGATTGTCGTGTAACAGAGACTTTTTTAACGAAAAAATAATCCGAAAAGCCCGGTTTTCCATTTGCATTGCGTACTTCAAATATAGTTTCTCATAAAGTGACAATTCCGCAGGTTAAATATATGTGTTTGTTATGAATACTTTCAAGAACTTCACCCTCAAAAGGATATTTTGTCATTTGGTGCACATTTTAGCTAACAAAAGTAGTTGGTTTCTTTTATTGTACGCATAAACAATATACATACATAAACGTAGGCGAATATCAACTGCCAATTTTGATCATCATTGTATACTTTAATTAATAAATATATACGTCATTTCTAATAAATGCGTAGCAAACGCGGTCGATTTGTGTTTTGAAGAGAACTATGACGAAATTGTGCGCATGTTATATCTTGTCATTTAATAATAACTCATCGCAGGAAACCAAGGTATATTTTCCGTTGTCACAAAATTATAGACCGATGTAGACATGGCAAACATAATTTCGTTTTGGTAAAAATTGAAAATAAAACTTATGAACAATTAAATTGCATTTCTGTTTTCAAAAATATAATTTCTATCAAATTATAGGTTGCCGTAAAATATGACAAGGCGTCTGCATTTAACGGTTTGCATATGCGTCACGTTTCATTGATTTAATTTCCGTACGGCATTGGACACGATATCGAATATATGAATACGAGATTTTCCTAACCTTATGTCCCATGGTCATTCAAGATGCAAGTGCACATGAGTGAATGTGGATTTCGACTAGGATGTATCTGCGCTGCGTACAATATTTAAAACGTTCAGATACGTTCATATGTTCTTTTCGCAAAGCTCTTCGTATCATTTCAAGGAATTTCACCAAAACTATAGTGACTGAAAATCAACGTATCTTATACGTATGCAACAGGGCATTATTGTCGTTAAATGCGTGTCGTTCACATTAAAAACAATATAAAGACGATGAATACACTGAACAATCAAAGTGCTGAAGGCATTGAAGTTGTTCGCTGTTGTCGTCCTTGATTAGCTTGTGCGCATTGAACAGGCTAATCAGTGTGCACAGACTAATCATATTTGACATGCATTAAGCCCCGTTTTCCCTGAAAGCAGCCAATATGTACAGATTTTAATGATAAACACTAGACTGGCCAATGTCGTCTTACATCATTCGTCGTCTGCAGCGCAGACAGGCAGCGGTAATCGTTCCTAGCATAGTGAGTTACAGTCCTTAGCGTAGCTAAGTTAGCTAAGCATATACTGATTTGCAAAACATGCTCTGTAAATTTAGTCAGCCGCTAAGGCAACCAACTAAAAATTGCATTTTTCGCCTCTGTTTCCAATCGCGTTTGAAATGCGTTCGGGTTTGTGAACGGCTTTGAGATTATCCGGACACAGACCGGGTCCTTTTATTGGCATTGGAACAATTATGCTTCGATCAGTATTTTGCTTAAATGCAGTGAAGCTATCGAGCGATGCAGATATAAAATTTTGCTACCGAAACCAGTCGGACGTTACGCTAGAAAAGATTGTTTAACGCATGCCTGGTCATTCGTATTACAGTACATATAAGCCCTACCGTATCCCACTCCACAACCGTTTTAATTAAACCCAGCCTTATTTACGACGGGGAGTGTACTATATTAACTAAGTACAAAGACGAAAAGGTGTCAATGTTTACATCTCGAGTACAGATGCGTAAAGCTTGAGGTTTTACAAGTATTTAAATTACGTTAATTTATTATAGATGCAAATTATGAGAAATTTTGGAGCTATTCGTCGCATTGGTGTTTACCTATGTAGCGTGATATGTGGAATGCGAAGCATCATGCGGAGTCAAAAGGACTTGAATAGGAAATCATTCTTCTGAAATGTGAATCATTTTAGTGAAAGTAGAGTTGACTATATATGGACATCATCGCGCTGAGGACATGCCCATTGATATATTTATATGTACTTTTGCGTATAAATTGCAGTCAACACTGAAATACCCAGTGTGAGTTAAATAGAACACTTTGCATTACGTTAAGTTTATTATTGACAATTCATATTCTTCCTGAGATTAATTGCAAACTTATTTTTGTGAAGCGTTATATAACTAATTGAGTTCGTTCAACTTACATTTGCTTTCAAAACGTAATACAGGCTGGTGTATAATAATAACGTGTATAAAAGTTATTTCGTGAATTTAAACTTTGTAAGACAAAACGTAGTTTTTGAGTAAATGAGTGTACATAACATATGTGCATTACATTTGACACATACATCGGTGAAAAAGTGTTGGTGTTGGATATTTTTGCAGTAAATCGCTTCTTTTATATAGTAAATATCGACGCGTGAGGAAAACATTAAAGGTATGTGTTAAAAAAGCAATCAGTCATCATCGTAAGTACCATTTACATCATCATTTCCATGATATAATTTCAGATATGTTTCGTAATTACCCATTGATGTATGAGTAGCCTTAGAATTGATATCAATAATATTGGTATGTCTATGATATGTTTATGATATGTTTTACCCAAATTATGTCTTTACACTTCATTCTTGATTTTATGTTCAAAGTTTTACAAAGAGAGTGCGGACAGATTATTATATTCTCATTTCAATACCGTCATTATTACTACAAATGTCATAATGACTTGTACCCTAAATGCACGGCTCCGCTGTTGCAAAAGGGGGCGTGTGTATTAATCGTGCTGTCATTTAAATAACAACATGTCAGGGTGTTCGGTGCATAAAAATATCCGGGATAAATATCAAGAGTTAGCAAAGCTGTGAAGATGTATGTATTTCACGTGTACTTTTTGAATGTATTTTCCGTATCTAAATTTTCGGACTCTCAAAAAATATTATCTTTAAATTAAGTGTCCGAACAGAAATAGTTATTACGGTAATTATTTGCATTTTTAATGATCATCTTGTTCTCGCACAACGAGCAATGATAAATTTTATGGAAATTAAAATTGTTATATCTGTATTAGAAATTAATCCTGTACATATCGACTTATTGATTATAATGTTCATAAGTTTTATGTTTTATTATATGATTAAAATCGTGTTAATGTACACAATTTTCTAATTTTCGCTTGTCTCCTTCAAAAAATGAAATGAAAGGCAGGTATAAGCAAGATACGTTTTTGATATTATATATCTTTATGAATATGGCGTAAAATCGATGCACATAACTCAATCTGCAATACCATTACCAGCTGTTCATCACAATTCTTCGGTTTACATAATGTAAAAAGTAAATTAAAACGTTGTTTATTAACATCAGAATGTTTAATCATCGTTCAACGTAATTTAAAACATGATGTTCTTCAGAAAAACCGTTCAATTAACTAACAGCAAGATGGGAATCGACCATGAAACAATTTTGCTGATATGAATCTTAATTAACTTCACACATTCTGCATCTGAAAATATAACTGGAACTAATAAAAATTGTTCTTGTCTTAAAGCAGCTTTTAAATCAGGCGTTATTTTATTCATGTCTGGTGTTTGCTCATCGGGCTCGACAAAATCAACAAACTCATTAAAAACCATCTTTTTGTTAAAGTCGAATATGACCATCTTATTTTTTAACTGCGATATCCGTAACTGTGACTGTTAATTGTTACAAGAACGCCAATAATTATTGCTTTTGAATTGAACGAAATATTGTTCAAACCATAGAAGATTTACTTGTTTTGTTTACCTTAACAATGGATTAAGTGATCATCGTTTTGCTTTTATATGAGTATTTTATGCATTATAAATTACACGTTCTCCATAAATATACACAGAACACAAATGTAGGCTCATTAAATCGTATTCAAGACAATGGCACTGGTAATTATGATAATCTTCATATAATTTGCAAACAGAAGAAAAATATGAGCCTCGAATAAAAAATATCTTTCCCTCGAAGAGTCATTCAGATTTCGGTTTTCACTAAAGCTTGTTTATTTGGCATAATTTAAGTGGCATTGAGTCGTTTGGTTTCATATCATATTAAGAAAGTGTAATGGGGTTTACGTTTCCTTTACGAGCTTTTGAATGCATGTGAAGCATCCAAGAAGAAAACGATCATAAATGAAAAAGTAAACCCATCATAATTACTCGCATATATAAAGCCGCGTGCAAATCACAGTCTTACTGCACGTTTTGAAGCTTTCACCATAAAAACAGTTTACTGCAATGATGTGCAAAATAAAATTCATATATATTATCGTACAAACATTTATGTTTAATGTGCTTTTAAAAAGATGTTTATTAAAACAATTATTGTTGTTTTTGCTTCCTCTGTTTTAAATTGTTTTCAGGTATGTTGTTTAAAGTCCGTTGTATAAAACTTATAATCGGTATCTTTTGAAAGGTACGAGCTAGTTCCCTATAAATAGCGGCTATTGAAATTCTGTATCATATTATTATATACCTGATTCATATTCCATATTTCTACGGCCATTAAAACAAACAATGATACTACCCCTCCACGATAAAAGAAAGAATGATACCTGTATAAGATTTCATGCGTTTAACGTTACACTTCGTTATTGTTATGGAAATGGTAAGTCCAAATAGTTAAAATCGCAAATCGCTCAGTACGGACAAAATAAATTATGCTCCCACATAGACTTACTTTTGCGAGAGGTTTTTTTACTCTGATTGACTTGTTTCACTTCACTACCGGAATATTGTTTTCATATAATCACCCCACGTTGAGAACATCTTTCAACGTGGATTCAGTATGACTAAAAACAGTTCCCTATCACGTTTGTGAGTTTAACTAATCATGACCGTAAAATGCCATAGCTAAATGGCAAAACAGGAGTTTGCGATGTCAGTCAAATAAAAGAGATAATCCGTATCACGTAACTTATTATTATTTTATAATGGTAAACATCATTTACCCGAATCTACGAAACAGTTCTTACGTAAGAATGTTTGTTCTTTTTTATCATGATTAAGTCTGTTTTGTGTTTTGTGTTTGAAGGGTGTTGTATTGATTTTCTGACTGTTAAACTCTAAATTCTAACACAATCAAATGCATTACCAGATGATTTATATTAGTACAGTTATATATACTGGTCTATACTTAGAATATGGTTTACTAATAATTGAAAATAAAACTGTCTATAAATTGGAGAAGAACAACATTGTTTTTGCATTATAGATAAACAAGTGTGCAATTTATATTGTTACCTGTTGAGAGAATGGCATAGATACGCGAAGGTCGTTTGCTTTCACACTAATTAAATAAATGCCAATGAATTAAATAATGACTAACAGTACGCCTGACATTTTCTTGTTGCGCCAACACTTCTAACTTTTCCGACAGAATTATCTGCAACTCCTATGAGTTTTAAGTTTGTTCATTATTCCAAATATAATTAGAGAGATTAGCAAATTTATTTGATACAATTAAAGACAGCTGGGTCAATTTATACTTAGTGTTGTTTAATAACATAAATTATATAAATAACGTAACTGTCGTTTATTTATTAAAAAGTATTTATCAATATTAATTGCCTTCTCCCTCATCAATTACCTGTGTGCAGGATCAACGGGGTTCACAGGGTTTTTTAAACGTGTTCAACAGAATGTAAACACACCGTTAAGAACTTTATTTTTGCTAAATAATATATAAAGTTATTGACATACATTTGCATACATCTTAATTGCTTGAAGGATGTTGTCTTTCTTTTTGTGCCGATATTTAAAGATTTAAGAATAAATCATTGAATCCGTTTGAAATCGGTGCAAAATTTTCACGTTGCGTGCAGCATAACCGTGAAAATGACTGCGTTACACATCGAATTTTTGGCCAGGAACACAGGCCTATTAGAGAAGGTAATTCTGATGCATTTCATATTGCTTATATGCAGCATAAACAACTGTCTAAAATGAACCAGTTGAAATTCTTAAGAAATCGTTTTAAAAAGTTTTAATAAGAAAAGCAACACAAACCGGTGTGTTTACGTCCAATAACGTTCGATTGTCAACCCCACAAAGTCACGTGATCCTGCACCCTGGTTAAAGACTGATTTTTTTCACTTAGCGCTTTCAACCCATGGATAACCTGCCTAATATATATCATCATAATCATTCTGTGTATGGAATACAGCGTTATAAAAACAGTACGATATAGTTTATCAAATAAATACCCCAAACTAGACCAATATACTAGTATATTAATTGATAGCGCATATTCATTTTAAAGTATCAGTTTTGCTACATATGTGGATAAAAATGTGAAAGGTTAATGCTGTACATACAGTATGTATGTCAATGTTTTGTATGATTTGATGTCAAAAAATGCATGTCTAAAGAATGTTGGGTGTCATCCCGCCTGCATCAACAGTAGTTGTGTCTACCCATACCGAAATGACTTCGTCGGAAATATCAAGAACCATGTTGTGTACATTGTATTGAAATACAGGAGCACATATAATATTTATATAATGATGTTACCACAAATTTTTTTAACTGTGCGCACTTATTTGTTCGCATGTATATTTATTATTACAGACGTGAGCCTTTCTGGTTGCAATTCTTTAGCAAATATAATAACTAGATTAACCTCTCTAGCGGTGAGACAATGAACAGTATCGCTCGTGAGAGCACGGAATGCACGTGTATCTCGTAATATAAGATTTGTAAACGTACTTTATGGCGTCGTGTGATAGTGAATCATTTATCTGGGAAACTGTTCATTAATGTCAAATAGGTCATAAGGCAAGTCTCGTCGTTGAGATAATTCTGAGATAATTCTGAAATAATTCTGAACAAAAGCTAAGTCGCCTTGAACAAACACATAGAGCTGTTGCTTGCTTTAGTACTGAAACAGTTCGTATTTATTTTAATGTTAAATAAAGTGTCTAGATTATGTGTTTTGTAAAGGTAATTCAGCTAGCGTTTAGTTATATCAGTAAACGCATAATACATGTGCAGTTGTACACACATACTTTAATTATATATATGCATCTAGTCCGAATCGATCGCATATTTTTTTTTCATAACAGGTTATGAAAATTCATATAATGCTTTTTGTTCTTGATGTAAACTATGCGTAATTACTTGTAATGAACTTGTACGTTAATTAATACAACTGATGTTATCTCTTTTTTACAAAATAAATCACAGCAATTTTCAAGACAGACTTTTACTTATCATCCGTGACAAAGCGTTATTTATGACAAAGCGTTTCGTAAAGAGGACATTCTAAGAGGACTTCTGATCAACTTCTTATGGATGTGGTTTTAGTACGATTTCATCGTAACACACCTGCTACCAATACCACAATCAAAATGACCAGTACATTTCGTGAATTAAATCGGTTTATAACGGTTATAAAATATGTATGAATTAAAATAACGTCATGAATGGCAATAATGTATGTGTTTGAAAGAAATTTACCGTATATGCGTAGCTCTTATAATTTGTACTCATATTTCACACAGTTAAGGGTATCTTTATTGCCAACGGAAGAACATTTTTGATATAAATTTCAAAACAAGTTGAAATATTAAATGGTTTGTTATCCAACTTCCTAAAGGCACAGTAAGGGCATTGATAATTTTGTCATTACTTTCTCAAAGTTAAACTATAATATTTTGTTATATATAAGCTGTTGAAGGTTTGCTTGATCAGAGAAAAGTAAAAAATATAACAGCAATAATTTAAAGGGTATAAATGGCGGTAAAGAGTTCGTTTCAATTTGTATTGGAGGGAATCAATAAAATAAATATTATATGGTTTTATGTACTAGAATATTTGTATGATGTCAAAACATGAACATCATTTTAAAAATACTAATTAAAAAGCGGTAACAATAGGCTACTACAAGTTTATCACGTGAACATTTAAGTATACATATGAAGTTATCATGAATATATTAGCTTTTCTCTAATTGAAGAATTTAATCATTCAAATTCGTGCCAATTATGCATGACGATCTTTTGTATACGTTTTCTTTTACTCTTTCACTTAATTCTATGGCGTCAACTATGGGCTCGAAATCTTGACATTTAGACAAAACGCAACCTTGGTGCACTTAAACAGATAATTGTTAATTTTAAAAAATAAATTATGTTTGGTGTGCAAAATAAATAATGGTTGTATTAATGTCCCTTTCAAGTGTCATCTGTATAAATACAATGTAAGATGATCCGAAGTAAAATATTTCAACATCAATTAAAATATATCTTCAATTAAAATAGAATTGCAACACGTGCCCTGGTCAAGCGGTGTGAGATGAAATTTAAGTTTAAGTCTAATAGAATATATATTTGCTTTTAATATATTTTATACGCGTGTCGCTGTATTAACCAATTAGTAATAACACAATGCACGCAGCTTTTGCTTTCAAATTAAAATTAAGGAGACAAGAACACAGAAACGCTGAGGATTATAACAAAAATGATACAAAGTATATTGCAAATTAGTATTAATTGAATAAGATACTTTAAAAATTACTTTAAAACCATTTTAAGTTATGTATTAACTGTTTTATATATTTTGTTACACGCAGACGATACAGAAACAAGATTTTTTGACAAAAAAAGTTAGAACCATACTGACGAGTGCATTGAGGTAAACAAGATGGTGTTTCTCTACCTATCATATAGGTTTATATTTAACATTATAAAAAAGGTGTAACCAAATCTTCAGAATAATATACACTCACTATAATGTTTTAATTCAATTTTAAATTCACAATTAGTGACTTCGGTCCCGATATATCTGTTGACCCATGCGTAGTTTCTGTCACTACTTGTTTGTCGTTCACCAACACTGATATGTCATACGAGCAATATCTGTATTCCTTTCAATCTAGTCATACCCGGTTTAAGATGAACCCCAGAGAAAAAAATATGTGTGGATATGAACCATAAGATGACCCTGAGAATATATCAAACATGGTCTCATTTTTTATTCCCCTTACTCGTGTTACCGATTTTTAATTGTGCGCCATTGCTAACGAGCCGCGGTAACTGTAGAATGAACAGCTGGAGAGAGATTATAAATCTGAAAGTATTAAGGACACGCCTATGGAAATTGTTGACAGCATTTGGATGACATTGCAGAATTTTGGCGCGAAAATTCATGTAAATATAAAACTTGATTATTTGTTCGTTTAGTTGGATTTGCCACCGTCTTCGACACTATGTGAGTGATAATGAAGGCGGTAAGTAAACCAATTCGCACTTTTTCTGTGGTAACTGGTTTACCAATTCTACGAGAATATACGTATTCCTACGGTGGCATAGAGGTAGCATTCACTCCTCTTTTTTTTAAATTAATCTCCTCTTTTTTCTATCTCGTGACCACGACTTAGTAACTCGTGGCCACGAGTTAGCTATGTCGTGGCCACGAGATAGAAAAAAAGGAGTGCAATACTAAATAAAAGAGGAATGCAATTAAAAAAGAGCGGTGCAGTAAATAAAGGAAGGTGCATTTAACAAAAGAGGGGAGAATTTCGAGATCTCGAGATCCCGACTTAGCTAACTCGCCACGAGATAGAAAAAAGAGGAGTGCAATTTAAAAAAGAGGAGTGAATGTCACCTCTATGCCACCGTATATTCCAGTAATTGACAACTAACCTATTTATATCAGAGGTGGGGGCAGATAAGTCTTACATCGCATTACATTACCAAATGCCCACACACGTTATATGGCTTTAGGAATGTACATTATTTAGTGGCTACGAAAAAAAACGGACACTTACGCCTTTTGAGTACAAATTAAGTTCTTTACAAAATATTGTTATTGTTGAAACGAAAAAAGTAAACGTTGGTCATAATAATTTTGCCTTTATTATTGATCAAAATATTATATCATGACATGCGTGTATGAGGAATATATTATCAACAAATTTAAACATGCTTATTTCTTTAAATTGACATTTAACATTTGCATAAGTAATTTGTGCAAAAATATGATTTGACAAACACGTGGAATGCGCCGCTCGATTATATCCTTCAGGTTGTTAAAGCAAACATTTATGAAGAGCATCATGGATATTCTGATTGTGTCGAAAACCACGAAATGTCCTCGAGTCAAGAACATAATAAAGTTAAGAATAGACAAACACGTTATAAAATAATGCTTAAAGCTTTAAGCATTAATGTTTATTCTGAAATGATGTGATTTTTCGGTGTTACATAGTCGGTGTTAAATATCCAGTTTTGCCCTATAAAAGCTGTAATTTCCAAAAGTTGCATGCATGTTTTTTTTGCAGATTGCCTTAAAAGTACTATACCAAAAAATAGTACTCTTTGTTTTATCTTCAACGTATCTAAACGAGCCCATATTAGACACCGAAAGAATTATAGTTAATATAGAGAACATTTTATATTTACTCAATGAAACGTGACCAAAATGAAATCAAACTTAAATTATGATACTAACATATAAAAAGAACGCCTTTAAAAAAAGTATTCAAACTGAAAGTTGTCTCATAAAATTTTACATCTATTTTATCACGTATCAAACTATCTATCGCTTAATGCAAACGGCTTTGAAGCGTTGAAAGTGGTTTTATCAAGTCCAACAGCTTGCAAAGAGAAAACGAATATTTGACCCAAATCGCTGAAATATATTACCAACAACATGATCTTCATTACGTTCCAATGACACCTGGTATTGTACCCAAAGTTTATATTCAGTATCATGTTTCTGTCAAAATTACAAGATCTATTCATTGCGTGATGGGTTGGGGTACAGAGACGATCCTGACAATGTAATTACTGCTTCGTCACCTCTCAGATTGATCATGTGACGCTCACATTTTTCATCATCACCTCTTGAGATATGTTTATTTGTATTGAAATATAAATTTGCTTAAGTGGTAAATCTTTAAAAATATCAAGTTATTGTTTATTCCAGCAGGGTGGTAGAATTTGTTGTCTCTTTTTTACCGTTTGCAATATGACAAGTGATGGATAAATATTTTTTGCAAACAATCACTTGTTGCTAACAAAAGTAACTTGCCTTTTTAAAAGTCGTTGACCACAAAGTGATCACTGTGAACCTTTGTAATGTCACTTTCTCACGTCATCGACAAATGGCATGTGGACATTCTAGCGGTAACATTTATTTACCCAATTTTTACAAAACATTAACAGTAGGCTCGTTCCAATTTTTTATCGGCCGAGTTCGACCCTGGTTAAATAATTATACTTAATTATGTACCATACACTCAGTTTATTGTATCAAAATTAGTTGAAAATCCGAGCATCATTCAGTGAAAGTGAGCGCTTGTTTTATAAAAGTTCTACAATCTTTATAATATAGGTGCTTTTTCGCACTGCACTCGTCAGGTTCCAAATATAAAAACATATAAAGTGAATATTTGACAGTATTCAGTTTTGTAAAACTTTAAAGTTCTATTTTGTGTACTTTTTTCATTTTTTTGGAAAAATACAAGCCCTCCTTAATGGAAAAAAAGTTAATTGCTCCTGACACGCTGTTAATGATTCGTGTGTGCTGAACAGTTATTGTTCTGAACAGTTATTGTCGAACATAAGATTTCGTGTCAAATACATGCGATGTTATGTTGTCGGTAAAACATTCTGACCAAGCACATATTTGTGAAGAATTGCGAGGCCATACCAATGAATTCTTTTACTTTTTAGCCGTGCCGACTAAATGCCGAAAAATATATAAAAATTTTCTGCTTTTCTTCGCCTGTTTTGAAAATTGAAACAATATTGTTAACATAATAGAAGGGATTTATGTTTGACATATTTTTCGCTATTTAATTAGAATATGTTGGTTACATGAAATGGTAAATCCTAATAGAATCATTTATTTTTCATATCGACGAATGGTATCACTGTTACAATTAGTGCATATATAATTGGTATGTATGTAGTTTTAGGTGTTTATTATGGAGGAGCACTTTTCCTTAGTAGAATTGTATGCTCAGTCAATCAAATATATGCAGTTTAGAATGAAAGTGTCATTTGACTGTGTTCCCATACAGTCAGAAACCCAATTGGTTACCATGTCCAGTTTGTTGGTTGTTGTTGTTTTGGATAACACGTGAGGTTAAGGTTAGAGCGCACGTTTACAAGTCTAAACCTCTAGAATTTGGCTTGGACATTTCGTAGTCAGAGGTTCCGTTGTATGTGTTTAAATTTTATTCGTGTTTTGTTTTTTATTTTACTTATTGTTGTTTGTAATTTTATGTGTTGGTTTAATGTTTCTTTCGTTGTTTCTTTACATTTACAATTTTCAAGAAAACCAGGATCTCTTGCTACTTATAGTTCTCCCTTATTTTCACATGGTCTCTTTGTGCTTTTTATTGGTATCTTTTTAGTTGTTATATGTCGTCTGAATATTTCAAGATGATGTTAAACAAATTCGATCAAAATAAACAAAAGTCAGTGATTCCTATTGGATTTCATGATTCAGATATTGTCTATGATTGATAATGTCTGGTCTCGATGTGGTGTGATAATGTCTGGTCTCGATGTGGTGCGATGCGATTCACTTCGTTTTATACTATTATTATGTTGTGGTTGTTTAACTGCTACGTTTTATAGTGTCTAGACTGAGTTGCAGTGCGCACTCAAGGAATGTTATCAACAATCATCAACATGTATCCGTGTTAATCCGTCTGGGACAACGAAATCAAAGGTATTTCTTGATTACTACATTTATCATCCGTCGGTAATCGATTGGAGTGACGTTTTCGTTTCAACAGATCAATCTAAACTAGCACGGGCTAGGAATGATAATTGAAATTGCGCAAAAACTGCGACCCATAAATAGTTTAACAACGTCTCTGGCCTCAAATGATTTGTGACAAACCAGTGTGCTTTGTTGAGGTCCATTCTCCAATCTACATGTATTATTTGTTCACGATTGAAGCTTTCATCATCGTCCCATCGTCTATCATTTACAAAATTATAGAGTAAAGCATCTGTAGTGTACATTAATGTTATCATCTCATTTACATTTCTGCAAACAGGTCATTTTAAATGTCCTCTTTGATGTAACTATGTAAATAGAAAACAGACTACCTACATGAACTTCAACGCGTACTTACACACACACAGCGGCCTCTTGGCCGTCCACTGTTTGGTTTCCGGGTCGCACGAGGCGAATATGGCCCCAAGTGGATAGAGACCTTCATCGCACGAGTACTCCAGCAAGTAGCCCCCGCCCCACACGTGCACACTACCATTTGTGGGGGCGTGTGGTTCCCGGCAAGGGCTCTCTTCTGAAAGAACAACGGTAGTTTGTAATAATTTTAGAAAGATATCAATTGCATATTGTTTCTTACGTATTTATTATTTATGAGACTTCCTTTAAAAGAAAAATACCGTAAAGGCGACAAGTTTCGTCCCTGATTAACCTGTTGGACTGCGCAGGCTCTTCTTAGATAACACTTTTCACGCATGCATTAAGCCCTGTTTTCCCAGAGCGAGGCTCAAATACTATATCTCTTACTCTTCAAGTTACGCTCTGTGTGTAAAGCAAAGAACCTAACACAAGATAAGAATTCGTATCTCGTTAACAAAATCATAAAAATGTAATGTTTCTGATATGTTACGAAAATTAACGAAATTTCTGCACTTTTATGCACACAATTAAAAAGAAAGTACAGAAAACAGATTTTGGGATCAAACCATGAACAACAAGAAATAATTAGAATATTTTAAGTTAACAATAAATACCAGGGCGCAGAATCAACTGGGTTTTCAGGGGTTTACACACGGGCTGGACAGAATGTAAACACATCTTTAAGAACTTTATTATTTTTTTATATCTCAAGTTTTTGGAAATACATTTGCAAAAATCTTAAGCGCATAAAAAAAAGTTTTTCTTGCAGTTTGTGCCGATAGTATAAGAATAATTCATTGAATACGTCTGATATCGGTGACGTAATTTCACGTTGCTTGAAGCAAAGACGATGCGGTACACAATGCATTTTTTTACAAGAACACAAGCTTATTTAATAAAGTTATTCTGATGTACATCACATTGTCATGATCAGCATAAAAATCTGTCGTTCATGCACTAGTTGAAATTCTTAAGAAGAACTGTTTTAAACAGTTATTTAAGACCCATTTGCCGATGTGTTACGATCCATAAACGTTTAAAGGGGCCTTTTTCACAGATTTTGGCATGTTTTGAAGTTTGTCATTAAATGCTTTATATTGATAAATGTAAACATTAAATTTTAAAAGCTCCAGTAAAAAAATCAAAATTAAATTTTAAAAAGGAAAAAAGTAGCCCGCAGCAGGGCTCGAACCAGTGACCCCCGGAATCCTGAAGTAAAAACACATTAGCCAACTGAACTATCCTGCCAAGTATACATACAATGCGTATTTTATACGTTATATAAGCAATCTTCGTAGTTTCACAAATTAAAACGACAACAACAGAACTCTCAAATTATTCAATCGTTTCGCGTTGCAACGCTTTATAATTTGTAGGTTTTTAAATCGTCAAAAGATGCATATAATGCCTATATTAGACCATGGCAAATGTTCAGTAATACTGTTTCCTCACAAATATCATAACTAAACCGAAAATTTGCGAATCTGAAACAACTTTTTTCAATTTTGTCAATTTACCAAACCGTGAAAAGATCCCTTTAATCGGAACCCCACAAAGTCACGTGATCCAGAGCCCTAAATATTTTATTTGTAAATACCGTATACGTGTTTCTTAACTTTTCAGATATATTCGCTTAATGTGATTTTAATTTGACATCACCGAGACAGCGTTAACAGATAAACTTGGGAAATATTTCACATCGACATAGACACCATAATTATATTTAATATCAAATTTATTATGATATTAATTGCATCTGTCAATTAGTTTCATCTCATGTAATGTTACATCCACTTCTGCCATGAAAACTATTAGCATTCGTATAGTGTAATATCAACGAAATCATGCAATGAGCACTTACGCAATTGTAAACCTGAATTGACCATGTAGAGCCAAAAATAAATCGAGATTTTAAGTGGTGACATTTCAATGTCAATCAAAGACTTAAAACGTTCACAGGATGTCATAACAGTTCTGTCAACGTTAGTCTTTAGTTACAAGTTACGACCTGTTTTCAACATATATTTTATGCAAAATGTTGCATGTTAAAGGAAATTTTACAAACAGTCGAAAACGGATATCAATCTCAGTAAATCAATATGCTTACAAATTTAAAACTGGGTTTGTCATATCACATAAATAAGATGCATCTGCAGTGCGTTGAACGTTATGATGTAACACAGCTCAATTATAATTTAGCCGCGCTCTGTGAAAAACTGTTTACTATAGTCGCTGTTCAACCTGTGTAGTTCGCATAGGCTTAACAAGGATGACACTTTCCGCCTACGCTGGATTTTCCTTTAGAAGAAACTTCTTTAAAACTAAATACGAAACAAAAGCTCTGAGACAACGCTGTTCGCGTGTATATGCATTAGGTCGGTTTTGCACATAGCGCTGCTTATATGACAGTAGCAAAACCGCTAAAAACTTAGGGTTAACTATGTATGATAAGTTTTGTTGGACCGAGGTCTGGCGTACATGAAAAAGATCAACCACGAATGATATTTTTTTAATGCAACAGTGCAAATGTAAACAGTAAAAATTTTCATCGACACGCGAATAGCGACATTTTACTCATATCTAATTGAGACATATTGGTCGAATAAAACGGCGCCCACCAAAGACAAATGAATACTAAAAGCCCTATATTTAAATGTTAAACCATATCGCTAGGTCATCGTGAAGACGTTTTAATTTATTTAAGAAGTACTTTTCCCTTAGTTTTCTGTTTTGATAAATTATTAGCATAAGTTTATAAGTTTATTTTGTTTTTTCTTTGACATTCAATATCAATTAAATTAACCCATTTATGCCTAGTGGACTCTCCCATCCGTCTAAATTGGATCAATTTATTTCCAAAATTAGGGATGCCTAGTTTATTTATTTCTACATTTAGAATATTTCTTACAGAAATTCCTTTAAGCAAACAGCGAAGACCCTGATGAGACGCCTCATCATGCGGTGTCTAATATGGGTCTACGCTGTTTGCCAAGGCCTTTTTTCTAGACGCTAGGCATAAATAGGTTAAGGACTGGGCGTTTATTCTTACGGTAAGATAGCTTAAAAACGGTTTTTATTTAAAGAATATGTGTCACAAATACAGGCGAAATGCTTGACTCGTCAGTAAGGGCCAACCATACGATACTGGATAATATGTCTGGCCCTACATGGTGCACTGAACTTCTTCTATAGAACCAACAATTTCACGTGGTAATGCGACCAAAATAATTGCACGGTATATCTTGGCGAGCACGATTTAGTACCGTGTGATGATCCCAAACATAACACACGCAAGCTTTTTTTAATTTAATGTGAGGAAAGTAAAAAGGTGCTTACCTCTAAATCCGGAGTCATTTGTGAAGGACACATCAGTTGAAATGTCGGTATAGAGGTTTTCTGAAATTAAAATTACGCAGGTAAGCAATTTGCGTTTTTAAACCAGTAAGTCGATGCATGTAAGCATATGCATATACCAACTTGTTATTTAAAAGTGCCGGTAAAAAATTGAAAAATAAGAATGTTTGTCAGTTTTAGGAATAAACTTTTGTTACATTTGTACTTGCATTTATTTTCTTCAATTTATTAAAAGAAAACCAGGGATCATACATTTACAGAATACTTTTTGAAAATCATCGGTGGTCATTTTAATTTGTATAAATGTAAATTTTTAGGTTCGAACATTTGAACTGAGTACAGTCAATAAAGTTACAGTAAATACGACGTTTACTACTTAAACCTAAATTTTAGATCGCGAACTAAGTTACCATACATGTATACATGTATTAGCCGCGTCATGCGAAAACGGACTTTATGACAAATGCGGACAGCGCAGCTCATGACCAGCCTTGACGTTTCGCGCGGTCTGGCCAGGAGCTACCGTGTCCGCTTTAACCCATTTTTTGCCTAGTGGACTGTCCCATCCTTCTAAATTGGATCAATTTATTTCCAAAATTAGGGATGTCTAGTGTATTTATTTCTATATTAAGAATATTTCTTACAGAAATCCCTTTAAGCAAACAGCGCAGACCCTGATGAGACGCCGCATCATGCGGCGTCTCATCAGGGTCTACGCTGTTTGCTAAGGCATTTTTTCTAGTCGCTGGGCATAAATGGGTGAAAGTCACGCAATGTGTCGTGGTCTCATTAGCGGACACGGTACCCCGTGGTCAGACTGGGCTTGTCTGGAGCTGCGTTGGCCGCATTTGGCATACAACTCATTTTTCATATTTAATTGTAAATAGATGCATGCATGAATGGGGCTAATTGAGGATGTCGTTTGACTTAATGGTATGTAAACGGTTCGCCGATTATGCAATACTTCGAGAAAAAAACACGAATATCAGGGTACAAATTAGTCTTGTTAATGAGACGTTTTGAGGATTTTATTGTTATTGATATTCAATTTGAACGGACACGCTCATATAAGACATTTTAAAGTATTCACAGATTCTCAAAGAGTCTAAGTTGTTTTGCTAGGTACCAATAAGCTGACCGATTCAAAATCATTTAAAAAGCAAATACCATTATCAAGTTAAATCTATTATAATTGGATATAAACTAACAATCGACACAAAAGGGCTTTTCTTTTTCATACCTAATGAAAATAAGGGTTTTCCAAACTTGTAAAGATCTGTAATATTACTATAATTCATTAAAATTTAGTCAGTCTCTTTGAAAACCGTGCTCAATGCACGTGCGTAAAGTGCCGTCTTCACAATAGCCTGTAGTAATTATAAAATCGTAACTTTGTTAGATCTGATATTATGCTTTCCATGTGTATTTGGTAACTATTACAGGAACCTAAACTCGAATAATTTAATCATGATAAAAGAGTCAATAATAAATAAAAATAATGAAGAAATGACGATAAGGTGGTGTATTATTGAATTGCAGTCGGTTCTATTATACCTGAAGTTGCTGCAAGCATCTTTCAAAATCGGAAGTGATTAAATACATGTGTATGTGAAATTCAAATTAGATCGCTGTACTAGATAATAACAATATATCAGCATAAACAAAGTGGTTGCTATAAAGAAATACCAACCTGGGTCGCCCGTTGATCCATCTGTTGCCAAAACCAGATTCTTGGAAACTGCTATAAATCCCAAAAAGATAAATCGTTTATAACACATCCAAATTGTACTTTTAGCATCCATCTTATTGTATTAAGAGCTTTGTTGTTTTACATAAATTTAATTGCTTAACAAATGTCTTAATTAGAATGGTTTATTGATATATATTTGAGCCAGCTTATGCAACCACCTTGATTGATGCTAATACGACAATCAGAAGCTGCTTAAAACACTGAAGTTCGTAAACCATTATATACACGTCGGTTTAACAAAAGAATAAAGTTCAAGTGGCATTTCCTTAATTAAGGAAAACATTTCTGTTCATGTACATTGGACGTTAACGACTCCTCCAGCCAAGTTGGCTATTTCAGCCAGTGTTTATGTGCTTTAGTTGGTCGCGTTAGCGGCCAGCTAAATTTACAGAGCATATTTTGCAAATCAGTATGTGCTTAGAAGCTTTAAGTACGGCAAGAACCGCAGCTCACTCTGCTAGGGACGATTACCGCTGCCTGTCTGCAGCAGACGACAAATGAGCAGTGAGTGTATATACCCTCTAGCAGTGAGTATATATACCAGCTTGTAAGACGACATTGGCCAGTCTAGTGTTTATCATTGAAATCTGTAGATATTGGCTGCTTTCAGGGAAAACGGGGCTTAATGCACGTCAAATAAGATTAGCCTGTGCACACTGATTAGCCTGTGTAATGCGCACAAGCTAATCAAGGACAACAACAGCGAACAACTTCAGTGCCTTCAGCGCTTTGATATTACTATGTTCTAGCTATATTGCTATACGTGCTGACTATGATATTGTGTAACCTATTGATGATGTTGGTGGTGATGGTGTAGCATGATGCTTGCGAAATATCCGAAATAATGATGATGTTTCTGATAATGAGCAGAAAGATGAAGATGATAATGGTGATAATGATGATGATGATGAAAAGGAGGAGGAGGATGCTAATGATGATTATAATAATGATGATGACGATGACGATGATGATGATGATGATGATGATGATGATGATGATGATGATGATGATGATGATGATAAAATCCCATTTTGACAAACTACATAAGGGTTGGGGCAGTGCAGTGCAACCTGCAGGTTACGTTTCACCTGTTCACCAGCGCGCACTTCCCTTTGATAACAGCTATTAAATACTTCCGTAGGGTGTTTCTTGTAGATATAAACAAGTCCTGCTTATTGTCACAACGACAAACTAAAACATATCAAAATTCCAGATAATTACCAAATTAGCATTAATTATTTCCGACACAGCAACCTTCGACACTTGAACCTAAAGAATGTATTAGTATCAATTTTCTACAGGCGCAATACGCAAACGTAGAGCGGTAAATCATCGGTCATTTCGTCGCAATTGTTTGGTGTATATTTACAGGGAGGGGATTGTTGTGATAGCTGCATTTTTCAAGCTTCAGTCACGCCTTAAGTATTAAATATTAAGGATTCCCCTTCCATGATGTACACAATACGATCACCAATATCAGTCTTACTGATCAGTGAATACTCGGTACAAGAAGTGCATACAGTGTAACACGTCACTGTTATTATTTACCCCATACCATATTTGGTATCAATCAATTTCATACATCGCATTATCATACAACCAATAAATATTAATACTGGTCTCATTCAAAAGTTGTTTGTACCGTTATCGACTGTTTCTAGAAATATATGCACTATTTGCATGTGTATGGGTAAGTTGAATTGTTATTTGGGTTGGACTATTTTTGCTATTCGTTTACTTTTTTGCAATTCAGCTCAAGAGCGCAATGCTTTGTGAACCTTTTATGTTGAATTGAAGCAATAGTCGCACAATCAAATGAGAACTTTTTTCTATTTTCAACCATTATGATTTTTATATTTCAAAATTAGATCCATTGATCGCGAAAACATGCGTCATACATTTCGATTATACAAACAAATTTTGAATATATTCATTTCGTATAGAAGAACAAAAAACATCAATCTTTATTAAATTTAAAAGAAGGCGATAGAAAATAGTCTCTGGTTTGTCAATGTCTCATTACAAGACCGGGAACACGTTTAGCACGGCAAAACTCGTGCAAAGAACGCTGCGTGAATGTTTCTCCGGCGATCACACTTCATCTTCACCATTATTCCGTTGCATTCACTTCTTTAGATATACTTAAAATGAATATAAAGATCGTATATAATCTACAGTGAGGTGATAAAAGTTGACTGTGGTCCAATTTAGAGGCTTTAATGTTTATAGAAAACTTGAATCATTGGTGGTAATACTTTCGTTTTGACTGAAGAGTGATCCCCCTTTGTTTTGCAGACGATACTTTTCAGGTTTAGGCTGTTCAGCGACGAAATAAAATGGAGATAAAAATCAGCTATTTACGATCATCTATCGGCTAACCTTTATGGGTGGGAAATAGCTTTTTGTGTGTTGTTCCTCTAACAAAAGAACTGTATTTTAATTCCGGTAGCCTCGTCAATAGCTTCCTAATTCTTAAATGTCAAGAGTTGGACAGAGAAGCATGAGGTGTGTTCCTGTACAGTACGTTGATAAACATGATTAAGTTATCTATATGTTATTTTTTTGTGCAGCACATGTATACAGGATACATAAAATTCTTTTAAATATGACTGTGTGGCTTTATTTGTTTGAGCAGGTAGAAAAAGATGAATGTATTTTTGTAGAAAACTGTTATTTCTGATATTGTTATAGATCTACATACTGTAGTTCACAAGTAGAATCTAGTGTGGTGGTACCTTATGCAGAAAGGCATCGTCGGATACCCACGTTCGACCCATTCCGTTACTCTCCATTTATCGACCTTGGGACATTACTAGCTCTTTTCACCGTTTAATGGTGTGTCAAATCAAGTAATTTCATTGGATCCCTCATGGTTTGATGAGGATATTTTTTACCAATGATTTAACTCGTACTATAGAGACTTCGGGTTTGTTGTCAAATTGCGTTGTCCGTAGAAATGGAATTTTGTCATGCATGCGTATACTTTAAAATTAAGAATTTAAACAACTTTCAGAGTAAAAGTATCTCTAGTCTCTTACATTGTCGCGATGTCTTTTTAAGCACTCGGACTGGTGGATGGAAAAGCTTGGTGTATCAAATCGCAATTATCCAAAGCGAAATTCTTTTTGTAAACTACGATTTCATTGGTATACTGAAAGGTTACAGTTAAGGTTAAAACGGCGTGTATTGCTTATATTGTCCCTCGGCTAATGCTGGAGAGTAACGGAATGAATTAGGCGTGGGTATCCAACGATGACAGAAAGGGTATGACGTACCAAATACATTTTCTAATTTCACCTTGGTCATAAACCTTAATGGATTGAATTCAACCATCTCTCTGTAAGTCTTTCAAAACATAGGAGCATCTTTTCTAGCTTAAACATGTTTAAAACCATTTTTACTTTTAAAATTTTAATGAAATAATCATCTGCAGATCTGTTAGGAGCAATTTTCAATACAGCATGTACAAATCATAAGACTGTAAAACCCTCAAAACCACTGGTTTTATCCACATAAAGACAAAACTTAGACTGTGAAATATTAGTCCATTTTGAGTTGAAATAATGTGAGAAAACAAGTTAATTGGTTGGGTGTTTGGAATTATATGCAAATAATATGACCATGCCATCTACTACAAAATGCAAACCCAAATTATTTTTAAGTGTTTATATCATTCTGGAGTAAAGATAGATCTTAGTCATATATACATCTAATACTTGAAATTGCGGTGGTGTAGTGGATGAGGTGTCCGCCTAGCGATCAGGAGTTTGTGGGTTCGCTCCTTACTCGGGGAGCCTTCTCATGATCTCCTCCATAGACACCAAGTACTGATTCTTCCCAGGAAACGGACTCGACAGTGTCCATATCTGTCTATAATAGGCCTTCCTGTAATAGTCAGCAATTGACTGTAGGAAGTACGAAGTATAAGTAAGAGAAGTACTTTCATTTACATAATTATCTTGCAGTTTCAATTTCGTCACATGTATAATGATTTGATGATTTGGATCTGGTATTTCATTCTTAAGATGTTCAGAAAGATCTTATATAGAAAATTAATTCATAATTTTGATTTTTTGGATGATTTAGTATGATAGTAATTGGTCCTAATTTTAAATTTTAGTTTTACAAAAAAAATAATTGCTTAACCATATAAATATGTAAACTTACATGGGATCTTTATTGAATGGATTGTTTATGATCTATTTACTCTAAATATCATTTGTCAAATAAGAATTTGTTGCACCATTATCTGTTCAGATAGCATATTGTTTTTATTTATATATCAAACAATTCCATCTGTTGTGGGTGGTTTTAAATTGTTTTAACAACCCCTTGACGATTGCTTATAAGATGTAGTAGATAGATGTTATTTCACATTTTTTTGCCATAAAGTCATCATAATAAAATATGTTAACAACATTTATATCTTTCATGGTACATTTACAGACAAGACAACATCTAAAAATACTATCATATCCACAGGGAATTTAGATGTTAAGATTTTTTAAATAGTTTTGAGTGTCTGCAATTAATTATGATGGGTGCATAAGGATGCAAGCTATGAAATGTGTAAGATAACAAGCATTTGTTGTCTCTGACACCTGTGCTCATTGTTAGGGTGTGGAGCATGAGCATGAGCATAATTGCACAGAATTCTGCAGTGAAAAAGGTGGTTACTATATCAACTAACAGTTTTTCTATATATTAAGCACACCTTTGGGTAGTGGGTTGGATGTGGGGTATATATTGAGCCCTGGTCTACAAAAATAGGGCTAAATGCGTGTGCGTAAAGTGTTGTCCCAGATTAGCGTGTTAAGTCCACACAAGTTTATCAGAGATGACACTTTCGGCCTTGGCTTAGAAGAGACTTCTTTTCAACGAAAAATGACATATAAGAGAAAAGTCCATGATTATCCTGTGCGGACCACACTGGCTTATCTGGGACAACAAATTATGCACACTCATTAAGCCCCATTTTACCAGAGTGTGGCTCACATCGTTCATTCCCCACAAGATTGTGGTCAAATAAATCAGCTAAAACCTCTGCTGTGCATTTCTTGACCACAAGCAATGTTTAACAGATAGGAAATAGAATTAAATTAGCCAAAGCAAAGATACAATTAATAGTTTTTTTTAAGGAATTCATCAATGGGATTTTAAATCTGTACTGGTTGAACTTTTTCATCTTAACCACAATGAAATATCCATGAAATCAAATTCACAAGTAAAGTTTTGTTCTTGAGTTTTTATTTAGAAACTCTTGCATTCATTTTGTAGAGAAAGTGGACAGAGTATGAGGAAATTGACTAAGTTTAGAAAGTAGACAGTGAAAAGACAGTGCTTAAGTAATTTTCATTACCATACAAATATCCCATTGTCATCTCAGATTAAACAAGCACACAAAAGCAATCAATCAATATTGCAAGGAAAAAGAATGTTATCAGAAATAAAATCAGAACATGTTTAACATTTTTTCTGATGTAATTTAAAGGCTATTAAAAAGCCCAGACTCTGAAATAAATTTGTTAATTGCAGTTCAGGAATACATTTAATGTTTCTTTGATGTTTTATGCATTATTACTGGTTTAAGTGCTAAACAAATTTAATTGTCCTTTCATTTGTATATTTGTTTTAATTTATAAATTTAACAAGCAAGGATGACTTTCTATCATAATTATGTTTCACATCATTTAGAAAGATGTATAATGATAGGTAGTACCATTATTGGGTAGGATAACATACCTCCAGTAGAATGCATATGCTATGTGTCATGTTACCTATTTTGACTCATTGGTTTTCATTGGTCTTGCTGTGTGGTGTATGTGGTTGGTATTTAAATTCATTGACAATGCAGATTACTCCTCATTTATTGAGAGAGCTCGCTATCAGGAAGAGTGTAAATGGAGTGTTAAGTTTAATGTCTTATGTGATACAAATTTACCTGTTTATTGGATTTATGGAATTAACTGACTGACAATTGACTTGGTATTTAGTTTGCCTTAAGAAAGGTACGTAATTAAATAATATATTTTAATGGTTTGTAAACTTATAAACGATTTAGGTGTCAAGTTTTAAATATTTATTTATTCATTCATTCATACTAGTATTGAAACAATATGTCTTAATAAGTCTTATTTTACATTCAAGCTTTAGACTGTCATACATACAACCATTGTGTTCTTTGTTAATTAGCAATGAAAGCAAGAGCATGTACCAGTATGTGAGTTCTTTATATTTACACTGCTGGTTGGATTCTTTGGTGACATGGATATTTTGGGGAAAAAATGTGAAAATATCATTTAAAATTGTTGGGTTAATTTCAATCTTATTATAATATAAAATTCAATGTAAGTGGAATGTTTACTTATTAAATATTAAATTATAATTAAAAATATAATATGTGCTAAACAGTGAGTTTGATAAATGTATCGCTTATTATATGACTTTGAGAGGCATGTTTATTTAATTAAAGTGCTTATGCAATTTCAGTTTTGGGGTTTCTTTATGTTAAATACAATATGTGCCAAATATTGGATTGCTAAGTTATGTATTGAAGAATCCTGCAGATCTACACAGGTTTGGAGTAAATAGTCTAGACACTCTTGCAATTGATTCCTGAAAGCATTATCATAAAGTGACATCATTGTATCCATCTCTGCTTTTAAGATCACGCTCGGAACCCCCGTTATATAGTATTTGTTCAATTACCGGTTCTCATAGAAGTAATTTAGTATCGATTCAAGATTCTTGTATTATTGTGATCAGAATGAAAGGATTCATCAATAGTGGAAATAATTTGGAAATATATATTTTGATGCTTGTCATTATTATTTTGTTGTACATTTACAATATTTGAGTGGTATAATACTATACTGAGCGAACATACTTTAAGATAATTCAAATCCACATACATTCTAGAAATTGTTTTCAATTGTAATCATTATGTAATGATAAATGGTGGAATTTTTGTTTCTTTTCAGTTTTCCTCTTACGGGACCACAATGGATCATTACAATGAATCATCCGTGAATTTGTTGTCTGTGAAAAAGATTAACGGAAACCATCCACCTTTAAACAATAACCTAGATAAGGACATCGAAAAGTCCTCAGAAAATAACAATGTGTTGTCTGACAACAAACTGTACGAACTGGAATCGTTTACCCCCGAAGACCTGAGTGACAATTCTGACTCATCAACTCTACATAGTAAATGTGGGTTTTATTTGTGTGCGGGAGTTTTGATAACGTTTATGATAGTGCTGATAGTGGGAATTATTTTGTTTGTGAAATTATCAGGTAAGCATTTTAAAAGTTATATTACATTTTCGATAATTTATTTTATAGTTGTTGAATTAAGAACTCCATTTCATTGAATACTGATAATGTCACATGTGTTTAGACAACTATTAATTATGTAAGACTATATATTTTATTTTAAAAGACGAACAATCCTTTATTATTTTAGTTTACTGCAGCGGTGCAATGCATGATTAAGCCAATGTTACATGATGATGTAGTTAATTATGTGGCAAATGCAGCAGATATATAAATATGTTTTTCATTATTTTTTGCCAGTCTGGATGGGCAAACCACAGAAAAACTAACGCAACAACATTATTTTCTCATCTGTCTATAATTAATATGCCGAATGTAGAGTCACTTGATTGACATGAACTACACGTGTTCTGTCATTGAATGCATGCAGTTGGGGATAGACTAAATACTAAATCAGTCGTATTATATTCTCTCCATATGTTAGTTTAGCAAAATTACTACTTATATTTCTAGAAATTTAAATAAGTCATGCATTGTAATGTTTTGTTAGTTACTGAAAGTTTTAATCTCTGAGGAGGAAAATAAAAACTTTTGGGTTAAAATTAAGCTATGACAGGAGTTTCAGTGCATTATTATGGCACTTCTTATTAGATGTGAAAATGATTGCGTAATAATATATGACATATAACAGTGATATAACAGCGATTTTTTTGCCCAATTGGGAAAAGTACCGGTACCAGCCCAATTGGGAAAAATATGCGCAAAAACCCCTGAAATTGGGAAAATTCGTATCGTGACGTCTTCATATTAGGAAATTGGTGCATTTGATTTTTTGCTCCAAAATACTTTTAACTTGATAACCAAGTATTGTCAAGTTGAAATTATTATATTAAATTGGGTGCAAGCCATAGAGCTGCATACGGAAACTGAATTTTAGGCCATCCTTAAAAATTCTTTTGTTTGGCATAACCCGACCGACCCACTTTAATCGGCCCGACTGAATTTTTTTTTGTTACTTTCATAAAAAAAATTATTTTGCTTGCCGAAACTTCTTTCCGCTCAATTTTTCCTTTCCACTTTTTATCCTTTCCAGTTATTTGCGTCATTTAATTGAATGCTCTTTCAAGGATATCTAGAATAGCTATGAACAAAACGCGTACCGGTATTTATTTGAGTCGCCTATTTATTTGACATATGCATATGCGATTAATTAGACTTTAAATACAATTTAACCGCTCCTGTTTTTCTCGTATCCCTTTAATTAAAATTTTTATACGCTGCTGTCGTTCAGGATAGTTTGGGGGTAAAAAACAAATTAATTATCACCGTTCAATTCAATTCGGCAATTGACAGAGATGTGTAATATTATCGCCATATAACTAATTATTTAATTATCACTCTTTAATTCAGTTCGGTAAATATTCGGTAGAAAGATAAAAAGTGGTCAGCTTAGAAATATTTATTGACAGGTTTTGTCAAGTTTTTGTTTCATTTGCTTATCTCTTTATGCAACTTTCCGACCGGTCGCTATTTTGGAAGCAGACAGCAATATTAAATGTGTATTCAAATTTTACAACATCTGCGCATGAATAACCCAATATTATCCGATAGCTTCACCCGTTCTCACGTTTCATTCGACAACGTCATGTCATGTGTAAGCAAGCTCAATGCTGATTGGCCAGCTACCATGTGCACTTCATTAACAATAAGGTCAAGCAATGTCTAATCGGGTACAGACCGGATTTTGTTCGAATTGCGAACACTTTCATTGAAACAAAGAGACAAATATAGAAAACCAGTCCGGATTAAAATGGCGGATGTTTTCAACGAAATTTTACTAGATTTTCGCAATTTAGATTTTTCTTGAGTCAAATTCTCAATAGTTTCGCAAACGACTCAAATGGCAAACGACAGCGCGAGCATTGCAAACGATTTATTATTGGAATAAATGCTCACTATTACAGAGCTCGCGCTGTCGTTCGCCATTTGCGAAAGTATAGCAAATTTGGCTCAAGAAAAATGTAATTTGCGAATATGCTTAAATCTCGTTAAATTTAATTGAAAACATCCGCCATTTTAATCCGGAGTGTTTTTTTGTAAACTATTTTTCTCTTTGTTTCCATGAACAATTTGAAGCGCATAGCTGGCCAATCAACATTGAGTTCACTATCGGGCAATATTGGGTCATTCATGCGCAGATAATGGAATACACAATTGATATTGTCGTCTGCCTACAATATAACGGCCGATGGCATAAGTCGTATAAAAAATAAGCAAAGGAAAAGAAGCGTAACAATCAATAAATTATATTTAAGTTGATCACTTTACAAATTTCTACCGACTATCAATCTGAATTAAAGGATGATAATTAAATAATTAGTTAGATGTCGAAGATGTTGCAGCTTTCTGTTCTTGATTGAAATTAAAATGTTATAATTACTTTGTTGTTTTTTTGCTCACAAACTATGCTATAGTAAAGTAATATGTAATATTTGCTTGGTTACTTGTTTTCATTTTCTGTAGTCAAACGATATGCACATTTTATTTCATGTGCAAAATGCGTACAATTTTTCGGACTGTCGTTTTCGGATAAAGTATTTTTCGTTGATTATATTATATTTTCAAAGTTCTTTATAGAATGGTGCAGAAAAATCTTTACCAATTTCCTTTCATGAGGCAGAAGACTTGGAGCTTTATTTGATAATTACCTTTCAGTTTGGTATATATCGGAGTTCAATGTCAGAAAAAAAATACCTAAAAAAAAAAAAATCCCTACCTACCTACCCACCCAAATTTACCTGGGTCAGGTTATGCCAAACAAACAATTTTTTAAGGATGGCCTTATTTATATAAAAAATCGCTGTATAAACCTCTATGTAACATACTACTCAAGTAACATTTGATCATAATGATCATGAAACAGTCTTTAAATGACTGTAAATTGCAAAATAGTTAGGAAGAAGGTCATGAAATTCCTTCCATGATGTTGTTTAATTGGAACTAAAAACTAAAAAAGGGGACAAAATTTAATGAGTTTCGCAACATACCAAGTCTATAGTTTAGAAAGTAATTTGTTTTTGAATTTTACATAAAAAATTACAGTGATATTTTGCCCTTAAATAGCAGATTCCTTTCAAATATACCCATCAGTCTGGAAAAAATCGGGACAATATAATTCTGTGCAAATTTCGCATGCACATTTTTGTTAGTTTTCATCAATCTGAATCCAGGATGTAAGTGGTTCCATGGTGAGTCGTCTTTGTTTGTTTGTATATTTTACCGTTGTAGCACTTCTTAAGTACTGTCCAGGAGGTCAGTTAACCTACCCACACATATGGACAAGCTAAACAATAGTCACATCAAGCGTATGTGTTGATGTAGTTATTACAATTACTTCTAAAAGTAACTGACAAAAGCAAAAGCTCTATCAGATAACGTGGGAAAATGTTAGTATAAATAGATTTAGTCACGTCTTACAATATGCTGACAGCAGACCAGTCTCATCATTTGTGCAGTCTGGTCTGGAGCGTCCCTGTCTGCTAAAATGTAACGCAAGGTGTCATGATCTCATAAGCACACATGATGACTCCTCATCTGAGTATAATAGGGGCAGTGGCATATCTGGAGCTACACTGTTAGGATGTGCCCTGTAGCTACACTGTTAGGATATGCCCTGTACACTATTAGGACATCTCCTGAAACTTTTTTTTTCTTGACGGGGCTCATCTTAAGGGTTTTCAACACATACATCATGTGAGATTACAAAGCTGAAACCCTGCATTGAAGGACCACCACTCTTCAAACTGAAAACTATATTTATGCAGCCGTGCCCAGTAGATTAATTTTTGTTTTACCACATAATCCAGAGCTCCAGATAAGGATTTAGTCTCAAGGGTATTTCACCCCCAAATATTATTGTTAAAGTGTATTTTACTTGTTTGTTTCAGCCATAAAGGGTTGTAGGTACATTTTGTATATTTAGGTGTTTTTACATTTCCATAGAAAACTGAAAAAGTAAATGGCATGTTTAATCTAGAAATATTATTATTTGTTATTTATATTATTAAATGCAAACAGAATGAATTTAAAATGACGATATGAACAGACTTTCTTTAAAAATAATGAACAGACTTTCTTTAAAAATATTCCCGTAGGAGCCGCTGATCGCTTAACAAGTCCATTTTTGATCCACAAACATAATGGGCCGCCATTTTTATTACAAGCTTATTTTGATTGACTTACTTTTGATTCAAAGGTTAAAGTGATATTATGGGTATCTAACAGTTTATAGGTGTCTATCGCAACCGTTGTTTATTTTTGGTGTTTTCACTTCATATACACTTATATTTGTTAATGCAGCATCAACATACTAAAAAAAAGTCCTGGAAAGAAAAAAATAATGCATTTGAATATCATCCATACTTTTGTTTGACAACTGATCATGCATGTACGATGTGATACTAAATTTAGTTTTAGTGCTGCGAGGCTGAGATTCGTTCATACGACACAAAGACACTATTTTGTTTTACGGATCATTTCGGCTTAGAGGACTGGGTGAGTCATGTAAAATATTGTATATAAAATACAATATATTATATATTTTAATAAACAACTGGTAGCAAAATGACTTGCAGATAATTGGTCAGTAACCTTATTTTAACTAACTCTTTTGACCTGTTAATTATTTTCAGCTCAATTCAACAGTGAAAAATGCCCATAACAACACTTTAACTTACACTTAAAATTCAATTGGATTATTGGTTAAACCAGTTACGCACTTTAATCGATTTAAAATACGTAACTGCAAGATTTGTATTGCGTTTTGTTGATTTTTAATGCGTTTTTTTAATATTTTTAATGCGTAAATACGCAGATACGCCTCTTATCTGGAGCTCTGCACAATCTCTAGTCTGCATCTATTCCCTCAAGCTTCATGTACATATACTTCAAGTTATTATGTCAGTTAAAAATATATGGATATTAGACTACAAAACATAACTAATAAGTATTTTGAGTACAACTTTTGAACGAAGTCCCCCATACAAATGTAATTGAAATATCATTATCATAGGTTTTAATTGAATTAAATAAAATTATTTAATCATGCAATGTAATACATTTATAAATTATTAAAACAGGTAGCATTTTTAGATGACAGCTGCAAAAAATTGTTCAAGAAATTGAAGTGTACGTTGTTATTTTTATCTAATGCTTCATTTAGTGGAAGGACACAAAAAATTATTGCCTCAAACAGTTTATTTAATTTACCTAAGAAGACATGATTGATTTTTAAATGTACTGACACAGCATGTTTAAACTGTGGAGCAATTCAATTGTTAACAAATGCCCTTGCCACTTTTTATCCCAGTGTGAGATAACATTTTCTTGCTTAATGCATAATTTGGAAATGAAATGTTGCATTTATTTGATAAATGTTAAGCCCCTGCACAGAATGGAACTCACAGTTATAAATCATGGTCATTAAAATGATATTAATTTAAGATTAGCAGACCCCATGGGAATTTTACATCTTGTAAGTCATTACAAGATCAATTACAAAATAATTGATCAACCACAAAGTCTGTCCTTGAGGGGAATCATGAACACTTTCTTTGTTGTGTCATGTGCAGAAATTTAGTGTCATTCTTATAATATGTCATGGTGACAAAGTTATTCTCATCCAAATATATTAAATAACCAACTCATAAGTTATACAAAATATAATGTTTGTAGGCCATCTGTAATTTATAAAACAGTTTTAAGGTCTTACTCAATAATTATGTCTGAACTTTACTTAGATCAATAGATTTTCTATGTCATGAGAATTATGAAAACCATATAATGCATGCTGTTTTTTCTTTACAATGGGATAGTCTTTTGTTGTTGTTTTTTTGGTTTTTTGGTAATGTTCAATGGTGCTACCCCTTTTTGGTTAAAAAAGTGTTTCATAGAACATTTCTTTTAATATTTGACCCATGCAGTATTAAGCTGGAAGCATTATAGTTAGTGGTTAAAGGTGATTAGAGGATGCATTGTGCAATAAATATTCAACAATTATTATATTTATTAGTTACAGTTATAAGTTATTCTTTTAAAAAACAAGACAAAATACAGCTTTTGTTGAGATATTTTTATTAATGCATGACAAATTAACCTTTTTAGTTCCAAAATAGTGGTGATTGTGAAGTTGAAACTGGTATGACAGCTTTTTGGATGTGAAGTTTTATGATGTCAAATTTGCAATGCAGAGATGGAGACAGAAAAGTTAATTTATTTCGTGCAGCATTTTTGCACTTTCCGCTTTCAAGATTATGTGGATCCCTCAAGTGTAGTATTCAGATGTTTTAATATTTAACAGAGCTCTAGATAAGATGGGCATCTGCGTATTTACGCATTGAAAAATAAAAAGAACGCTTTACAAATCGGCCCAGTGCGTTACGTTACGCATTACAAATCTTGGTACATTGTTGTAATGGATTTAATTGCGTAACCGGTTTAACCAATAATCCAGTTGAGTGTTTTGTGAAGTTAACCTTTGAATAAAAAGTAAGTCAATCAAAAGAACCTTGTAATCTTAATGGCGGCACATCGTGTTCTAGGTTCGAAAAAGGGACGTTTCAAGCGAACAGCGGCTCCTGCAGAAAATGACTGTATATAACAAATAGTCAAAAGAGATAAATCTTATGATGCTTCTAGAATTGTTAAAATAATCTTAGTTTTAACTTTTAAAGATCAAGTTTATAGGTAACTTACATAGAATATAGGCAGTTTGACTTTATTTTCAATTGCACAAGCAGTGCCATAACTTAGTTTAATTGTGAAATGACGTTCATGTACTACATGAATACTATATGCAAGAAAGACAACACAGTTGTAAGTTGAATATTTTAAAGAAAGTCTGTTAATATCTTCATTTACAATTTATTCTGTTTGCATTTGTTAATAACAAATAATAATATTTCTAGATTATTTAATTTAAACATGTCATTGTTCTATGTCAATTTTCTATGGAAATGGAAAATATCCCTCAAAATTCCTAAAAACCTTTTATGGCTGAAACAAAGGAGTAAAATACTCTTTAACAATAATATCAGGGGGTAAAATACCCTTTAGACTAAATCCTTATCTGGAGCTCTGTATTTAAGGGTGCAGCCATTTTGGCTTTGAGGTGAATTTAAATATAAATATTTATAAAAAATGTTTAAACATCTTGATATTTTTTTCTAAATGCTAGATCTTTTCTTCATTATAATTGGTAGTGATGTTAACAATTTTACATGTGAGCAATTTATAATTCATCAAAAAAAAACTTTATCGAAATTCCATTTGGACACTTGCAAATTATCTGTTGACATGATGACAGTTTAAGTTTTTTGTCAATATTCTCTCAGCTTGTGTCATTATGGGTTTAGTAATTTTAAGTTAAATATGCAGCAGTTTAACAATCCAGGTATTATTCTGTTTTGAGTTTTTTTAGCATAGGTGCTTGCACCTATGCTTAAGGTATATACCACATTTTGAAAATCCACATCGGTCGGTTAACCTTTCTGAAGCCTTACCTGATCAAAAATCAGACGAAATATCTATTTAATTTAGCATATGGTAATTCTTACAATTTTTTTGGGGGAAACGTTTTTCTAACGTTTTCTTCCAAGAATATTACTGACACCGTTTTTAGTGAATTTTTCTAAGACCGTTATATGTCAAAAAATCTTCTTATAACCTAGAACAAATTTCGTTCGTAAAACAATTCTGTTCTTGTTGATAGTGACCTCACACCTAATTTAGATCTATATGGGATCCCAATTTCTATTTCCTTCGTTTACTGTTCTGTGAGAGGTCAAATGTTTACATAACTGAATTAATAAGGCCCTGGTTAAAGTATATGGAACATTTCATCGGTTAATTATAAATAGAAATTAAAACATATTATCAGCAGGAAGTGGGGCATAAAGCACTTTTATTCTTTGAAAATGTGTAAAAAATGGCGGAGTACGATGAATGTTTTCTGATTTATGACATGGATTCTGACGTGCCTTTCTATGGATTTGATGAAGTAGAGTTTAAAAGTAAGAGATGTGTTAATTGAAGTTAAAATGTTTTACTTTGAGCCAGAAATTTACGTTACGAGTAGAGTTAACGGTTTAAATGTGGCATCGGATTTAATGGATTCGCGTGAATTCTGGACGAGTGCTGTGTCTGTAAAATATTAAATGGAAAGCTGTAAATGTATCAAGTCGAAAAAGAAAACGGATGGTTGCATAATGGTATGCGTGAAATAATGTAATTCTACGTATTTATTTTCATAGTTATGTCATTTTGTAACCATTCACATTCGTCACTATTTGGAATTCCCGTTTCTAAAAATAGAGCATTTTGTTAACAAGGGGGGCGACTCGTGATGTCAGCAATCGTTAAGGCTACAATATACTAAATAATCGAGTCATGAAGGGCTGTACTTTCTAAACAAATCATCATATTTTCCTCGAAGGCATGTTGTACACTTTGTTCTGGTTTTATCGTTTGGAGATATTGATAGGAGAAGCATAGGTGTTCACTACTTAATCCCTGAAATAGGATAAAGTTGGAGATTAAAGTAAAAAATGGCACTGCAAAAGGTTACAATCCACTAGAAAACGGCCGAAAAAGGCGCAAAAACAGTCGATTTTGATTTGAGTCGAATTTGTTTTTGGTTTGAACATGACAAATCTTTTTTATTGCTTAAATCGATTCAGCTAAGAATGCCCGTCAAGAAAAGGTATGGTTATGGGGGTCTCTTTGTGCAAAATGTTGTATTTATTTTCGCTCAAAGTTGTCGCTTTTACATCGAAACATATAAGGAAACTATTTAGTATATTTTGACCTAAACATTTACTTCAGCAGCATCTTCCCTGTATCTTGCAACTATGCTTTCAGCGCCATCGGCGCTCTCGTTCTAAACATTATGCCGGTATGCCTTCATTGGCAAACAGTTTTATCTGCTGTTTTGATGAATCCTATTATATTGTAGCTTCTTAACAGTTAGAGTAAACAACATTGTGATATTTCTTTGAAAGCATAAAATGAAATGCTTTTTTATGCCTCAATGATGAAGGAGAATAAATTGTTTGCCTCAGTTTGTACGAGGTTACCCCAAATGTTGTCTTAAATCAAGACACCCACACTATATGACATTATTTTGAGAAAAGAAGAAAAAGAATATTAAACATCAATGTGAAACATAATAAAAACTGCTTTCTATGTCAGTTTGACATTTTGATGAAAACTTTTATATTTGTGAACTTTTTATAAATTCTTTGAAGTAAATAATGGCTGTTCTCAGTTCATCACCCCTGCTTAGTGTGATTATCATAAAAGTAAAATAAGGCTGTTGATGGTGGTTGAAGAGGAATAAATTATGTGCATATTACAGGTCTTTGAAGTCATAGTTTTACTTGATACATTCACAGACTGGTTCACAGATGTGTGCATTATAATCAAGTTTGTACTTGAATCTTACCATCAATCTAACCATCAATCTAACCATCAATCTTACCATCAATCTAACCATCAATCTTACCATCAATCTAACCATCAATCTTACCATGAATCTTACCAGCAATCTAACCATCAATCTTACCATCAATCTAACCATCAATATAACCATCAATCTTACCATCAATCTAACCATCAATCTTACCACCAATCTTACCATCAATCTAACCATCAATCTTACCATCAATCTTACCATCAATCTAACCATCAATCTAACCATCAATCTTACCATCAATCTAACCATCAATCTTACCATCAATCTTACAATCAATTTTACCATCAATCTTACCATCAATCTAACCATCAATCTTACCATCAATCTAACCATCAATCTAACCCGCAATCTTACCATCAATCTTACCATCAATCTTACCATCAATCTTACCATCAATCTAACCATCAATCTTACCATCAATCTAACCATCAATATTACCATCAATCTTACCATCAATCTAACCATAAAAACTGAAGAGCTCTTATTCTATTAGTAACAAGAAATAAATTAAAAAAGCCTGCACTGGGATTCAGACTCATTACCTTTAGATTAGAAGGGTAAGCACGATGATAACCTCTTGGCCATTCGGACTCTAAATTATCCATAAATGGGCTTTTTATATCCCCCACCACTATAGTGGGGGACATATTGTTTTTGCCCTGTCAGTTGGTTGGTTTGTTGGTTTGTTTGTGTGTTTGTTTGTGCAAGCTTTAACATTTGCAATATTAAACTTGTGCAATATTGAAGATAGCAACTTCATACTTGGCATGCATGTGTATCTCATAGAGCTGCACATTTTGAGTGGTGAAAGGTCAAGGTCATCCTTCAAGGTCAAAAGTAAAATATATGGGTCAAAATTGCCAATTTAATGTACACTTTGCAGTATTGAAGATAGCAGCTTTATATTTCCCTTGTCAATTTAAAACTCACTTTTTACCAAAACACACATTAAGCGCACTTAAAAGTGCTTCAATTCTGTGTTTTTTGTTTATATCTGTGTTTTCAGTGTCCAAAAGTGCATCTAAGTGCGCATTTTGTGCTTTTTTTCTTTCCAAGTGCGTTATTTAAGTGAAACAGTTTGTTTTTTGTGTGTTTTCTTCATCTGTAAGTGTGCTTTTGAGTGTAGATGTGAGCAGAATGTGTGTTTTTTTATCTAAGAAGTGCGTCTTTTATCAAGGAAGTGCATCTTTTATCTAAGAAGTGTGTTTTAAGCTTTACAGATGTGGGTTTTTTCTCACAAAAGTGTTTTTCTTTTTTGATGTGCATCTTTTTAAAGCATAAGTTAGTCTTTTATTTCATAAGTGCGTTTTTATCATATGATCTGTTTAAAAAGGATTTATCTAAAAAGACACATGTTTAACACACTTCTTAAAAAGTGCGTCTTTAATAACCGTTTTGTTGTACAGAAATTGAACAAGAAACAAAATTGTTGCAGGATCTAACAATTTTTTTGCATCAAATGAATAAACATAGACATATTCCTCAGTAACCTGTTATAATATAAGGTGCAGTTTGAATTCAAAGCGGTTACTGGTTGTGCATATGAACCTGTTTACTGTTAATATACTTTATAATACAATTTCAATGTATATAACATTGCTTTCGTTTTAATCTCAAACATTTCTACAAATTTCCACCTGTGGCTGTGGGTAACTAATTAAAAATATTGAAAGTGTCAAAAATATTATGTGGGCTTGATAGTATCAATTTTATTTCCTCAACATAAAAAATAAGTATTTGAACTTTCTTATACTGATATGTATACCCCAATACAATTAATGTCTACCACATTGACTATTAACATACATTTTAGAAGGCAATTAAAATAATATTGATAATACATTGTATTACTATTATTTGCTTACACCATTCAGCATGTTATATTAAAATATTCACAATTAAATATAGTATGCTAATGGTGCTGTGCATTATTCAAAACATATTTTGGTGTTGAAGTGCGCCTTATCAGCGGATATTTCCCAGATTTAGTAATTGGCTGAGACAGTATGATATCAGATAAGAGATTAGCATCATAAACATTAATCCATATCAGTCCTCCATCTAAGCCTAACAAAGGGGTGTTGATAGACTTTTCATTGGTTGAGGCACCATCTATTTGAAAACAAGCGACTTTTGATTGGTTGAAGGGCAGAAAGTTATTGAAAACAAGCTGGTTTCAGCCACTGACTTTGAGTTAAATTTTGGGTATAATTGAGCAACATTTAGACATATAATTCTATTGTAAAATGTCTTGAAATACTTTCAGGATGAAGTATTGTGTGATGAAAACAACGTGTATTTACTACAATGTGTAAATCAACAATATGTTTGATGCAAAGGAGATTCAAAGTGGGTGGTTAAAGTGAGATGGTCTAGTTCAAAACTGCTTGTATTTTTGGAATACTGAAGAACAGTCTGTTGTAACAGGTTTGTATTTTCAATTCTGCATCCCTTTTTATTTAGTTTATTGAATTAATTATGATCATTATCATATTTATGTAGTGACACTTGGAAATGTAAATGGATGAGTAAATGTAATGCAATTTTAAGGATAAACAACACCATTTGAATTATTATGGCTGTATTTAATGGTTATTGTCATCTTAAATATATTTATACCTATTTCTGGTCATTAATGAACAGATTTTTTCCCCCATATTAAATGAGAACTTTTATATTTTAAATTTGAAGGTTAAACCCATGGTGAAATTTTCATTTATCGGAAGATTCTTTGGAAAGAATGTGCATCATCGCATCGCCTGCCAAAAAAGGGAGCAAAAGGGAGACTACCTGATGTATTGACTTGAATACCAGGTTTTACCCTGCACGAGCTGGCCAACGTGAGGAGAACAGAAGTGGGAAAACCGCGCCCTGTCCTTGACCAAGAAAAGGATTTGTTTAGTGGTAAAACTATACAGGGTACTGGTTATTGCATTTTAAAGGTGTCACACTTCTGACCAGTCCACACAGCCAAATGAGACCACGTATCTTGGTACATTTTCAAACAGTATTTTCTACCAAACGTATTTTTTTTAAATTATTTATGAAAAGCATTAAGTCACATGTGATCAGGGGATTAAAATTGCAAAAATAAACAACCAAAAACAACAAGCAAACAAACTAGTTTTGATTTAAATTTATAATTTTATAGCAACGAGATTACCATAACAGCAATATTCAACACTTACATTACAAAATATCTTTCAGGACCTGATCAAATGAGATCATGCACGAGACGCAACGCGCAAAGGTCATGACAGTATAATAGTTGCAAAGAAGTTTGACCGGCTGGTGGCAGACGTGGAGAGAAAGATGAGAGCCGCACTCCGCCGCCTCAAAAAAATGACAGGCCTTAATTGATTCTCATTATTCTTATGTATATAGATGTTCCGGTGCATATACTGTACATGTTATTATTAGTATGCTATTATTTTTTGCTTATTTATAATCTAATTATGTTAATATTTATTTCATCAAATTATCATTGATATTTAATTACTTATGTATGTTAACAAATGTTGGTGTACATTTAAGTATAAAATTGAATTATCTTGTAATTATTTAAAATATACAAATATATTTGTATATAATTATTGGTTTTAATTGCGTATCTGAATTAAAAAAACAAACTTTTAACAGCATATAATTAAATCAACTGTTAAGGCAAAAGATGCACCTTTAACGCACATGTGTGCTTTTTGTGAGTGCGATTTTGAGTGCCATTTATGTGCGTAAATTGTGCGCTTTTATGTGGTTTAAAACTGCGCTTTTAACCGAGTCAAATGTGCGCTTTTTATAAGACAGTACCTATAAAAAGAGCACATTTAGCTCGCTTAAAGCACATTTTCAACCCCCAGAAAAGCGCACATTTAACACACATGTGCGCTTTTATGTGGGTTATTACTGTGCTTAAAGCGAGCTAAATGTGCACTTTTTATAGGTACTGACTTATAAAAAGTGTACGTTTAACCCACGTAAAAGCGCACTTTTTACACACATGTTTGTTTTTATGTGGGTTGAAAATGCGCTTTAAGCAAGTTAAATGTGCACTTTTTTTATGAAAAAACGCACATTTAACTCGCTGAAGAGCGCAGTTTTAACCCACTTTAAAGCGCACATTTTACACACATACATGGCATACAAAAACACACTTATAAAAATGCACACATTTAACACACTTAAAAGTGCACATTTACCCACATAAAGCGCACATTTCTTGTTTGTTTGTTTTCGTTAAAAAACTCACGTGGTAAGAAAAAGCGCACATAAAACGCAGTGCCAATACCGCCACGTTAAACACACGCAAAACCTACTTAAAACGTACATTTCACACACTTTTTTTAGAAGGGTTGGCATGCATGTGTATCTCATGGAGCTGCATTTGTAAGTGTTGAAAGGTCAAGGTCATCATTCAAGGTCAAAGGTCAAATATATGGGGACATAGTGTTTCACAAACACATCGCTTGTTGTAATTGTATTTAAGTGATCTAAATAGTGTTCACAAAAATTTATAGAAAATACTTGGATTAACACTCCAAATTGTTCAAATGATAAGCATAACATTATGAGTTATATAACTGAATCAAAGTCAAATAATTATTACTTATAAATAAAACAGTATTTACTGAATAAATTAATATGTCCATGATGTTATTTTGCTCACGTATAAAAACTGTTGTAATTGGTTTTTTTAATCTGTAACAAAAAGTTGGAAAGTTGTCAATATATGAACGGGTCCCTTCGAATTTTGTAATACCTTTAATTTAGGGGTTCGCCATGAAAGAAAGACAGTTTCAGTTGCAGTTTAAAAACAAATGCTTTAAAAACTAAAAAATAATCCCAAAATTGTGATTTTGTGAATTTTAATGAAAGCTGTTTAAACATTCTCATGCACTGATTGTTCGATGAGATAATTCACTTCTTAATAAAAAATGTACAATTTCATAAGCTGAAACGTTACAGTTGAAGTAAAGTTATGGAGCAATAAGCCACAAATTAAACTGTTCTTAGAAAAATGACTAATTTTTGGGGCTTCCTTTTCCATATGGCTTTTCTAGAATATTTTTGCAAATAATTAAGTCAACAAATGGCGTCCGAGAAACAGTCAAGTGTAGAAAATTAGACAAATATCCAAAACATTTGTTTACATTAGTTATTACATAGGATTGCTTAGTACCAAGTACCAAAATTTGTAAACTGATGTACAAAAAAACACGTTTTTATGTAACACTTTAAACTATCAGAACCTGTAAAGTTGACCGACCATGTTAAATGTCCACAGTTAACATAACAAATAACCTTGGTCAACTGTGGAAGAGGACCTGTGTTCACCATGGTAGAGGGCCATTGAAAAATGGTAAAGAATCATTGAAAAGAGCCTGTGTTGTCAATTGGAAAGAACCTCAGTGGACAATAGAAAAGCAACTCAGGTTACCATGGAAAAGGACATTGGATGACCTTGGTTAAAGATCAAAAAGGTTCTTCAATGTTTGCCACAGTAAAAGTTCACTATTGACCATGGCAAGAAGACTTTAGTTTTGTTTGCCTTGGGCATAGAATCTTACTTGCCTTTGGTGCTAACGTGATCAAAAAAGGTTCTTTACTTCTGTAGTCTTTCATTGAAAATAAACTTTTATAAGTAGACTGGAGCTTTAGCTTCATGACATTAGTTTATGCATGTTTAATGTATTCAAGAACGGTTTACGCAAGTGCTTTGTTTTTTCAGATACATTCCAATTTGACTTCATTTAAGTAAATTTGACAATTTCATTAATTGTGTTCTTTTGTTGTGCTCACATTATGCAAACAAGTTTGTTCAATGACATAAAAAAAGCAATTTGGATTCATTTCACGTGACATAAAGTTTTAGCTCTGTCATCTGACTTCAAATCCATTGATCAGCTTTTGCCTGCTTATCTTTTCAAAAAAAGCGACTTTGCACCTGTGCTTGCAAAATTAAATTTGCACTTGATTGATCGGTGCATGTGGTTAAAGGGATAAATTGAATGGGGCTTTTACTTTTGAAAGCATTGATTTTGGTTAAATTACGCATATGAATTTTCTTTTCTTCCATATTTATTGACTTAACTACTTAAAATCCTCTACCTAACATATTTGTAGAGTACATTGAAAACCAGGGTAAAGGGAGCGCTAACAGATGGTTCGTATAATACTAACTAATATATTTTGCTGATTATAAAAACAAACAGCTTAATATTCAGTTACCCTTAACTGCTAGAGTTCTGCACTGCTTAGTGAAATGTATTCATGAACAATTGCACAAAGACCAACCTAAAACAGCTGTGACAAGTGCTGTAACAATATATCAATTAACTATTTAAATTTGATTGTTCGTGTCTATTGACTGCATGAAAAAAGGACTGACAACTTGATATCTCGGGTAACGCTTGTCAGATTGCAAAATTTATGTGCAAGTAAATCTTTGTCACCAGGTTTATTGTGCACCCTATTTGTGAAACTCTACGCCTACTTAGTGGGGAAGTAGACTCATGCATATCTGAAATCACATTTCATTTGCGATTGCTTCATTTAAATTGCGCAGATATTCGTTATTATCTATGGATTTTGTTTACAAAAGCACACTGTATGCTCGCTTGAGCATTATTCATTTGTTATATTTCGGAAGTCATAGTAGATAGAGTTATACGGATCATCAAGTTAATCTGGCTTTTATGAAAATCTATTTGCAAAATCCAATGGCAAGTTTGATCAGCTCAATACTGAATGTAACTAAAACACCTTAGTTTGATCAGCTCAATACTGAATGTAACTAAAACACCTTAGTTTGATCAGCTCAATACTGCATGTAACTAAAACACCTGAGTTTGATCAGCTCAATACTGAATGTAACTAAAACACCTTAGTTTGATCAGCTCAATACTGAATGTAACTAAAACACCTAAGTTTGATCAGCTCAATACTGAATGTAACTAAAACACCTTAGTTTGATCAGCTCAATACTGAATGTAACTATAACACCTAAGTTTGATCAGCTCAATACTGAATGTAACTAAAACACCTAAGTTTGATCAGCTCAATACTGAATGTAACTAAAACACCTTAGTTTGATCAGCTCAATACTGAATGTAACTAAAACACCTAAGTTTGATCAGCTCAATACTGAATGTAACTAAAACACCTTAGTTTGATCAGCTCAATACTGAATGTAACTAAAACACCTTAGTTTGATCAGCTCAATACTGAATGTAACTAAAACACCTTAGTTTGATCAGCTCAATACTGCATGTAACTAAAACACCTTAGTTTGATCAGCTCAATACTGAATGTAACTAAAACACCTTAGTTTGATCAGCTCAATACTGAATGTAACTAAAACACCTTAGTTTGATCAGCTCAATACTGCATGTAACTAAAACACCTTAGTTTGATCAGCTCAATACTGAATGTAACTAAAACACCTTAGTTTGATCAGCTCAATACTGAATGTAACTAAAACACCTAAGTTTGATCAGCTCAATACTGAATGTAACTAAAACACCTTAGTTTGATCAGCTCAATACTGAATGTAACTATAACACCTAAGTTTGATCAGCTCAATACTGAATGTAACTAAAACACCTAAGTTTGATCAGCTCAATACTGAATGTAACTAAAACACCTTAGTTTGATCAGCTCAATACTGAATGTAACTAAAACACCTAAGTTTGATCAGCTCAATACTGAATGTAACTAAAACACCTTAGTTTGATCAGCTCAATACTGAATGTAACTAAAACACCTTAGTTTGATCAGCTCAATACTGCATGTAACTAAAACACCTTTGTTTGATCAGCTCAATACTGAATGTAACTAAAACACCTTAGTTTGATCAGCTCAATACTGCATGTAACTAAAACATCTTAGTTTGATCAGCTCAATACTGAATGTAACTAAAACACCTTAGTTTGATCAGCTCAATACTGAATGTAACTAAAACACCTTGGATTAGCCTTTAACAAAAAGCTTAAAGGAACAGCACAATAATAATTATTACATTAATGAATTTGATATACTGAAATGTTTTGCGGAGAAGTTGATCAATTTATCTTAGATGCCAATGATTGGAACCTGAACGTGATGTGTAATTTACCAAAATTGTTCAAATTGATACGAAACATTTCCAGTCATTTGTGCTTAAAGATTTTGGTTTCTTGGGCCCTGTATTTTAAAGATGCCCCATTTTCATGGACTTTAAGTTGCCCAAATCATGTTACGAGATGTGTAAACCTCAGCATTTTAACACGCAATTGACAAGTGAAAAAAACCCATACATTTTTAATTTCTATGTGTGCTCTGATACAGTGTGCAGTCAGAGGGGGTAATCACGTGACAAACAAGATGGCGACGTCCATGCCGAGGCAGGTTTTTTTCGTTGTTTAATACCCTTTATTAGTTGTATTATTATTATTTATTCCGCTCACTTTCTAGCCATATTAGAAAGAAAGTTACTGGCTTTTATTTCGAAGTAATATTCGCTCTATATCTCGACTTTACTCGGTGCAAAGTTTCTTAGCGGGGATGACCTTAGGGCTCCACTAAGAAAATTTGCACCGAGTAAAGTCGAGATATAAAGCGTATTAAAATACGAAGTAAACGCTAATCACCTTCTTACTGATAAGGCTGGAAAGTGAGCGTCATTTAAAAAATAAACAGAAGTAATAAAGGGTATAAAACGGCGAAAAATAACTGTCTCGGTATGGACGTCGCCATCTTGTCTATCACATGATTACCCCCTCTGGCAGTATTTAACCTATTTTAATGCTGTAATTGTTGCATACTGATGATAGGTGAGTCTGGTTTATTTGCAGGTGTCAAATTCATGCTGACAAAGAAACAAAATACCTGATAGTTATCTAAATATTCATTTAACATGCAACTTGGCTGCAATGCATTTTTCAATTCGATATATGTAGTCTGTCCCGTAAACCAGTTTTCATGACAGGAAGAGTTGAACATTTAAGTTGCCTTTCCTAAATAACATCAATTTCCATGCATGGTTCGTCCATTTATTACCAGGGTTCGGTGTAACTCTTATTTTTTGCCTAAATAAATTTAGAAAGACACAAATTTGCTTTTAAGTTATGTTTGATGTGTTTTAGGATTTGATTTAGAAAGTGTGATTAATTCTCTGTCAAGAGATTGTTGTCAGGTTGTGCAGTCCTAAAGCTATTTTGAACTATCCACATCGACAACAATGATTGCGTTGTGTGTAAATATTAAAGTTGGGCCATGTTTAACCCGTCACGACTTAGACACATATTTTCACGCATTTGTAGTCAATTTGAAAGTTATATTTAATTAAATACCTTTTCATACTAAATTCAAGTTTTAAAGGCTTCATTTCCAACACTTTAGTAACTGGTGAGCAGCAAACAGCAAAAAACCTGAACAGACTGTGGGTTACTCGCAGGCTGTTCTGGTTTTTAATAATGCCGTTTTGTATTATTAAGTGTCCTCGTTTGAAAATATACAGACGGTCATGTAGTTCTATTGAATGAAACATACATGAACACTATTGTAAGCATTGCCATAGTGACTTATTTGGCATTATCACTTTTTTTCATTTTATGCACTTTTCATATGAAAAAATAAACCACCTTGAAGTGAATGTTTGACGGCAATTACTCATACCATTTCGATGATATCTGCCAAATAAAAAGGTGTTTGATATCATTTTGTTTATACATCAACAGGTTTTATATCAGTCAAATTGTGGAGGGAACTCATATTACTTGCAATAAACCATAAAGTCATAATGCTTCTTAAAAATTAATCATCTTTAACAAAATAAAGCAGTTTGATATAAAGGTGTACCAAATTTTAGACACAAGAGCAACAAAACCAGGAAACAAATGTTTACAAATAGTAAGCGAAGTGCTCATGACGTAATGATGTACATGTCAATTGTCATACAACAAATTAATTACCGCTCAAAACACAGCAATGTCGTTCTTTTATTCGTAACCTTACCTCGTAAAGTTCCCAACAATGAGGCAAATAACTTGGTATTTTCGATTTATTACATAACTCAAATTTCAAAATAGAACTCACTAGTATCGTTTAATTCAAATTTCCCAAAACATAATAGTTCTTGTCACATTAATTGTTTACATATCATTAAAATGTACCAAACGTCTTCAAGTGATTATTAATAGTGAGAAGTAAGCCATTAGTTTGAAAGCTGTATTAAAATTTGTTTTGAAGGGTGATGTTTTATTTAGTTAAGTTCCTTTAGATCGTGTGTGAATTATTGGTGTAATTTTTTATGTCCCCCACTATAGTAGTGGGGGACATATTGTTTTTGCCCTGTCTGTTGGTTGGTCTGTTGGTTGGTTGGTTTGCGCCAACTTTAACATTTTGCAATAACTTTTGCTATATTGAATATAGCAACTTGATATTTGGCATGCATGTGTATCTCATGGAGCTGCACATTTTGAGTGGTGAAAGGTCAAGGTCAAGTTCATCCTTCAAGGTCAGAGGTCAAATATATGTGGCCAAAATCGCTCATTATCCCCACGCTTTTTGAAAAAAAGGTGGGGATATTGTGGTTATCTCCGCCGTCCGTCCGTCTGTCTGTCTGTCTGTCTGTCCGTCCGTCCTGGCCACTATCTCCTCCTACACTAAAAGCACTAGAACCTTGAAACTTACACACATGGTAGCTATGAGCATATGTGCGACCCTGCACTATTTGGAATTTTGATCTGACCCCTGGGTCAAAAGTTATAGCGGTTGGGGTGGGGCCGCCTCAGAAATTATCACTCATTTTTTTAGGTTATTTTACATTTACTTCTTTATTTCTACACCGATTCACTTCAAATTGTTACTGGACCTCTCTTATGACAATACGGTCAATCTCAACCATGCATGGCCCCATTCCCAACCCTGGGGCGCCCCGCCCACATAGGCCACACCCACCAAAAATTTCCATTTACTATAATTTTTTCATTTCTACACGGATTCACTTCAAATTGATACTGAACTTTTGTTATGACATTAGGGTCAATCTCAACTATGCATGGCCCCAATCCCAACCCTGGGGCGCCCGCCCACATAGGCCACACCCACCAAAAAATTCCATTTACTATAATTTTTTCATTTCTACACGGATTCACTTCAAATTGATACTGAACTTCTCTAATGACATTAGGGTCAATCTCAACTATGCATGGCCCCATAACCAACCCTGGGGCCCCGCCCACATAGACCACACCCACCCAAAATTGCCTTTTCTATAATTTCTTCATTTCTACACCGATTCACTTCAAATTGATATTGAACTTCTCTTATGACAATACAGTCAATCTCAACTATGCATGGCCCCATTACCAACCCTGGGGCGCCCCGCCCACATAGACCACACCCACCCAAAATTGCCTTTTACTATAATTTCTTCATTTCTACACCGATTCACTTCAAATTGATACTGAACCTCTCTTATGACAATACGGTCAATCTCAACTATGCATGGCCCCATTACCAACCCTGGGGCCCGCCCACATAGACCACACTCGCCCAAAATTGCCTTTTACTATAATTTCTTCATTTCTACACCGATTCACTTCAAATTGATACTGAACTTCTCTTATGACAATACGGTCAATCTCAACTATGCATGGCACAATAACCAACCCTGGGGCGCCCTGCCCACATATGTCACACCCACCCAAAATTGCCTTTTACTATAACTTCTTCATTTCTACACCAATTCACTTCTAATTGATGATGAACTTCTCTTATGACAATACGGTCAATCTCAGCTATGCATGGCCCCATTACCAACCCTGGGGCACACCTAGATCAAACATTCGGCGTGGGGATACGCGTCGGCCTCTGCCGCGCCATTTCTAGTTTTATGAATACTTTTGCAATATTGAAGATAGCAACTTGATATTTGGCATGCATGTGTATTTCATGGAGCTGCACATTTTGAGTGGTGAAAGGTCAAGGCCAAGGTCATCCTTCAAGGTCAGAGGTCAAATATATGTGGCCCAAATCGCTTATTTTATGAATACTTTTGCAATATTTAAGATAGCAACTTGATATTTGGCATGCATGTGTAACTTATGGAGCTGCACACTTTGAGTGGTGAAAGGTCAAGGTCAATGTCATCCTTCAAGGTCAGAGGTCAAATATATGTGGCCCAAATCGCTTATTTTATGAATACTTTTGCAATATTGAAGATGGCAACTTGATATTTGGCATGCATGTGTATCTCATGGAGCTGCACATTTTGAGTGGTGAAAGGTCAAGGTCAAGGTCATCCTTCTAGGTCAAATATATGGGTCAAAATTGCTCATGTAATGTAACTTCTGCAATATTGAAGCTAGCAATTTTATATTTGACATGCATGTGTATCTCATGGAGCTGCACATTTTGAGTGGTGAACGGTCAAGGTCAAGGTCATCCTTCAAGGTCAAACATCATATAGGGGGACATTGTGTTTCACAAACACATCTTGTTCTACTTTTGCACCCAAAAGAGCACATGCATTCCACTTGAATGATTTAATGTTGTGGTTTACCAAGTTTGTTGATATTCAAAAAATGACCTGTGCATTTGGGCATTAAAAATTCACTGTTCTGTAAAATATCAGTTGGTTTAAAGATGCATGGAAAATTGGTTAAATAAGATGCATGTCTATGAAAATCTGATGTTATTGCTTATTGCTTTATTTCAGCCATAGATAGCCAGAAACTCATGAACAGAACAACAACAGAGGTGCCCCCATACACGTCATCAGCATCGACTGTTCCATCCTCCACCACAGAGCTTTTAAGTTCCAGTTCCACTTCATCATCACCAACATGGTCCTCTACATCAGTATCAACAGGTTATTATTTTTTGTTTTATTTTTATGTCTTAATTTCCCATACTGGAGCAAATCTTTTTTGTTTTAATTCCCTTAGGACCTCAGGGCAAACATTTTACTGGATTTTAAAGCTTACTGTTATCATACTCCCCTGCCTCCATCACCCTCTCCCCAGCATTCCCCCAAGAATACCATATTCATTGGCATGTTGAAATCCACTTTGCCTTTGTCAGGCATTGCTTTCAGATTACAGTCCTGTCCCAACTCCCCCCCCCCACTCCCCGATCCCATGTGACTCGAACAGTCAGAGAAATCTTCTTTATAAAGTAACTGTCAAATTTGAAACCTAATTGTTAAAGTTTGTTTATTGGGTGAGTTTTGACTAAAGAAATGATCTTAAATATTTTGCAAAAAGTGTGTTATTTTTATAATGTATTTTAAATTGAAAGCATTGTTGGGTTATACACATGAAGTTCAATAAAACAAATTTACGGGTTGTTATCTTTATTTTAGTTTGTCTGCATGTTTGTCTCGGAAAGAATTGCAGATTGCACTGAATAATCTGGGACAAAACATTACGTACATGCTTTAAACCTGGTTTTCACAAAGCGCGGCTAAAATTGTCTCTTTTCTTATTTCATATACATCAGTTGCTTCATCCAGTACATCACTATCTTCTACCTCACCACCCAGTACATCTTCAGTGTCATCCATCTCTTCTTCTAGTGTTATGAATAACACTACAGAGTCTTCCACGACCATTTCTACAAGTCCCATTTCAGGTAACACATTATTTTAGCAATAATTTTCAATTTAGCATAAGTGTTGTTTATAGGCAATCAAAGTCAAAATAATTAAAAAAGCCTGCATTTGGGTTTGCACTTAAGAATAAGCATTGTTTTTTTAATGATGAAAATTATGCTCTACATTGTCATTTCAAGTTATTTTGTTATCTTAAAGATTCAAAATGGTTGTCTTACATTTTTTTCTTCCTTGAGTGCTATCAGAATATGATATTCTTTATGCACTTTTTGCAGACTGATGTATGCTAATAGCAATGTAAAGTGCAATAAATATATTATTTCAACTGTTTATTATCTCCTCAATAAGTTTCAAATGCTAGTATTTAAATGTTAAGCGTATCACTTACACAAAAATGCTTAATACTTTATGGGCCAAAAGTTATACAAATTAGGATTTCTATTGAAGCAAGAGCATGACATTGTTTTCAGGTACTTTACAATTGGTTAAGAAAAGGCATATGCTAAAAATCAGAAATAATTTGGATTTTGTTATATTTGTGTGTAACTCAGTGTTAGTAACTATTTTATATTCAGATATTCTATATATTTATATTTGAAATTGTTTGAGAAGTGATCTGAGCATTTTTAATGATCCTTTTTCTCTGAATTTGAAGTTTGAGCATTAGCAAATCCTACCTACTTTTAAATGTCAATATAGGGAGACTTTTTTGGGTAAAAACAATGTAATTTGTTTAGTAAACCAAATGTAACGTTTTCCAGTAAAATAAACTATTACTGATGCAGCTATGAATGTATAAAGATTTTGATTGCACTCATAATACTGCATTTTTTTAAAAAGGACTAACTGAATATTAACAATTTGGTTAAAGCAGTAAACTGATTTTTTCAAATGTTGATGATTTATTCTAACTTTGTATAAAAATAGGATGCTTTTGCATTTGTTACCTTAAGTATAATATATACTAAATATATATATGTCCCTCATTTGCTTCCATACCCACATGTTGAATACCTGCATGTCATTGTGTGAATGGTTAACCACTTTTTGGACTTCAATAAGATTGGGTTTCATGCAATTTTCTGCATAGCTACTTTACTTTAATTGAATTATATTATATTTAAGTTGCAAATTAGTTCGCGTTTTTTATGAATTTATAATTGTGTTAATGCAGTGATCAAATTCATCAGTTTCATATTTGTGAATACACAAATTGTTTATATAAATGTATGAATGCCTCTGTTCTAAGGCTGTAACGAATACACTAGGTGACGAATAGATTATACGATACTTATCACGAATACAGGGTGGCGAATACGAATATTTATTCGCAAATATGAATTTCAATGAACAAAAGTAATGCTGACAACTTGACATGACATTATATAGTATGAAACTATGAGTATTTGTCAATTTGATTAATTGAGTATCATTGCATACTGAAAATATGAAATATAACACTTTGAAATAACTAAACACTGACTAGAACTGCTTAAACTTCTAATCCTTTGTGTGTATGTTTAAACATCAAATCACTTGTATTTACCTAAATAAACATTAAACAACCATCTAAAGATTTTTCAATTCAATGTTGTAAATATTCAACCGATGCCCGCCATTTTTGTTGATAATCTCACTGTGTAACATGGTGGGTGGGGTAAAAATGATGAAAAACGCCGGAATAAGGAGAAGAACATTTAAATATATGGGTTTATTGTATGGACCTTCATTTGTAAGGTAAGATAAGATGATTAAACTTTCAAACTCGACACCACGTTGTTTGTATTCGTCAAATATTCGGTTCAGGAGGTGGCGAATAACGAATACGATTCGTCCACAGCCGTATTCGAGTAATTCGAATATTCGAATGTATCGTTACAGCCCTACTCTGCTCCCAGAAAATGGAAACAGGGCTATATTGAAAAGTTTAAAAAAAACTATTTTGCAATCATGTCTGAACTGTTCAATGTGTTTGTATGTTTTAAAATATAGATACAGACCAACAAATACATCATAATACCTTTAATTGTCTGAATGTGCAATGTTTAGGTATGATGTTTCCCACAATAAATATGAGCCTCTCTCTGGAAAAACAGGGCTTAATGCATGTGGGTAAAGTGTTACCCCAGATTAACTGGTAAAGTCCCCACAGGCTAATCAAGGACACATTTCTGCTGTTATGGATTTTGTTGTTAAATGAGGAAGCCTCTTATAAACAAAATCTAGTTAAGATTGAACGTTTCTTCCTTTTATGTTCTGTGCCTGACATGTATATTAGCATATACAACCGGTTGTTACCAAAGTTCTGAGTTACAACAGATTTTACTGATTAAACATATTATATTACATTTCAATTCGGTCCTAGGGGCCTGGAACTTCAACCATTCACATGTCTCTGTTCCAGTGTGTGACTCAGGAGAGTTCCGCTGTGCTGATGGGTCATGTATCCGAGCCCAGTACGTCTGTGACGGGAGACCACACTGTCCCGGCGCCGATGATGAGTACCAAAGCTGCAGTAAGTTTTGTGAGAGTGTTTAGATGGATGTTTGACTGTATATTGTTTATGAATGCAGATGGTCACAGAGTATTACCTCTCCCAAATTGATTTCACAGGAAGGGACAAAAACTGCAGTAGACTAGTATTTTGCAAAAGCATTTAATGTCAGTATTAAAAGCAATCTTGGTGTATTGCTGACAAAATTTGTTTTATAACTTCCTGTGCAATTTGAGGCTTTTAACACAATGTGCAGTTAAACAGGTTTATGTATGAAAGCTTTGCAAAGTTAAGAAGTTAAATGGCTATAAAAATCCAAAATTAAAAGCAGTGGGCATTTGTTGGTTACCATTTCCATTGTGTGAAAAAACGATGTATATTCAATATGATACACAGTGGGTGGTAGAAGTTTACCATTAATGCATGTTTATTTGAGTTGTCGCACATTTAGGTTTTAATGTATAGATATATTAAACAAACATTAATGTTGCCGATAGATGCATCATTTTTGTTGTATGCAAATTGAGAGTCTTTTTATTTATACTTTTATTTGTACATATATTTTACCGACACTTATGTAATGTTTTTAATGTAAGCTTTCAGTAATAAATATCAACATGAAACTTAATGGGTGTATAAATATCAATGAGGAGAAGTGCCATGCACGAAAACCATAATGCCACTTTTTTTTAAAGACCTTTGTTGTGTTAACTTTGAATGATGAAACTTTTAAGGGCTTCATCTCAGATACGATACAAGATTTCATGAAACTTCATGGGCATGCGGAGACCTATTCCAAGAAGAGCAATTCATTACAACCACAACCCTACATTTTCTTAAATAAGAGTTATTGCCCTTTGTTGTTTTTGTATGTTGCAACTTTTTAGGGCTATATCTCAGATACAATACAATAGTTCGACATGAAACTTAATGGGTGTATTGATAATGATTTGGAGAAGTGCCATGCTTTAGAACCATAACCCTATTTATTACCTCTTTTTCAGTAGTTGTGGTAAGAGAAGTCATGTTATTATCAAATTTCTCTTTGCCAAAAATTGTTTGTATTGTTATATAAAAGTTAATATTGTTAAAATGTGCACATTTGTGTTGTATTATGCATATATTATACATTTGTTAGTCATTAACTTAGCACGTTGTGCAGTGGGATGCCCTCGACCCACACACACTTGTTCACAAGGATTATAAAATATATTGAACAGAAAAAAAGAACCATAACCCTACACTATTTTTAACAAGAGTTATTGTGTCTTGTTAAAGGATTCTACCATACATGTTTTTGCACCCATCCATATACACAATTTGGAGAGGGATATCAAGTAAACAATTGTGCTTGTTATTTTTTGTTTTAATGTTAATTTTATTTTAATAAATTTTAAAAGTGAACATTATTATTGCATTTTTTCATGATAAGCGCACAATTCTTCTTTACAGAGAGCTCTTTTCCCAAAAAATGCAGCCTATTTTTTCTGAAAAACTACACTGACATAAAATATAACTTAATTGTGGCAGACCATTTAAACCTAATTTATGACTTGTGAAATATATATATTTTCTATAAGAACATTTTCCTGTGAAGGGCAGGTAGAAAGACTTAGATTCTTTGATAAAAACTGTAGACATAAGATGAGTGACATTTGTGATCTCACACTTGGCATGTTATGAATAAAAGGGAGTAATATCATATTTCATGTTTTGACAGTGTTATTAATTAAAGTTTTGATCATTTTTATTTTATTTATAGCTGGAATTTATAACTACTTTGATTGTCAACATTTCATCTTTTAAATGAATTTTATTATTGCCTTGTTCAGTTTAGGTCTTTAGCAGTTTGATTTTTATTGCAGTGTAATTTCATGGAATTCACTTCACACAAATTATAGGCAATTAATTTGCAATAGAAACCTTCTGATGTTGTTTTGAATTGAAAACTTGTTGAATGTTTTTTTATTTAATAATTAAATTTTGTGAGGAAAATTATTTAATGTAAATTTGAAGGCGTCAACCAAACATTTAACAATATGTGCCTATTGATATTCATTAAGGCATCAAGTTAGAAAGTATTAAAGGTTATAAAATGCATGTCATTTAGTTCATTTTATTTTTTAAGAAAAACTATGCATCAATTATAATGAGAGAATTATACAGCACATGTGTGTCGACTGATACTACTATTTTGCTGTACTGCTGCAGCTTATGCGGTTGAACAAACTGATAGTACCTATTGTACTTAATAACCATGATCAGTTTGGTACAGTTAAAGGTATGCCAAGTAGTCATCGTGTTGATGATTTGTACATAATGATGGTTTACATGATGTTATTGTGATGATGATGATGATGATGATGATGATGATGATGATGATGATGATGATGATGATGATGATGATTATGTTGATGTCCTTTCAGAGTGTTCTGCAGACCAGTTCCAATGTGCCAATGGCCAGTGCATCAGTTCCAACTTTCGCTGTGATAAGGTGGCTCAATGTGACGATCTCTCTGATGAAATCAACTGCACAAGTGAGTACCCCTTGCTGTTAGTTTGTTGATGATCTCTCTGATGAAATCAACTGCACAAGTGAGTACCCCTTGCTGTTAGTTTGTTGATGATCTCTCTGATGAAATCAACTGCACAAGTGAGTACCCCTAGCTGATATTTTGTTAATGATCTTTCTGATGAAATCAACTGCGCAAGTGAGTACCCCTAGCTGATAGTTTGTTGATAATCTCTCTGATGAAATCAACTGCACAAGTGAGTACCCCTTGCTGTTAGTTTGTTGATGATCTCTCTGATGAAATCAATTGCACAAGTGAGTACCCCTTGCTGTTAGTTTGTTGATGATCTCTCTGATGAAATCAACTGCACAAGTGAGTACCCCTAGCTGTTAGTTTGTTGATGATCTCTCTGATGAAATCAATTGCACAAGTGAGTACCCCTTGCTGTTAGTTTGTTGATGATCTCTCTGATGAAATCAACTGCACAAGTAAGTACCCCTTGCTGTTAGTTTGTATGGAATGAGTGATGTATTGGACGTCATCATTGATGACGTTCAATTGAACGAATGATAAAGGGGGCTAAGTTTCGTTAAGCTGAGGCAAATCACTGCGATTTGGGAGTCTTGAAAACTGGCCGAACACGTTTGCTGAAATTTGACATGTATATGAACCAGAATGCGATCTACCTGTTGGCGTAGGCGTTATATCTGGGAAAAATCAAGTTTTCGAGTATTTTGCGTTTAAATATTTTTTATGGGAAACACAACGCGCGTAGATAAACATTGTGACGTAACGTCATAAAAAGCGCTTAGGCTAGCTTCCATCTTGTTAAGAAACAAAGAAACTAAGTTACGCGTTATTAATTCAATATATATACAGTTAGGCGTTAAATCTATAAACAACGACGTAATAATTGTGTTTGAATATCAATACGAAGTACACATGCATGTCTTTTGTGCGATCGAGTGTGATTGGTTAGATATTCATGACATAAATCTATGTTATTGTGTGCGACGAGTTGAAGAAAGGTTTACACGGCGAGGCTTTCCGAGACGTGTCGGATAAATGTAAGTACACACTGGTATTAACATGGTATTCTATTTATCCGATAATATCTTTAATAAACATGATAATCATGAGACAAATACATTATTAATTTAGGGTTTAATTATTGAATCAATAAATAAACGTGAGCAGCAAATCAATTTAGTATAAACAACACGCTTACCTTAATGACGACAATAATCCAATATTATATAACAATTACAATTATGTATGATAAACACACAATCCGAAATACGTTTTTGCATTCGTTCGATGCTTTAAACAAATAAATTACTGTTAAAAACATCCAGAGAATTTAACTAAAAATTGTTTGTTTTGACAAATAAATTACGTCACACAACATACGTCATAAATTGCGCAATCAGTTGCATGCAAAATAAAAGTACGGAAAGCCGGTTTTGAGAAATGTTTATATAGAGGAGCAAAATAGAATGATATAAACAATAACAAACGATAGAGTGGTGACGGTCTTCTCAAAATAGCATTAACTGAAATAGTTTCATGTATATTAAAATTTCTGTGATATCTTTGGTTACCATCATCAAATACACAGAAAAAATAAAATACAATGTAAGTATCACGTGTACTTAAATTTGTCCGACGAGTTGAAGAAAGGTTTACACGGCGAGGCTTGCCGTGAACAACACATCATTAGCAGCATAAAGTGCGTAACAAATAACCAAAATAATTAAACGTAATTATAATTTCACGTAGCACATTAAAATATCTATTGCGACTGACACAGTTTTGTAGCGAAATTTGATGTCTCAATTTCAGCTTTAACAGGAGTTATAAAAAAAAAATTAGTATAAACGTCACGCTTACCTAAATGACATCGTTAATCCAATGTTTGTAACAATAAGTTGACTACTTTAATCAAAAGTTTATAACAAACAATTTGAAACGATATGCACTTTTACCTTTATTAATCCATGTCTTTATCGAAACTTAGTTCAAACCACACAATTGTATTGTATTCCTATCTATGTTTACATTTATGCATGATGAACACACAATCCGAAATACGTTTTGCATTCGTTCGATGCTTTAAACAAATACTTTACAGATAAAAAACACAACGACATGTCCTTAAATTCCAGAGAGTGTAAATAAAACCATTGTGTTTCGTCACCGAAATGACGTCACACAATGTATTGCGTAGTACATTTCGTAATATAAAATCAAAGCGCTGATTGCATTGCAAAATGAATTCAACACTATCTTGAACGCAAAGCTATAATGATGTTTCAATAAAATACACAGAATTTTGTAAACACAGAAAAAGGCTTAATGCTAGTCGATAGTGTTTAAGATGGGGATGTCCGACACACTGCAGTTGTTTGCTCTTTTCACTTTTTTAATATTATAGTCATGGGAATTGAAGTTCTACTTTTTAAGGTAGCTAATCGAACGGCCTCAAAAAAAAAAAACATGTCTGCGAGTATTATGGTTACTATCATGTGATATGTAAATTAATTTTTTGAGAGAACTTTGGTTACCATCATTAAATGCACAAAAAGAAATAGGTTTTCAATTTGATTTCATCTCCCCACTCATTCCATCCCGCGAAACCCTTAAGGTGTCGCAACTCTAGTTAAGTATCTCTCTGATCAAATCAACTACCTACACAAGTGAGTACCCCTAGCTGTTAGTTTGTTAATTATCTCTCTAATTTAAGATTAATGATTTATGCTTATCATTACATTGTTCTACCAACATAGATAAAAATTGTATAATCTATTCTCCCTTAACTTACTTGTGAATACTTAATATATATTTCAGTGTGTGAAATGTAAATATTTGTGTTATATTATTATTTCATCCGCTAACGTATGATTGTATTAATTTGGTACTGGTTTGTTGATTTTTGTTGTTGTTTTTTTCTTATACAGTCCAACCCCTACTTCCGGTCACCCCTCATCGCCGGTCGCCCCGTGTAGGCGGCCGGTCTGTGCCGCGACCATCGATAAACACTATATAATGCACCCCTCTTTTAGCGGTAACCCCCTTTCTCCGGCCAGCGGCCAGCAATTTTGCATCCCAAATGTTAAATTCCCCCCATATGAGTGGTCATGCGCGAGTAAGTCAGTCATGTACACTTGCAAAATTGCACTGACGCAACGGCGAAAAAATCGATACGTACTTCCAGTCTGCGGTTTAGGCTCTGCAGTACTGAAGCGTAATGTGTGATAAACATTTTGACAGCCAGTTTGCAAATTGCAATTAATTAGCGGCAGATTATTGGGTTATCGGGTTAAAAGCAATATGCGACCGTTTGATCTTTTTGTTTCCGCACATGCGATTATCATCTATTAGTACTGGAAAAGTGATTCTTAATTTATAATTGATTATTTGTTGCTGTTGAATCATACTATTTCAAGCATTTATGACAATTATCGGCTAATTAAAAGTTAAAAAGGACAACGCAACTTTTAACCGAAATCAACTGCTCTACATGTTCTCTGTGCTACAAAGTTTTTATCCAAAAATCAATACACGCACGCATGGGTATGACGTGACATTGTACATTGGTGCATAATTTTCGCGCACTTTTGTCGGGACAAAGGAAATACATGAGGACTTTTTTGATGCTAGAATTTGTAAACGTCTCGTTAACATAAATCAATCGGGAGTGTGTTTCGGATTACAAATTATGATTCTCATTTGGGAATTTAACAAAACATTTATATTTGTTTTATATTTACAATGATTTCAATATTAATTTTGATAAAACCATTTACACGGCGAAATAAATGTTTTTATAATATTATTCATGAAAAGCACGATTACCAGTAGGATTACACCTGGTTGCTATTATCAGTCTCTTAAGTAACTGGCCACGATTTTATCATGGAGGAGATCACTGACGGGACCAATTCGTGCGGAAGGTATTACAAAGACATAAAACTGCAATAAACCAATTAAATTATCGATTTATAGTGACACATGAGTTATTCACGCATAACTGATTCACAACTGTTCCCATCTTAAGCGCATTGGGGCCAAACAACGCGCATTCTGTAAACAATGAATCATGAGAATGATCTTTTTCATTGACTTGATTCTGATGAGGATGATATTGATGATGATGATTAGAAAGATGAATAGAATATTTTTTTGAATGGAAATGTTGTTTTATAGCTGACTTTAGAAAGGAAGAAATAAAATTATTTATTGTTTAGTACATGTACACATATTTACCATTTTGTTTATACAAAAATTGAACAGTTGGCCATGTACTCATCAACTCTAGACTCCCTATGACCCAACCCCCTCTTAAAAGTCCACCCCGCTTAAGCAGCCAATTTGGCTGTTTCCCTTGACTGGCTGCTTAAGAGGGGTTGGACTGTACTGTAATATATTATGACTGTACCCTACAATTTTCCTATGCCCTTTACTTATGTATATTTTGTCTAAACGAGTTATTCGATAAAAAAGCCTGCATCTTTTTAATACGTAAAAAATCTGTACATAAATCTATTTGCTATTCATAGCCCTGACTTTTTAAATCACTACTTCTACAGATCTTGGTAAACTGGCTAAAAATGCATATTTTAACTAGCTGTCTAATGTAACCATTATTATTAAGTTGTTAGAAATCACTTCTTAATGTCCCCTAGGCTTAGCTCATTCTTCCTACATGCTGTACACACAATTAATATACCAATTTGCTTAATCCTAACGGTTTTACCTTTTGTTTCCTCGATAGGCACAGCTAACATCTCGGGTAGCCCCAACATTATCCAGTCGGCCATGATTTATGCCATTGGCAAATCCCATTGTAAATCGCCCTCGTGTGCAGTCGAGCGAACAAATCACGTCAAATGACCTAAACCGTTCCAACAATAGAAACTGAATATATCAACAGCATGCAGCAATATTGCTTTAATCTCACTAATTAAACTTGCAACTTTAAATTAAGAAATTTTACATTTAGCAAATGCTTCACGAACCAGCGCGTGCTAAAGAAAACGACGTGTGCAAAAGATAACACCACACAATTAAGGTTAAAGATCACTAATAATACTAGAATCATTTACATATCGGGCTACATAATTAATTACCTACCGTTACATCATTCGCAGGCAATAACCACTAAGTATCAGTATTGGTTTTGCTTCATTCTATAAATTCAAAGACTTCATATATATATTTATTCATTCTACCATTCATACCCCCACTCTCACTATATAATATGTGTTGTTGTAAAAATTATCGGAAGTCTTAATATTGTGCTTAATATTGTACTTTGTTATATTGCTTGTATTGTATATGTTATATACTTGGGTGAAAATAAAGTTCTCTTCTGTTCTGTTAATGAAATCAACTGCACATTGAGTACCCCTATCTGTAAGTTTGTTAATTATCTCTCTAATGAAATCAACTGCACAAGTGAGTACCCCTAGCTGTTAGTTTGTTAATGATCTCTCTGATGAAATCAGCTGCACAAGTTAGTACCATTGTAAGTTTGTTTATGATCTCTCTGATGAAATCAACTGCAGAAGTGAGTAACTCTCGTAATTTGTGAACGATCTCTATGATAAAATCAACTACACATGTGAGTACCCTGTAAGTTTGTTAATGATCTCTCTGATGAAATCAGCTGCTCAAGTTAGTACCCTTTTAGTTTTTTAATGATCTCAATGATGAAATCAACTGCACAAGTGAGTACCACTGTTAGTCTGTTAATGATCTCAATGATGAAATCAACTGCACAAGTGAGTACCACTGTTAGTTTGTTAATGATCTGACTGATGAAATCAACTGCATAGGTGCGTAACCCTCATATTTTGTTAATGATCTCTGATGAAATCAACTGCTCAAGTGAGTACCACTGTTAGTTTGTTAACGATCTCTCTGATGAAATCAACTGCTCAAGTGAGTACCACTGTTAGTTTGTTAATGATATCTCTGGTGAAATCAACTGCACAAGTGGGTACCACTGTTAGTTTGTTAATTATCTCTCTGATGAAATCAACTGCACAAGTGAGTACCCTATTTGTTTGTAAATTATCTCTCTGATGAAATCACCTGCACAAGTTAGTACCCCTAGCTGTTAGTTTGTTAACGATCTCTCTGATGAAATCAACTGCACAAGTGAGTACCCCTAGCTGTAAGTTTGTTAACGATCTCTCTGATGAAATCAACTGCACAAGTGAGTACCCCAAGCTGTTAGTTTGTTAACGATCTCTCTGATGAAATCAACTGCACAAGTAAGTACCCCTAGCTGAAAGTTTGTTAATGATCTCTCTGATGAAATCAACTGCACAAGTAAGTACCCCTAGCTGTTAGTTTGTTAACGATCTCTCTGATGAAATCAACTGCACAAGTAAGTGCCCCTAGCTGTAAGTTTGTTAATGATCTCTCTGATGAAATCAACTGCACAAGTAAGTACCCCTAGCTGTTAGTTTGTTAATGATCTCTCTGAAGAAATCAACTGCACAAGTAAGTACCCCTAGCTGTTAGTTTGTTAATGATCTCTCTGATGAAATCAACTGCACAAGTGAGTTCCACTGTTAGTTTGTTAATGATCTCTCTGATGAAATCAACTGCACTTAAGTAAGTACCCCTTGCTGTTAGTTTGTTAATGATCTCTCTGATGAAATCAACTGCACAAGTGAGTTCCACTGTTAGTTTTTTAATGATCTCTCTGATGAAATCAACTGCACAAGTGAGAAGCCCTGTTAGTTTGTTAATGATTTCTCTGATGAAATCAACTGCACTAGTTGTTCATTCATATTGCATCTTGCAGATTTCATCAGAATATAAGTAATGCTGGAAACTCTTTCAGGCGTTCAATGGAAATTATTTGCTTGCGATCATTTGTTTGTATTTGTGTGTGTCATTAAGAATATTCTCAATGGTTTTAATAAAGGACTTTGCTGATATAAAACAATTAAGATTGTAAATTATGAAAAAATCACCTGCAATAATTTAGTAGCCCTTATTAAATTAATTGTCATTTCAGTGTTTTTACATGTCGCTGTTTCAGATTGTTCAGGTTTCCAATGCAACTCCGGTCTCTGTCTGTGGACCACGTCTGTTCAATGCAACAACCACATTGACTGCCTCGACCTTTCAGATGAGCTCAATTGCAGTATGCATATTGGTTACGTCTTAGAAAATATAACCCACATTATGCGAAAAAAAATCTCTCCTTATAAGAATATTTTTCATTTTAAAAGATACAAACATGATTTTTGTACCCATTAAATGTTGAAGACAACAAAAATCAAACTATTTGATAGCTTTAAAGTATGATTCAAAGTTGACATATAATAATTACTTTCACACAAGCAGTCAACTTAAACTTTATAGACAATAAAATGTAGTGGGTGGGTGCATTTACGATTAGACATTAAAAAATGTAAATAAAAGATGGAAGATAAATAATCAGGTATACAATTTATAGTATGATTATATTTGTTGGATCAGTGAGCATGGTTAAAATGTTTTGTGTTATGTATATTTTATAAGCCTTTTGATACAATAGAAAACAGAATAATAAGTTAATTGGAAACTATGGCATAAAGGCAGTTAGACAGGGTTAGTAATTAACATTTTGCCATGGTTACCCACTCTTATTCTTTCAATATTTCTTGTACAGCCATATGAGTTTCCTGGGCATTTCATGATTTTTATTACAAATTTAATGTGCAATGGCTCTAGGACTCCTTGTTACTTACATCCTCGATTTAGACAGTACATATTTATTGTGCCCAATGGCATCAAAGCAAAATCATGCTAATTTCTTTAATAACCATTTATTTCATGTACTCCGTTAATTAATTCCTGAATGCTTGAAAAAGAGTAAAAATAACAGTTACTTATGATATAGTTGCGGAATGATTATTATTGATCTTATTTATCAGAAAAACAACTTTCATTACGCTTTCATTATGTCAGTGTTGAGACCAGGATATCGGCGATGTGCCAACAATCTTCCGGTGCCACGGGACAGTTTCTGTAACCATAGAGATGATTGCTTTGATAACAGCGATGAGACAGACCAAGAGTGCAAATACGAAGGTAAGAACCGCAGTTCTGAAAAAAGTAGAAACTTGTCATTTTATCTGTAAAATATTGGTTGTGCAAAAAATTAGGACTGATTAAATTATCAAACCTTGCAATCCTTAATTGTTTGTAATTTCTATATGACACAGAATCAGAAAAACACTTTTTTTATGTTTATTATTGTATGATATAATTGTAATAGCATATGGTTCTTTTGTTATAAATCACTGTTGTTTTTTTAGTTAATGTTTTAAGAATTCATTTGAAAGCAGTTGGAAATATGATAACATATGTTCGATAGGAAATACATATTATGTTGTACATCAGGTATTTGACTATTTTATGCGGCTGTGAAGTGAAATCAGCCTTCAAGAAAACAATTAATGTCCGATGCCTACATAGGGGGTATACAAACTTTTTCCAAATATAAGCATAGTCAAGATGGCAAAGTCCTTGCCTAGTAGACAGGAAGGTTTCACTGTTTTTAACCCTTTATTACTTTTGTTTGATTTTTGAATGAGGCTCAATTTCCAGCCATTTTATTAAGAAAGTGATAAGCATTTATTTCGTATTAAAATTCGCTTTCTATCTCCACTTTACGTGCTGCGAATTTTCTTAGTGGAGCTGTAATTAGGTCATTGCGCTTGCAAATTTTGTAGCCAGTAAAGTGGAGATATAAAGTTAATATGAATACGCAATATACGCTAGTAACTCAATTGCTGATATGTCTGAAAAGTGAGCGGCATTTAAAAAAAAAGACGAAAAATACCTGTCTAGGCAAGGATGTCGCCAGCTTGACTATCACGTGATTACGCCCTCTGTGTATTGTTGATAAGGTAATGTCATTTAAGTGAAGTTCTTTATAAATACAATTGTAATCACACAAACGCACACACAAACACACATTCACGGTGGTTGTTATCTTTTTATCATCATCGGAAAGTCGGATTTCTTGTATGTAGCAAATCCAGATAAATATTAGGATATCAACTTGACATGTTGTTGGTAGGAAGATCTAATTACAATGGCACTGTATTTTTTCAGAGTGTGGCATCCATGAGATTATGTGTGATGATGAGCTCTCTTGTTACCTGCGTGATTGGAAATGTGATGGATACACCGACTGTCATGACCAGTCAGATGAGAAATACTGTGGTATGTACACTAGTTTGTCTTAGCTAAGTCTGTAGAGCTGAGAGATACTGTGGTATGTACACTAGTGTGTCTTAGCTTAGTCTGTAGGGCTGAGAACTACTGTGGTATGTACACAAGTGTGTCTTAGCTTAGTCTGTAGGGCTGAGAGATACTGTGGTATGTACACTAGTGTGTCTTATCTTAGTCTGTAGAGCTGACAGATACTGTGGTATGTACACTAGTGTGTCTTAGTTCAGTCTGTAGGACTGAGAGATACTGTGTTATGTACACTAGTGTGTCTTAGCTCAGTCTGTAGGGCTGAGAGATACTGTGGTATGTACACTAGTGTGTCTTAGTTTAGTCTGTTGGGCTGAGAGATACTGTGTTATGTACACTAGTGTGTCTTATCTTAGTCTGTAGGGCTGAGAAATACTGTGGTATGTACACTAGTGTGTCTTATCTTAGTCTGTAGGGCTGAGAGATACTGTGGTATGTACACTAGTGTGTCTTAGTTTAGTCTGTTGGGCTGAGAGATACTGTGGTATGTACACTAGTGTGTCTTATCTTAGTCTGTAGGGCTGAGAGCTACTGTGGTATGTACACTTATGTGTCTTAGCTTAGTCTGTAGGGCTGAGAAATACTGTGGTATGTACACTAGTGTGTCTTATCTTATTCTGTAGAGCTTAGCAATACTGTGGTATGTACACAAGTGTGTCTTAGGTTAGTCTGTATGGCTTAGAACTACTGTGGTATGTACACTAGTGTATCTTAGCTTAGTCTGTAGGGCTGAGAACTACTGTGGTATGTACACTAGTGTGTCTTAGCTTAGTCTGTAGGGCTGAGAAATACTGTGGTATGTACACTAGTGTGTCTTATCTTAGTCTGTAGGGCTGAGAGATACTGTGGTATGTACACTAGTGTGTCTTAGCTTAGTCTGTAGAGCTGAGAAATACTGTGGTATGTACACTAGTGTGTCTTATCTTAGTCTGTAGAGCTTAGCAATACTGTGGTATGTACACAAGTGTGTCTTAGGTTAGTCTGTATGGCTTGGAACTACTGTGGTATGTACACTAGTGTATCTTAGCTTAGTCTGTAGGGCTGAGAACTACTGTGGTATGTACACTAGTGTGTCTTAGCTTAGTCTGTAGGGCTGAGAAATACTGTGGTATGTACACTAGTGTGTCTTATCTTAGTCTGTAGGGCTGAGAGATACTGTGGTATGTACACTAGTGTGTCTTAGCTTAGTCTGTAGAGCTGAGAGATACTGTGGTATGTACACTAGTGTGTCTTAGCTAAGTCTGTAGGGCTGAGAAATACTGTGGTATGTACACTAGTGTGTCTTAGCTTAGTCTGTAGAGCTGAGAGATACTGTGGTATGTACACTAGTGTGTCTTATCTTAGTCTGTAGGGCTGAGAAATACTGTGGTATGTATACTAGTGTGTCTTAGCTCAGTCTGTAGAGCTGAGCAATACTGTGGTATGTACACTAGTGTGTCTTAGCTAAGTCTGTAGGGCTGAGAGATACTGTGGTATGTACACTAGTGTGTTTTAGCTAAGTCTGTAGGGCTGAGAGATACTGTGGTATGTTCACTAGTGTGTCTTAGCTTAGTCTGTAGAGCTGAGAGATACTGTGGTATGTACACTAGTGTGTCTTAGCTTAGTCTGTATGGCTGAGAGATACTGTGGTATTTACACTAGTGTGTCTTAGCTTAGTCTGTAGGGCTGAAAGATACTGTGGTATGTACACTAGTGTGTCTTAGCTTAGTCTGTATGGCTGTTTATATTGCAATTATTGTATAACACAGGTACAAGTTTCTCTCTTTTAGCTCACCTGAACATTGCATGCTCAAGTTAGACATCGAGATCAGTTTATGTCTGGCAGTTGTGGTTGTGCATGGTGCGGTTTGATTTTTCAACTTTAAATGGTTACTTCTTTATTAAAGGTTACGTTTGGGGTTATGTGACCTCTAGAGACCACAGTTTTGGCAGTATGTTGATGAAATCTGGCTAGAATGGTTATCTTGACCATGTCTAATCCAGGTTAATTCTGGGTCTTATAGTTAGGTTGAAGAAGTACGAACTTTGTATTTTCTTAGCTTAAGACTGTGCATTTTGTGCATTTCCAAATGATTTTGCAGGTATCTGCAAGGATGGTGAATTCACGTGCTTGGACCATAAATGCATTCCAGCCAATCAAGTTTGTGACAGTGTTGAACAGTGTTCCACGGGTACAGATGAGATGCAGTGTTGTAAGTTAAACTGTCAGATCATGCATTTCAGTTTAGAAAGAAATTTAATATAGGGTAAATTCAATGTCAAGTATTTTGTAGAAACCTTGGGCCTTATATAATTTAAAAAAAGGTTTCTTTAATTTATGTTATTTATTCATCAATTTTATTTTGTATTAAAGTTATGCCCCTGAATGGACAAGGGAAATTGGAGTCACTCTGCCAATCTGTTTGTCAGGATAAAATGTAATGAGTTAGTGAAAAATCCACATATCTAAGGCTATTACATTGGAACTTAAATTAAGTTATCACCAAGAATTTTGGATGTGCAACACATGTTTTTCATCCCAAGTGACCCACTTTCCTACATACGAATAATCCTTAAAGGCCTGGTCAGACCGACTAATGAATTTGTAACGGAGAAAAAACGGACAAAATATGCTGATTTTGGTAATCCGGTGATAAAATGTACCTGCCATGCCGCCCAAGACTCTCGCAATTGGTGTATGAAGCATAGGAAACACACAAATACCGCACATGTATCAGTGATGTAATGGGAAAAAACGTACGTGTAACGGATTTGTACCGGATAATTAACGGTCGGCTAATGGATATTACCGTGCGAGTAACGGACTTCTACCAGATAAAACGGCAGTGTAACGCATTAGTACCGGACAAAAAGTACCGAACACCAACGTACAAAAAACGGTCGTTGAAAAAGTAGAGTACATCCTCAGTATCATGTGGCAAAGATTCAGGCTCTTGCAGGTCAAGGTCTCCGTTCTCAGCTGCTGCCTTCAGGTCAGACTCGTTCCATAACTGTGCATCGGATTCAGCACCACGGCCTGCAATGTCAGCCCAGACAAACTTGTAGTCATAATCCACCAGAGCTAGCAGGACAACGGAGAAGCACTTCTTGTAGTTAAAATACGTAGACCCAGATCTTGGTGGACATTTGCAGGCAATATGTTCGCCATCAATAGCACCAACAGTATGGGGGAAATTCCAGTTGTCCCTGAAGCCGTCCGCTATTCCCGTCCAATCGGCAGCTGTTGTTGTCAACGGCATCACCTCGTCAGCATACTCATCTATGACTGCTCTACAAACCTGACGTGTAAAAGATAACAGTTTGATAAGCTAGCGTGGATTATAAGTGTTTGACACAGTACATAATCCATGACTTTTAGCGAGTGGATGATTAGGTAAAAATATACTACTTGATAAACAGTGCTTATTACTGTGTGCATTTCAAGATATGCGCTGAAGACAGTACTAATGGTAATATACAATTTAGGAGGTTAGTGTTGTAGTGTGCGCACTCATTTATTTGCCTTTTATCCTATACCAATAACTAAACACACTTCGATTCATATAAAATGATGATAGAAGTAAACATTAAAATAAATAAATATATTAAAATGACTAACAGAAGCCTTTTTAAATTAATTTTAACACTTAAGTAAATTTAGCGGTACTTTCTTCTGGCACGAGAAGAGAAATATTGTGGCGGGGTACCCTCCAGCCAAATCACATATCACGGTACTTAATACTTTGAACCAGGCACAAGATGCGGCAGCGCAATTGCTAGCTCTATCCCTGGTTCTATTGGAAGTCTGTAGTTGTTGCGAGAATTTCATCAAACATCTCGGGTGGCATTCTCATGTGGTTGATGAATGCGCGTTGGTTTTCTCATCGTAGTTTGACCATAAGTTGGTCATACAGACCGAACTGACGCCTTGGCTCGTTGCCCAGCCAGGCCCTGATCCATAATCTGGGCTGCCTCCGTCTCCTTGCTCTCTTTTGAACAAGACGATGCATGGCCAAATTAGCATCCACAGGGCCGATCAGGGCCTGCACGGGGATGGCTTGACACTCTAATTGATGCGAGCAAGACACTCCATTGCACATGCCCTTCTCACAAGGCGTACCAAAATGAAATGATACTTCGACCCACAGGCTAATTATGGTTAAATGTATGTCAACACTTTTGTTGCGCCACACTTCTGGCACTTTTGTGTATGTTAGCTGTCCGTTATTATCTGTTGAACATGCGTTAGGTGTCCGGAATGGTGCGGTTTATCTGTTGCAAGTCTGGTATTAGTCCGGTAGTTGTCCGGTGGTGGACCAGGACAACGGGACATTATTGGACATAAACCGGATTCGTACAGGAGGTGTAAGGCACAAGTTCCGAACAAACCGTAAACTAACTTATGAAGAACACACATCAAACGGGGGTCTCTGTCCGTTTTATCCGGTGGAAAATTTTGAACATGCTCAAAACTTCCCAACTGACGGAACGGATGTCACCGGACATCGCTGAACAAGAAGCGGATCCACCGGATATGAAACGGACATTAAACTGATGAGAACGGACACGAACAGATAAAATGATTATGTCCGTTTCTCCTTCGTTACCTCGGTGTGACCGGGCCTTAAGCACTTAATATTAATGTACATATTCATGTTTTCATTTCAGTACATTTGTCGTCTGGCTTGTATGGCACACTTACTGTGACCTCTGGTGACCTCCAACTTCCTGTTTGCAGTGACACCTGGACTGAAACCATGGCAACAGAAGTTTGTTCTCTACTGGGCCTTGGGTAACAGAATATGAGACAAAATAATTATAGTGCTTAATTGGAACCATTACTGGGAAAAAATCAAAACGTTGAACTATATGTTAATCAGTGTAAATATGAGTAAGATATGAGATTGGACTTTTAGTCCAATTAATTGATGGTTTTGTCTGACTTCTTTGTGGTGATGCCTTTCACTACTAAGCCAAACATATTTAAGGTTTGATTAAAAGCAAACTAGGGAAACCTTCTCAAAATTTCTTATATCCATTTGTTCAGGATTAATATTGCTGTTTATGCTTTCAGAACAAGTTTAGCCAAAAGGACATATTTTGTCTAACATCAATATTTTTTCCTACAAAGCTTTGATACTTGTATTGATGATTTCTTTGAACACTTATGACCACATCCACATAATTTGACCTCATTTTGACCAAAAAATTGAATCTACTTTGGGACTAAGACTAATTCAAATGGTCAAAATTATTGGTTTATTCAAATTTTGCATTTCTTCTAAATATAAATACGTTTGCTACAAAGCTTTTATACTTGGATGTATTTGATATATGTACACTTTCAACACACTCACGTCACCTGACCGCATTTTGACCTTCACATTGACCTACTTTCAGACAAAGACTAATTAAGTTGATCTTAATTTGTATATTGAAAATTATGAATGAATTTAAGAACATGGATACTAGATAGGTTAACACCATAAACTTTTAACTAATTGTCTATAATAAAAAACAATCAAATAAAGCTTGTCGTTTTTGAAACGGATGAAAGAATTTGTGAGCAGTTTAAGCCTGCTTATTATTTGAGCCTCGTTCTTGGAGAACTGGGTTAAATCAATTCATGTAATGTGTCCCCACGGATTAGCATGTGCATTCTGCACAGGCTAATCCAGAAAGACACTCCGTCTAAATTAGATCTTCATTTAAGAGAGACTTCCTTAAAACAGAAACATTCCTTAAAAGTGGAAAATGTTGTCCCTGATTAGCCTGTGTAGAATGCACAGGCTTATCTGGGATTACTCTTTGCACACATGAATTTAGCCCATTTTACCCAGGATGCAGTTACTGTAGCAGTTAAATCATGTACTTTCACTGGTTGTTATTTCAGCCCCAGCACTGGTAGCAGCTCCATCTCACCAGTCACAGCAGGGATGTCTACTAACCAGGGCTTCATGGTGGTCAGTCCAGACCCCAGAACTCTCAACCACAATCAGACAGTGCTCAGCAGGCTAGACAAGGCGTAGGTATCTGTGAAGTAACAATCAATAGATATGTGAAAATTAATGATTGTGTTTTTTCTCAATGGACATTGCACCAATCACACAACAAATTGGATTGAAATTGGTGTATTAATAGCTGTATGGTATCATCTTATCCCATTTAACCTATTTCACCATATTATTTCATATGCAATAACTTGTTCTATATTTGTAAATGGTATATATTTATTGCTTTTCATTATAGGTCTAAATTAATTGCTTTTAAAGATAAACTTTAACAAATCACATTATTACTGATTAATTACAATGAAATTTTTGAACTCCACACACATATGAAATAACATCTTGGCATTGGTTCATTTGTGTCAACTGTAGAGAAAACAAGGATACAATCAGGTCCATGTACATCATGTTCATGACTAACATATGTACCTCCCTTGACCAATGGGTTAAGTAATTTTTTGGCTGCTTAATCAATTTATTAAAATATAATGACGATATTCATGCTTTCAAAGAGGAGACATTTCAAGAGACATATTGCATTTAGTTTGTGTTCAAATGGAATCCTAAAATAGGAAACAACATTTTTGCAGACTTGTCTCATTTTCATGACCATTTCATCTGCTTGTTTTAACTTTCATGCTACAAAGGGAAGTCATAACAGGTCTGTATGCTCTCTTAACTGCCCATGTACATTGTACAATGTTTTCTGCCAATACATTATATGATTACAAAAAGAATATGTGAACTTGGTGTATACAAATTCTGCATTGTATGAATACATATATGTATATGATACTATTATTGAATTGGTATGTTCTGTTGACTTGGTATTTTACAACCTTTATCCTGATGTTTTTGTCCATGGTTAGTCAAACCATAATAAATGAAAGTATGCATGAACTGGACACTCTGGACAAGAACTCTTCAAACCGTTTTTAGACTTCTGTCTCTAGTCTATAACTTTTATTTGTCAAACGCCTAAATGGGTTTTCTTGTCAAATTATCTTTTTGTGAGCTTTCTGCTGACTGGTTATTATTTGGCAAGTCAAAAGCCCAAACAGAAATGTATTGAGTATTTTAACAAGGATGTACCTCTATTATTTGGCTTGATTTTGGTTATTTAATTTATCTTCAGCTCTATCCTTTTCTAATGTAATCTATCTGGTTATGAAGAAGAATGACATATATGCACGCTAATTAACACATACAAATAAGTAACACAAATAGAAGTTTTGCAGACAAATTTGTTTGAGTTGTATGTTTTAAATGTAAATAATTAACCCAAACTTGTTTTTTTTAATTTTGTGTATTATTTTTATAATTCCTTTTTCTTTTTCATTCCTTGGTTATCATTTTTTTAGGTTTTATTGCCAAATTGCCCAGGTAAATGTTCATAAAGCTGTTAAATGTTTCAATTTCAGTGTTGCATGTCCTTCCAACAAAGTTGTCCAGATGGGATGTCAACAGAAAGGTATGAAAACTGTTGAGGTGTTTTTAAAAACCAAGTTGTGGCATACATTTTACTATTTTGTTTTATATGTAGACATTTAAGACTACCGTAATTAATCTATGTTTTCGGACACTTAAAAATAATTTGAAAAAAATTTGAATCCTAAAACTTAGATATGAAAAATATTCACAAAAAACACGTGTCCGAAACCTTAGAGTCGAAAATCGAAGTGTCGGAAAATAGCGTCAATTGTATCAACGACTACCGGTAATAGCACGCGCTTGTAAAATACCATGCCGTATAGTATAAATTACAATTATATATGTTTGCACTGCATTTTAAATAATTTTAAATGCATAATTTATTTGACAGAACGTTACTACAAGGTTGTACTTTGACCAACAAGCTCAAAGATGAGCATGTGATGTACCGAACTATGAATTCTTTGTTTGTTAATTTCCGATAGTTGTTGTCTAACACCTTCCATTGTTCGTAAAACTTGCAATAGGGTGCATCACACTTTGAAGCGTTTAGTATTTTGTCACAATTATTTTACTGAGAAGGGGTAGTACCATTGCGGTAGATAATTGAACTGTTAATTGGCACTACCCCTGGTAATTGTCATAATGCTTATGCTATCGGGCGAAACCATATTGTTTAATACCGGTTTACAAGGTTATTTACCCAATAAGGCAAATGTAATGGTCCGTTGCCCTCAGGCATGCGCCTGCCATGTTTTATGATGTTAATCTGGTTTTAAAACCCCATGATCGAAGTGTCATTAGATATCGAAAACAGGACCGAAATTTGGTAAAATAGCGCTGTAAAATAAACTGTCAAAAAACTTAAAGACATTTATTATGGACGAAAACTTGTGTGTCCGAAAATTAAGAGTCACGAAAAATAATTATTTTTGCTAAAAAGGGGTGTCCAAAAACTTAGAGTGTCCGAAAACATACAGTAATTACGGTAATTAAGTTGTTAAATAATGAGACACTGACATGTAGGCATCATGAAACATCAGTATAATAATAATAGTAATATATTATTTAAATGTAGACAATTTTCCCTTGTTTTATCTTACCAAGTTATATTCCTTTTTGACATTATTGATTGTATTGTTTTGAAAAAGCTCAGAAGGGCTTGAACTGTATGCAATGGGCATACTCACATTTCATGGTAATGTTATTCATGTTAACTTTTTTAAATGTAATGTCTGAAAGAAAACAACTGTATCAGTCTGACTTTACTGTAAGACAGATTCTGAACTAAGAAGTTGTGATGATCAATAGCATATCATGCACAATCAGATCTTTACTCCTCCTACCGTGAGATCTTTGCTTCTCACACAATGAGATCTTTGCTCCTCATACCATGAGATCTTTGCTGCTCACACAATGAGATCTTTGCTCCACCTACCATGAGATCTTTGCTCCTCACACAATGAGATCTTTGCTTCTCCTACCATGATATCTTTGCTTTTTCTACGATGATATCTTTTCTCCTCCTACCATGAGATATTTACTCCTCCTACCATGAGATCTTTGCTCCTCCTACCATGAGATCTTTGCTCCTCCTACCATGAGATGATTGCCCCTCCTGCAATGAGATCTTTGCTCTTCCTACCATGAGATCTTTGCTCCTCCTACCATGATATGTTTGCCTCTCCTACCATGAGATTTTTGCTTCTCCTACCATGAGATCTTTGCTCATCCTACCATGAGATCTTTGCTCCTCCTACCATGAGATATTTGCTCTCCTACCATGAGATCTTTGCTCCTCCTACAATGAGATCTTTGCTCCTCCTACCATGAGATCTTTGCTCCTCCTACCATGAGATATTTACTCCTCCTACCACGAGATCTTTGCTTCTCCTACCATGAGATATTTGCTCCTCCTACCATGAGATATTTGCTCTCCTACCATGAGATCTTTGCATCTCCTACCATGAGACCTTTGCTCCTCCTATCATGAGATCTTTGCTCCTCCTACCATAAGATCTTTGCTCCTCTTTCCATGAGATCTTTGCTCATTCTACCATGAGATCTTTGCTCCTCTTACCATGAGATGTTTGCTCATCCTGCAATACTTTTATACTCAAGATTTATACTCCTATGTCCTCAGGTTGTGGTGCAAGACAGATTGATGTTCTGACGCCCTTTATTGTTGGCGGAACTCTGGCTCCCCAAGGGAAGTGGCCCTGGGTTGTCTCCCTTATCATGAAGGGAACCAATATATGTGGAGGAGTCCTCATAGGGGACAGATGGGCCCTCACTGCTGCACATTGTATTGTGTAAGTGCGTGGTGCAGTTTGTATGTGGAATATACATAAATAATGTAACTGTTTCATTACTGATTATTAAATGTAAATATAAGGAGAAAGCAATTTTGTTTTAATTATTAAATGAATCATCAGTACTATATAATTAGATTTAATATACCTTAAGCTATAATGAAGCTTTTTTTCCAGAACGTTTTACAAAAAATAAATGTTCACAACTGTTTTTGGCTTTAACAAGTGTATTTGAGCAAAGCAGTTGCATAAGCATTGTTATTGCCTGATGTGTTTCAGCATCAAAAGCATAGTTGTTATTCTTTATTAGTTCACAACATAATGCCTAAGAAAATTGTAATTAAATTGCTTTGTTGTGAATACATTTTTCAAAGCAGCACAATAAATCTCATACTCCTAACCCTTTCCAAATCAGACACAAAGTAAAAATAGCTATACGCAACAAACAATAAACCAGAACAGCCTACAAATAGCTTGCAGTATGTTAGGTTTTATGTGGTTTGTTGCTCATCAGTTTCTGAGGGTTGAACAATTAAGTCTTTAAAACTTGAATCTAGTACGAAATTCTTTAAATTTAATTGATTTTCTAAGGGACTACAGACACGTCAAAGTGCATATCTAAGTGGTAATGGGTTATAAGCAAGAAACAAAATAAAATAACACAAATTCAATACCCATTTGCAGTCAACAGGATGCTAACTACACCCTGATGCCGCATGTGTTCGAGGTCCTGGCAGGCACCACATCCAGGGAGCGCCTGTCTAAGCAGCCTTTCCAGCGGGTCCGCTTGGAGAAGATCTACCTCAACCCCAGCATGCAACGACTGGAGAACGGTCAGATTGACTGGGATATGGCCCTCCTCAAATTGTCTACAGCTGTGAAGTTTGGGGACTTTGTTCAGCCCATTTGTCTCCCAGAAATCAATGCTCCTGTGCCCACCAATCTCCAGTGCTATCTTGCTGGATGGGGCTATATTAATACAAAATCTGGTATGGAAATAGATCTTCAGGGGAATTTTTTTTTTCTCTTGACGCTTATATATTTAAGTCAGCTGTTATTCTATGTGAATGAAAATATTTAAAAACAAATAATATTCTGCATCTAACTGATGTAAGTATTCACATGACAAACTCAAATAGGCTTTATGCTTCACAAATGACATCATGGTTCATGTATGTCATTAAACTATTATTATATAATCTGTTCTTATTTTTTATATTTTTTTATGCATTTTGTATGATACATTATGGAATTTAAATAAGATAGGAATGTGACTGTTTTTTGTGAGTTCTGGATCAAATAATTTATTGTCCCCTACCGGTTTCACCGGAGGGGACTTATGGTTTGCGCTCTGTCCGTCTGTCAGTCAGTCACACTTTTCTGGATCCTGCGATAACTTTAAAAGTTCTTAATATTTTTTCATGAAACTTGAAATATGGATAGATGGCAATATGGACATTATGGACGTCATTTCATTGTTTTCCTACGTCAAAAATTCTGGTTGCTATGGCAACAAATAGACTAGAAATACTGCTGAAAAAGGTGGTTTTCTGGATCCTGCGATAACTTTAAAAGTTCGTAATATTTTTTGATGAAACTTGAAACATGAATAGATGGCAATATGGACATTATGCATGTCACTTTATTTTGTTCCTACGTCAAAAATTTTGGTTGCTATGGCAACCAAAAGAAAATAATAATAAAAATCTGACAATGGTGGAATTTCTGACAATGGTGGAGCTGGTAGGGGACCATATTGCTTGACAATAGCCTTGTTATTTATAAAATCTTTTAAGAAGTACAGACATTTAAACATTATAATGTCAAACATAAATACTTAATTCTTACAAGTCATTAAAACTATCCTCTTTGTAGTCAAGGAACTATTTATCATTGTAGTGATGGTAATGTTTTTCATTGTATTCCTTATAAAGTTTCCATTTTGAGTCATGGATATGTTCCTCTTGGTTACATTTCTCTTTGTATTCAAGGTAACATTTATCTTTGTAGTCTTTGTTACATTTCCCTTCGTTGTCCTGGTAACATTTGTAGTCATGGGAACATTTTTCTTTGTAGTCATGGTAACATTTCTCTTTGTAGTCATAATGACACTTCTCATTTTAGTTATGGATATGCTTCCCTTTGTAGTCAAGGTAACTTTTTCTTGGTATTAATGGTAACATTTCTCTTTGTAGTCATGGTAACTGACCTGCGTGAGGCCAAGATGCGGCTGTACAACGATGACTTCTGCTCCAAGAACATCAACCAACAAAGTCTTGAGACGCACGTGAACATCAACTCCACGCTGTGCTCGGGCTACACTCATGGTCAGATCTCAGGTTGCCAGGTATGTTCCTTCACAATGACACAGTGTTGTACACTCCTAAGAACAGCGGTGGGCATGGACGTTGTCTTTTCCATGTTAATACAACAAATTAAATATAGGAAAAAAAATTGTAAAAGATAACAAAATGGAAAAAAAAATTCAACTAGAAATTCCTGAGTTTTATCATCAGTCCGGGAATGTTCTCAGGATCTTTAAGAGTCTCATTCTGGGTAAAGGGACCTTCTTTAAGTGTTGTCTCTGATCACCCAGTGCAGTAACCACAGGCTAATATGGGAAACACATTCTGCTCTTATGTTGTGTTTTTTTTTCATTAAAAAGCAGTCTCTTGTTAGGGAAAAAAAACAGTTAAGGCGGAAAATGTCTCCCCTGATTAGCCTGTGTGGACTGCTCTGGCTAATCTGGGACGACACTATACACACATGCATTAAATGTCTCCCCTGATTAGCCTGTGTGGACTGCTCTGGCTAATCTGGGACGACACTATACACACTGGCATTAAATGTCTCCCCTGATTAGCCTGTGTGGACTGCTCTGGCTAATCTGGGACGACACTATACACACATGCATTAAATGTCTCCCCTGATTAGCCTGTGTGGACTGCTCTGGCTAATCTGGGACGACACTATACACACTGGCATTAAATGTCTCCCCTGATTAGCCTGTGTGGACTGCTCTGGCTAATCTGGGACGACACTATACACACATGCATTAAATGTCTCCCCTGATTAGCCTGTGTGGACTGCTCTGGCTAATCTGGGACGACACTATACACACTGGCATTAAATGTCTCCCCTGATTAGCCTGTGTGGACTGCTCTGGCTAATCTGGGATGACACTATACACACTGGCATTAAATGTCTCTCCTGATTAGCCTGTGTGGACTGCTCTGGCTAATCTGGGACGACACTATACACACTGGCATTAAATGTCTCCCCTGATTAGCCTGTGTGGACTGCTCTGGCTAATCTGGGACGACACTATACACACATGCATTAAATGTCTCCCCTGATTAGCCTGTGTGGACTGCTCTGGCTAATCTGGGACGACACTATACACACTGGCATTAAATGTCTCCCCTGATTAGCCTGTGTGGACTGCTCTGGCTAATCTGGGACGACACTGTACACACATGCATTAAATGTCTCCCCTGATTAGCCTGTGTGGACTGCTCTGGCTAATCTGGGACGACACTGTACACACTGGCATTAAATGTCTCCCCTGATTAGCCTGTGTGGACTGCTCTGGCTAATCTGGGACGACACTATACACACTGGCATTAAATGTCTCCCCTGATTAGCCTGTGTGGACTGCTCTGGCTAATCTGGGATGACACTATACACACATGCATTAAATGTCTCCCCTGATTAGCCTGTGTGGACTGCTCTGGCTAATCTGGGATGACACTATACACACTGGCATTAAATGTCTCTCCTGATTAGCCTGTGTGGACTGCTCTGGCTAATCTGGGACGACACTATACACACTGGCATTAAATGTCTCCCCTGATTAGCCTGTGTGGACTGCTCTGGCTAATCTGGGACGACACTATACACACTGGCATTAAATGTCTCTCCTGATTAGCCTGTGTTGACTGCTCTGGCTAATCTGGGACGACACTATACACACATGCATTAAATGTCTCCCCTGATTAGCCTGTGTGGACTGCTCTGGCTAATCTGGGACGACACTATACACACTGGCATTAAATGTCTCCCCTGATTAGCCTGTGTGGACTGCTCTGGCTAATCTGGGACGACACTGTACACACATGCATTAAATGTCTCCCCTGATTAGCCTGTGTGGACTGCTCTGGCTAATCTGGGACGACACTATACACACTGGCATTAAATGTCTCTCCTGATTAGCCTGTGTGGACTGCTCTGGCTAATCTGGGACGACACTGTACACACATGCATTAAATGTCTCCCCTGATTAGCCTGTGTGGACTGCTCTGGCTAATCTGGGACGACACTATACACACTGGCATTAAATGTCTCCCCTGATTAGCCTGTGTGGACTGCTCTGGCTAATCTGGGACGACACTATACACACTGGCATTAAATGTCTCTCCTGATTAGCCTGTGTGGACTGCTCTGGCTAATCTGGGATGACACTATACACACTGGCATTAAATGTCTCTCCTGATTAGCCTGTGTGGACTGCTCTGGCTAATCTGGGACGACACTATACACACTGGCATTAAATGTCTCCCCTGATTAGCCTGTGTGGACTGCTCTGGCTAATCTGGGACGACACTATACACACTGGCATTAAATGTCTCCCCTGATTAGCCTGTGTGGACTGCTCTGGCTAATCTGGGACGACACTATACACACTGGCATTAAATGTCTCTCCTGATTAGCCTGTGTGGACTGCTCTGGCTAATCTGGGACGACACTATACACACTGGCATTAAATGTCTCCCCTGATTAGCCTGTGTGGACTGCTCTGGCTAATCTGGGACGACACTATACACACTGGCATTAAATGTCTCCCCTGATTAGCCTGTGTGGACTGCTCTGGCTAATCTGGGATGACACTATACACACTGGCATTAAATGTCTCTCCTGATTAGCCTGTGTGGACTGCTCTGGCTAATCTGGGACGACACTATACACACATGCATTAAATGTCTCCCCTGATTAGCCTGTGTGGACTGCTCTGGCTAATCTGGGACGACACTATACACACTGGCATTAAATGTCTCTCCTGATTAGCCTGTGTGGACTGCTCTGGCTAATCTGGGACGACACTATACACACTGGCATTAAATGTCTCCCCTGATTAGCCTGTGTGGACTGCTCAGGCTAATCTGGGACGACACTATACACACTGGCATTAAATGTCTCCCCTGATTAGCCTGTGTGGACTGCTCTGGCTAATCTGGGACGACACTATACACACTGGCATTAAATGTCTCTCCTGATTAGCCTGTGTGGACTGCTCTGGCTAATCTGGGACGACACTATACACACATGCATTAAATGTCTCCCCTGATTAGCCTGTGTGGACTGCTCTGGCTAATCTGGGACGACACTATACACACTGGCATTAAATGTCTCTCCTGATTAGCCTGTGTGGACTGCTCTGGCTAATCTGGGACGACACTATACACACTGGCATTAAATGTCTCCCCTGATTAGCCTGTGTGGACTGCTCTGGCTAATCTGGGACGACACTATACACACTGGCATTAAATGTCTCCCCTGATTAGCCTGTGTGGACTGCTCTGGCTAATCTGGGACGACACTATACACACTGGCATTAAATGTCTCCCCTGATTAGCCTGTGTGGACTGCTCTGGCTAATCTGGGACGACACTATACACACTGGCATTAAATGTCTCCCCTGATTAGCCTGTGTGGACTGCTCTGGCTAATCTGGGACGACACTATACACACTGGCATTAAATGTCTCTCCTGATTAGCCTGTGTGGACTGCTCAGGCTAATCTGGGACGACACTATACACACTGGCATTAAATGTCTCCCCTGATTAGCCTGTGTGGACTGCTCTGGCTAATCTGGGACGACACTATACACACTGGCATTAAATGTCTCTCCTGATTAGCCTGTGTGGACTGCTCTGGCTAATCTGGGACGACACTATACACACTGGCATTAAATGTCTCCCCTGATTAGCCTGTGTGGACTGCTCTGGCTAATCTGGGACGACACTATACACACTGGCATTAAATGTCTCTCCTGATTAGCCTGTGTGGACTGCTCTGGCTAATCTGGGACGACACTGTACACACGGGCATTAAATCCCGTTTGCCCAGAACGGGGCTTAATTATTTTGTGATTCCAGGGTGACAGTGGGAGTCCATTGATGTGTGAGGATTCACTCGGCCACTGGACAGTGCAAGGTCTCATGAGCTATGGAGTGGACGGCTGTGACGGCCAGTTTAAGAGTATTGTAAACAGATTTGCCAAAGTATCAACATCTGTGAACTGGATACAGAGTATCATAAGCATGAATCTCGTTGTAACATAGTTCCACTACCTGTGATACAGTTATACAGTGTCAGCACACTATAAAATCTCCATGTAACATAGTTCAACTTATGTAATACACTGTTTCACTGCATTAAATGTGTGGTCAAACTTAGTTCTGCCACATTTGTGACTGTAAGTTTTTGCCATCAAATTAATTCACTACCCATGTGAATTGATGAATACAGAATGTTCCACAAAGATCTCTATGCAGTGAAATCCTGTGTAACACAGCTTGGCTACCTGTGTTCATTTGACTTTTTTTAGTGTAAAAAATGGGAAATTATATGTAATATTTTCCAGTGCAGGTGTCAATGTCAGAACTTTGAGACACAAGTCATATGTGGAAATGTAATTAGTTAAGCAACCTGATTGGGTACCATTTACTTTATACAAACAGTAGGGACCAATATTGTGTTCTAAGTATGATGTATGTAGGGACCAGCTATTGTATGACATTTGACCAAAGCATATCATGATAAACCTGTATATAAGTGAACCATTATTTATTGACAAATCAAAGTATTCCTATTGTATCATCAATAAATATGTTGAATATTCATTCATCAATCATGTTAAATATTCATATTCATTTACACAAGTCACAAGCAATAATTGCTTATTGCCATTCATTATACATTCATTTTCATTTCAGTTGTGTTGTCTGTTTGTTACATGAACATTTCTTTTCATGAATATTTGTTTAGTCAAGGGCATAATCACATGTTATGGCTTTAAAATACGCTTCCTCTTTATGAGTATTAATTGTTAAAAAATAAATTATAATGAGTTATTCTAGTACCTTAAAACATGTTATTTTATTATTTTAATAAATAAGTGTGTTCCCCTACATGTATAGGTATGAAGTTATTATTGCTAAATTTGTCTTCCCATCAAATATATTTTATTGACAAAGTATGTGCCAAACCATTTAATGGGTATTTGTTTACAATTTCTTCATCAGCTTGCACAGAGAGACATTTTGTTGTGGTATTAAAACTATTAAAGTATATATTCGCAAGTTAACCTGTTTTAGATAAATTTGTTATAGTCCTTAGTAGAATTTGGATCATTTTTTACATGATTACAATCTGATGCCTCTGACAATATATGACATTCTTTTAGTATGGACTGAACAATCAATACATGTTTTTTTATATCATGTTGATTTTAATGATAGACAATACGATCAAGTTGTCAGAGAAATGTGACCTTTATATGATAATTTCATATATAATATTTATTGATTTATCTACTTCAACTAACTTGAAATACATTTTGATATTGGTTGTGAAATTGGATTTATCAATCAATGAACGTACTGTTCATTTTCACATGTTGTGAGCACCAGTGTGGTTAGTTGCTCTACCTAGGAGGCAAACATTGGTCAGAACATGGTTTGCAGTTTTTATGCCACCGGCAGGGTGGCATATAGCAGTTGAACTGTCCTTCAGTCTGTCCGTCCATCCGTCCGAAAACTTTAACATTGGCCATGACTTTTGCAATATTGAAGATAGCAACTTGATATTTGGCATGCATGTGTATCTCATGAAGCTGCACATTTTGAGATGTGAAAGATCGAGGTCATTCTTCAAGGTCAAAAGTCAAAAAAATACAATCCAAGGGAAGTAATAAGCTTTAAAAGGGAGATAATTTCTAAACCTGCTAAATGATATATTGAAATTTTATTTCAAAGCGGCGCAATAGGGGGCATTGTGTTTCTGACAAACACATCTATTGTTGTAGTCTTTTATGTAAATACACGTTAATTGTGTGTCAGGGAATGAATTAACCCACATTCCAGTTCTGGGATTTAGCCTTTGTTCCTGTTTTAGGCTTAAGTTTTACATATCTTATATTACTGGTAAATTTTCAGAGTGAAGTTATACAACTGTCTGTTGTTATTTTGTTTTTAACCAAGTTATTTGTATTATGGTATTTGTATGGTTTGCCTTGTTAATGAGTTGCAACATTCACAACAACTGATACAATTGCTGCACATAGGGCTTGATAACTTAAATGACTGTCTCTTAATTTTATAGTTAGCATTCATGATGTTGTTTTGTGCTTTTTAAAACCTTGTTGTTTTTATGCCCCCGGAAGGGTGGCATATAGCAGTGACCGTCTGTCCGTCAGTCAGTCTGTCTGTCTGTCCATTTTAACAAATGAACATTGGTATCAGGGAACAGTGCAATCTTTGCCATTTCCTTAAACTTTGTTTTTGTTAACCAGGTTTTCTGAAGGTCAAGGTGGCCATGACTAAAAATATATTGATTTTTAAAAAAGAGGGGTAACTTTGAACTATCAGTAACAATGCACATTTTGAGTTGGTCTCCCTTTATCAGACTTTTTGTTTCAAATTGAAATCAAGGTCGCCACAAGTAAAAATAGATTGAATCTTACACAAGGGGGATAACAATGCACATTTTGAATTGTCTCCCTTTATGAGACTTTTTTTACAAATTGAAAACCTGGTTTTGTGACAATTTCGGCCCTTGTTTTGTTTTTTTCAAAGGAACAATGTTTTTCCTACAACTGTTGCAAAATATGAGGCTTTATTCACTTTTATATTATTACAAAATCTTCTTAAAGAAATATTATTTGTGTTATAATTGTGACTGGTTAACTGAAATGCAAATCTGAGATGTATAGACTTGGTAAAAGGCTAATCATTTTGGTTAAAACAGATTGTGGTCTGGTATATTATGAGATGGTCATGTGAAATTCAAGACTTATAGGACCTTGTATTCTGTGCATTATTTTATCTTTTGCATGGGCAGTTGACAATATCAAGGTCATGTTTGAATCTGGGTCAATTTGGGCAAAGACCTATAGATTACACAGATTGGGAACTCTTGTCTTCGCGATAGCGATATGCGATAAAATCTAACGGCGGACGCGAGTCATGTGACATTGATTATGGAGATGCCGGTGTACCTGTAAATTCTTCCCTGTTCTAGCTACTGTCGGCCATTTTGTGATAAAGCAATCAATTATTCTTCGTAATTAATTGTTAATATTTGACATATTGAATATTTTTTGTGTAAATAAAAATAAGTTTTTATTTTCTTTGTTTATAATGCTTCAGGCTTTGGTAGTTATTATTCTAATTTATTATTAATTTATCGGAATTCGAAAGAGAACACTGGATTCGTTCATTTTTAATAATTTCTGAAAAATTGAATGGCCCAAAGATTATTTTTTTTAATTCCTCATTTCTCATCAAAGATTGATAAAGTAAGACTGTTAAGTTAGGTGAGATGTTAATCTAGGTATGATTGATAAAAAGTAGACGAAAATAAGGCATTTTAAAGGATTTTGCCGTTGTACAATTTGTACAATTTTATACTGTTATTTCATTCAATCATTTTTCACATCTGTCGCCAAAGTGGTTTGTTTCTTTTTAAAAAACTTTTCTATTTCTCATCCCATATCGTTGATGTAAGATTTTTATGCTAGGCGAGATGTTAATCTAAGTAAAGATTTAAAAAACCTAGAAGAAAATATTCAATTTAAAGGATTTGGCCTTATACAATGTTGGTACAATTTTAAGCTCTTTTCTTCTGTTGTACAAAATTGCTGTCAAACGTGTTTTGGTTCTTTTGGATAAACGTGTTCATTTTTCATCCCAAATAGATTAATTCAGATTTTTATGCTTGGTGATATGTTAATCTAGGTATGAATTAACTAAACTTGAGGAAAATGTTCATTTTAAAGGATTTTGGCCTTGTACAAAGTTGGTACAATTTAAGCTATTTTACCCTATTGTACACACCTGTCGTCAAACGTTCTTTGGCTCATTGTGAAAAACTTTTTTCACTTCACATTGAAGAAATAAGATTTTTATTCTGGGTAATATGTTTATTTTGGTATGAATAAAAAAATATAGATGAAAGTATGGATTTTAATTCGCATTACATATCTTCTTCTATTAGTATTACCAGTTTTCCTGTCGATGTTACACATGCAAGTTAATATACAAACATATTATAACAGATAGCTGTGAGATAACTATAAAAAGCACAAACAATAATCTTTTATTTAATCAGTTCAGTTTTATACAGCTTTTCGACGTGTTTATAACGAACTATTACAAACAAGTATATTAAAATCATAAACATTCACAACAAAGACTTATCTTAATTGGGCATGACAATGACATATAAAGAATGAAACGCCTGCTGCGGCCGATGATCACAAAATTAATATTAATCAACAACGCAAACTGATATTTAGAGTAAGGATCCCTTCTTTTAAAATTCTCAAGATTGAAGAAAAACAAACAAAACATCTTCAGTTCGCTAATTGATCCAACAATTAACACGCGCGTGAAATGTTTGTTTTTTTCTTTTTGCGAAATCTAGTCCATGACACTTAAAGCTTTTATTAATTACCAATAGAAAAAAACTGGATTACACACAAAACTTGAATAACCTATAACTCATGAATAAGATCTAAATAAAAAATAGAGAATTAAAAAAAAATGAAAACAATCTACAGAATCAATGTTGAAATAAGTCTAATCGAAACCATTTTTGGATCGCACGATCATAGCATTTATTACACTTTAATGTTGTTTTATCAGAGACCTAGATCTATGCGTTCACATTTATCTATCCGTTTTGAAATAATAGTATTAATAAGGTTTTAAATGTTTGAAAAAAAAATGTTTACAAGAATATTTTATCAAAACAAGTCATTTTTAAAAAAGCCTTTCAAATAAAATATTCAACGGCATTCTCGCAGCGATTTGGAAATTCTTATAGCGCTATTCCTTCAACGATCGCGGCATTATAAATTCTTATTGTTGGTAAATAAAATCAAGATTTTATATAAGCATAATTACTCATGTTTCTAAGAAACTTTATTTTCTAAAAATCGGATCAATATTGACCAAGTTACAGTCGCGTTTCTATAGGGCTGTAACATTTTCGCATAACTTTGCTCGATTATCGTAGCCGTTGCTACTTACGAGTCGCTATCTTATCGCAATCTGATACACCGGTAATCTCCAGACCCCTTCGACTGATTTATGGAATAAATCGTCTGCTGATGCTAAGTGTTCTTATCAGTTTCTCGACCACGTGACCCTGCCGCGAGATAGCCCGATAAGGCGCGAAGTTTCCAATCTGTGTAATCTATAGGTCTTTGATTTGGGTTCATTCACCAATAGGTTTTACTTGAACTCAGGTGAGCATTTAAGGGCCATCATAGCCCTCTTGTTTTGTTAATAACCACCTATTGTTTTAGTTGGAGGCTTAGTATGTAGATGATTTATAATATGAAATATATCTGTCAGTTACTAGGTATTCTTCAGTCAGTTACTATGTATTCTTCTGACATTCTTTGTTAGTTATACTGTTCCGTTCATTGTCCAAACAGGTAATTTTTACTTTTTCAAAGGGACCATTTAAGTGGCATGATATTGTGTCCACTGGCTGTGGATATATTGAAAATAAAATTTTCAAGAAAGAAAAAAAACGCGAAAATAATGCAATCGTAATTCCTATTATCTCCAAACAGCACAGCATGTCAAAATTACATTGATGAGAACTAATCTACATAGTATAAACAAGAATGTGTTTTTTTATTAACTAAATACCCTTTTCTGAAAATTGTTAAGTAAGGAGACAATCATTATTGGAAGAAGTAATAATTTTTATCACAGACTTTCAAAATTTTAAGGAAAGGATGTTTAGTTTTTTTTTATTTGCTGGGAAATGTATGCATTTCTGTGCTGTGCAATATTATGTATTTAGTATATGTTAGCCTCACTATGGGAAAATGGGGCTTAATTCATGTTCTTTAAGTGTTCCACATTGGCATGGGCAATCTTTCGGCCTTTAAACTAAAAATACCATTTAAGGGTAAAGTGTCATGCCAGTAACCTGTGCAGACTGTGCGCTCTAACCTGGGTAGACACTTTGCACATGCAAGACACCCTACATGCCAGTAACCTGTACAGACTGCGCACTCTAACCTGGGTCGACACTTTGCACATGCAAGACACCCTACATGCCAGTACCCTGTGCAGACTGCACACTCTAACCTGGGTCGGCACATGCACGACACCCTACATGCCAGTACCCTGTGCAGACTGCACACTCTAACCTGGGTCGGCACATGCACGGCACCCTACATGCCAGTAACCTGTACAGACTGCACACTCTAACCTTGGTCGGCACATGCACGGCACCCTACATGCCAGTAACCTGTACAGACTGCACACTCTAACCTGGGTCGGCACATGCGCGGCACCCTACATGCCAGTAACCTGTACAGACTGCACACTCTAACCTGGGTCGGCACATGCACGGCACCCTACATGCCAGTAACCTGTGCAGACTGTGCACTCTAACCTGGGTCGGCACATGCGCGGCACCCTACATGCCAGTAACCTGTACAGACTGCACACTCTAACCTGGGTCGGCACATGCACGGCACCCTACATGCCAGTAACCTGTGCAGACTGCACACTCTAACCTGGGTTGACACTTTGCACATGCACGGCACCCTACATGCCAGTAACCTGTACAGACTGCACACTCTAACCTGGGTCGGCACATGCACGGCACCCTACATGCCAGTAACCTGTACAGACTGCACACTCTAACCTGGGTCGGCACATGCACGGCACCCTACATGCCAGTAACCTGTGCAGACTGCACACTCTAACCTGGGTCGGCACATGCACGGCACCCTACATGCCAGTAACCTGTACAGACTGCACACTCTAACCTGGGTCGGCACATGCACGGCACCCTACATGCCAGTAACCTGTACAGACTGCACACTCTAACCTGGGTCGGCACATGCACGGCACCCTACATGCCAGTAACCTGTGCAGACTGCACACTCTAACCTGGGTTGACACTTTGCACATGCACGGCACCCTACATGCCAGTAACCTGTACAGACTGCACACTCTAACCTGGGTCGGCACATGCACGGCACCCTACATGCCAGTAACCTGTACAGACTGCACACTCTAACCTGGGTCGGCACATGCACGGCACCCTACATGCCAGTAACCTGTGCAGACTGTGCACTCTAACCTGGGTCGGCACATGCACGACACCCTACATGCCAGTAACCTGTACAGACTGCACACTCTAACCTGGGTCGGCACATGCACGGCACCCTACATGCCAGTAACCTGTACAGACTGCACACTCTAACCTGGGTCGGCACATGCACGACACCCTACATGCCAGTAACCTGTACAGACTGCACACTCTAACCTGGGTCGGCACATGCACGGCACCCTACATGCCAGTAACCTGTGCAGACTGCACACTCTAACCTGGGTCGGCACATGCACGACACCCTACATGCCAGTACCCTGTGCAGACTGCACACTCTAACCTGGGTCGGCACATGCACGACACCCTACATGCCAGTACCCTGTGCAGACTGCACACTCTAACCTGGGTCGGCACATGCACGGCACCCTACATGCCAGTACCCTGTGCAGACTGCACACTCTAACCTGGGTCGGCACATGCACGACACCCTACATGCCAGTACCCTGTGCAGACTGCACACTCTAACCTGGGTCGGCACATGCACGGCACCCTACATGCCAGTAACCTGTACAGACTGCACACTCTAACCTGGGTCGGCACATGCACGGCACCCTACATGCCAGTAACCTGTACAGACTGCACACTCTAACCTGGGTCGGCACATGCACGGCACCCTACATGCCAGTAACCTGTGCAGACTGCACACTCTAACCTGGGTTGACACTTTGCACATGCACGACACCCTACATGCCAGTAACCTGTGCAGACTGCACACTCTAACCTGGGTCGGCACATGCACGACACCCTACATGCCAGTAACCTGTACAGACTGCACACTCTAACCTGGGTCGGCACATGCACGACACCCTACATGCCAGTAACCTGTACAGACTGCACACTCTAACCTGGGTCGGCACATGCACGGCACCCTACATGCCAGTAACCTGTGCAGACTGCACACTCTAACCTGGGTCGGCACATGCACGGCACCCTACATGCCAGTAACCTGTACAGACTGCACACTCTAACCTGGGTCGGCACATGCACGGCACCCTACATGCCAGTAACCTGTACAGACTGCACACTCTAACCTGGGTCGGCACATGCACGGCACCCTACATGCCAGTAACCTGTACAGACTGCACACTCTAACCTGGGTCGGCACATGCACGGCACCCTACATGCCAGTAACCTGTGCAGACTGCACACTCTAACCTGGGTTGACACTTTGCACATGCACGACGCCCTACATGCCAGTAACCTGTACAGACTGCACACTCTAACCTGGGTCGGCACATGCACGGCACCCTACATGCCAGTAACCTGTACAGACTGCACACTCTAACCTGGGTCGGCACATGCACGGCACCCTACATGCCAGTAACCTGTGCAGACTGCACACTCTAACCTGGGTCGGCACATGCACGACACCCTACATGCCAGTACCCTGTACAGACTGCACACTCTAACCTTGGTCGGCACATGCACGGCACCCTACATGCCAGTAACCTGTACAGACTGTGCACTCTAACCTGGGTCGGCACATGCACGGCACCCTACATGCCAGTAACCTGTACAGACTGCGCACTCTAACCTGGGTCGGCACATGCACGACACCCTACATGCCAGTAACCTGTGCAGACTGCACACTCTAACCTGGGTCGGCACATGCACGACACCCTACATGCCAGTAACCTGTGCAGACTGCACACTCTAACCTGGGTCGGCACATGCACGGCACCCTACATGCCAGTAACCTGTACAGACTGTGCACTCTAACCTGGGTTGACACTTTGCACATGCACGACACCCTACATGCCAGTAACCTGTGCAGACTGCACACTCTAACCTGGGTCGGCACATGCACGACACCCTACATGCCAGTAACCTGTACAGACTGTGCACTCTAACCTGGGTTGACACTTTGCACATGCACGACACCCTACATGTCAGTAACCTGTGCAGACTGCACACTGTAACCTGGGTTGACACTTTGCACATGCACGACACCCTACATGTCAGTAACCTGTGCAGACTGCACACTCTAACCTGGGTCGGCACATGCACGACACCCTACATGCCAGTAACCTGTGCAGACTGCACACTCTAACCTGGGTTGACACTTTGCACATGCTCGACACCCTACATGCCAGTTACCTGTGCAGACTGCACACTCTAACCTGGGTCGGCACATGCACGGCACCCTACATGCCAGTAACCTGTACAGACTGTGCACTCTAACCTGGGTCGGCACATGCAGGACACCCTACATGCCAGTAACCTGTGCAGACTGCACACTCTAACCTGGGTCGGCACATGCACGGCACCCTACATGCCAGTAACCTGTACAGACTGTGCACTCTAACCTGGGTCGGCACATGCACGGCACCCTACATGCCAGTAACCTGTACAGACTGCACACTCTAACCTGGGTTGACACATGCACGGCACCCTACATGCCAGTAACCTGTACAGACTGCACACTCTAACCTGGGTTGACACTTCGCACATGCATGACACCCTACATGCCAGTACCCTGTGCAGACTGAGCACTCTAACCTGGGTCGGCACATGCACGACACCCTACATGCCAGTAACCTGTGCAGACTGTTGTTTGAATATACTGACAATGTTAACAATTGGGTGTTAAACAACCACATTTATGTTGTATTATTTGTGTTATATATTATTTGATTTGTGTGTATGTATGTTAGGTTTGTTCTACCAAAATATTGTATTTTTTCCTTCCATATGAAGCATATCTTTTTCCTTTATCGACATATATTTTTTTAAATTAAGTTGTTAAGTGTCATATATTTTCATAATAACATATAGGATCACTTTTTCCGAGGTTGTTCTTCTCAACATAAGCCAATAGTTGCTTGATTCAGAATGGTTGATGGTTGTCATTACCAGTTTTTATAGGAATCTCTCATGGTTTTTTCCAGGGATTGTTCTGATTTATAGCCTTTTTTATTGAAGATATGATTTTATCATTTATTATTTATGTGAAGTTAAGCTGCTGAGGTATTGGATGATAAAGTCTTTGTGGTCAAATTATTGCACATCTGACTGGCTGTCAATTTCCGTAACATACGTGTGTTTTAAAGTTATCTTTAATCCTTCATATGGTTTATGTCAAAAGATAGTCATGTATGGATTTTTATGTTTAAAAAATGTGAGAGCTTTTTGCATATTTGCACTCACTGCATGCTTCTATTTTAGATAAGATGTTTTGTTATGTTTATAATGAATTCCAGTTGTGTATGTTTTTCTCAGAAATGAACATGATAAATATGTGCCATGAATTATTTACATGTATATGATTTTATATGTTTCTATATTTTGCATATTTCTAAAAGGGAAAACATAATTTGCAAAGCTTATATTGTTTGTGTCCTTTCTTTTATCTCATACGAATACATTGGCATTGATAAAAAGGCAGAAATTACCCTGTTAGCATGTGTATGCATGTATGTATGTTTATTTTATAATGTATAAATGTGTGGGAGGAATGGAGCCTGTGAATTTGCGTGTCGAAATCATAACTTGGTGTTTCCCAATCGGATTTCTAAACAAAAATATTAACAGAAATGCTTAGCAAGCAATATTTCTCAGGCACAAAAATCACTTTCTTATTTTAAGGTCATGGTCACTGTTGACATTTCAGGTTCTTGCATGTATATATAGAATATATTATGAAGGAAGATTATTGGGTTAACTTTGGTCCATTGTCGAAAAAGATATTATATCGTGACAAATTGTAGCATTGATTAAGAAAGTTAGTGTTCGAGATTAAGATTTGTCCAAGTCACAGTGTCGTGTGGAGCATTTATGAAACAAGACCATTGTGATTCTCAGTATTTTATTTTGACTTGTATGTCATGCAGTAACAGCAATACAGTGAAAATAAATGAGCCTCGATCTGGGAAAACAGAGCTTAAAGCATGTGTAAAGTGTCCTCCCAGATTAGCATGTGAAGTCTGCTTCAGGCTAAACAGGGACGACATTTTCTCACCAAATTGGATTATCTCTAAGAAATTTAAAGACTTGTTTTCCTAGAACGAGGCTAATAAATAAATTCAGAACTATATGCAACAGAAGATAGATGTCAACAATATGAACATGTATCACATTGAGCTAGCTACAACACATTTAGAAATGGTACATCAAGAGAGAACAAGAAATTCATAAAAAACAACAAAGGTAATGGTTTCACAGATATTTGCTTAATAGTATGAGCAAATAATGAGAAAGGATCATAATCTTTTGACTGATTGTGGAAAATAACTTCTTAAAAGTGATTCTAAGCAGTTTGCCCATTCTTAGAGCATCTATTTATGGCAATAACTGACAACTTCCCTTCCTGACTCAAAAGTAGGGGAGAATGGCTGTAGAAATAATTCAAAGACTAACAGTTCTCTGGCCCAAGAGGGATTTTAATTCTTTTACCTTGCCAAGGCTCTACTGAGGGAACTAGCAATGCGCAAAATTTATTAGCTGTGTGCTCGTTGGTGTTTTTTTTGGAATGATAACATGAAACACTCATTGAATATGGAATAATACATGAAAGTCACAGAAGATATGATTAATAGAACACCATTTTTATTATACCTCATGTGACCACAGAACTTAAGTAATATCACAGGCTAACATTTTTTGCTGTGGCTTTTGTACCCATCTTATGCCAGGTTTCAAATGACCATTATAAGGTAGACAATCGGTTGTTTCACTCTCAGCAGCATGTGATATTTATATGAAATTTATGGCAATTTTTGTCATTTAAGACAGACATTCCGTAATAACTGATAGGTTGACCATTATACTGCAGAGCTGGATATAAAATATGAGATCAGATAGGAGACAAAAAAAAACTTAAAATAAGTCCAGTTTCAGAAAATGTGGACAACCATTTTGGAATACACAAGACTCTTGATCTAGCTCAAAAGTCAAACAAAAATCACTGCCTCATTATGAGCCTCTTTCCGGGAAAACCAGGTTTAATGCATGTGCATCAGCTTTTAAGGGATTTTTTGTTAAAAGGAAGTCTCTACTAAACCAAAATCCAGACAATACAGAAAGGGTTGTCTCCGATTAGCCTGTGCAAACTGCACAAGCTCATCTGGGACGGCACTTAATGCACACATTTTACGCCCAGTTTTCAAACTGAGTGAGGCTCAATTATTTGACAGATTCTAAAATGTAGCCAAGTATGTAAAGTTTGTTTAAATGCCATACCTTAAATAAGAATTACTTTAACATGCATATTGCACAATGCCCAATTGTTTTATTTATAATGTCATGACAAGAAACATAAATGGACCCTATTTGATTAGCTAATATTCCAAGCACCAATTAAACACATCAAATCACTATGTGGTAATGAAGGTAAAACAGGCCTGAAAACAAATGTGCCTTTTATGAAACTGCATAATTGCGTATTTCTTTTATTTTATTTATGAGATGACTTTAGGTTGCATCTATATAGTAATTAATACATACAACAGCCTTAGCAACATAAGTGCTAATCATTTAATCTGCAAAGTATTGTTTAATGCTTAACACACAGATTCATTGTATATTATGTTAACTATTTTGGAGTAAAACAATACATGATCATAGTTGTTCAAGTTATAATCAGGCTCATTTAAACTGTCACATGTACAAACAAGTTAATATAACTGACAATAAAAACAACAACTATTATCACAACCAAAGTTACTCAATTTGAAAAAAAAAGTTGTAACACTTCTGGTAAAAACATATAATAGAATTTAGTCAGCATGTTGCATTTTTACTCGTATCTCGAATAGATTCTATCTTCCAAGTATAACCAAATGTTTACCCTGTGCAAAGCACGGCTGAAAAACAGCACAAAATGTTTGTTGTTTTTTTACACTATAATAACACCTTAAGTACATGCATTTTAGGAAAACAACAAATAGTTTGGATTTGCAGAATTTGGTTGCTAAGGGCATGTATTCACCAACCGATTCTTATTCTTAAGAATAAATAATAGAATTAGACACACAGAATAACATGACTATTGCTAAGCAATACATGTCCCCTACCGGCTCCACCATTGTCAGATTTTTTTTTATTTGTTGCCATAGCAACTAGAATTATTGATGAAAAACAAAATGAAAAGATGTGCATAATCTGATTAATCTCCATATTGCCATCTGACCATGTTTCAATCTCCATATTGCCATCTGACCATGTTTCAATCTCCATATTGCCATCTGACCATGTTTCAAGTTTCATGAAAAAATATGAAGAACTTTTAAAGTTATCGCAGGCTCCAGAAAAGTGTGACAGACTCACAGACAGACGCACATAGCGCAAACCATAAGTCCCCTCCGGTGAAACCGGTAGGGGACAATAATTCAGAGTTTTAATACATACAGGTAGGATGTGGCTGTTCTGTCATAAACAAAATAATCTTATTAATCAATGATGCAATTATATGTGTTATCTGTGAAGCTAGACTTTACTTTCAAGTTATTAAAGGACATTACTGTTTTAAGAATATTCTTTATTTTTAGACTTATTTCTACAAATCTGTTGGTGAATGCAGGCCCAGATCATTTACGGGATATTAATGCCTCACATTGTAAAACTTGTCACATAAAAAACAATTTGTCACTCAGCTTTAATTTTTGGGACAGACATGCAAATACAAAGTTTGTATTCGTTTGCTTGGGCTATCAAGAGCATAATTTGCAAGGACATGTAAAGCTAATGTGGAGTTTATGTTTTAGACAAATTATTCACAATTTAATTTGATTCCTTTCTACAAGTTACAGTATCTACACACATGAATATACATGTAAGAACTATTTTTAATAATGCTTATGAACAGGAACATGAACAAACATAGTGGTTTATTTCTTGTCTCAATATCAGACATGAACATCACAGACTAGGAATCCATAAAGTTTCTTTTCTGAACACAAAGCATTTACACACTATTTATATCTGTGCAATCTATCACAATTATCAAGGTTCTATCACTTCATAATCAAGCAAACTTCAGGCAATACTTACAACTGTTAACTTATATATTTCTAATCGTATTTTGTCCGACATGTGATCAATAAATATAACAAGATTGAATACTACTCCTGGTCAAAATATCTTGCTTTAAAATACTACACAAGTGTGCGATGCTCATTAACAATCAGGCAAAGGAGTTTCTTATTATTGAACTGTTGTATGATTGACAAGAGCTTTTTTTCACAAGACTTATCACCCTTTATAGCTTTGTCAACTATTGTCAAGGGTAAATAACTCAGGAATGTGTGTATCATTAGAATGAACAGTGTCTTGTACATCTACACTTGATGCTTTAGACATGTGGGAGCTATAGGTCCACAAGTGTCTTGTACATCTACACTTGATGCTTTAGACATGTGGGAGCTATAGGTCCACAAGTGTCTTGTACATCTACACTTCATGCCTTAGACATGTGGGAGCTATAGGTCCACAAGTGTCTTGTACATCTACACTTCATGCCTTAGACATGTGGGAGCTATAGGTCCACAAGTGTCTTGTACATCTACACTTCATGCCTTAGACATGTGGGAGCTATAGGTCCACAAGTGTCTTGTACATCTACACTTCATGCCTTAGACATGTGGGAGCTATAGGTCCACAAGTGTCTTGTACATCTACACTTCATGCCTTAGACATGTGGGAGCTATAGGTCCACAAGTGTCTTGTACATCTACACTTCATGCCTTAGACATGTGGGAGCTATAGGTCCACAAGCTGACTGACATTTTACGCAGACTGACCAACAAAACAACCCTCTAAAACTATATTTGAAGAGTATAATACGTGAAAAAAGATTATTAATTTTGAATTTATACAGGTAAAATAAGTCATCTCCTTCTTTAAATGTAATTGGAAAAAATAATGACCCCATAAAATAAAATTAAACTTTACAATTTTAGGATTTTAAGTGCATACCAAACAAGTTTCAGAAGTTGAAAAAAGAACATGTTAACCCAACAGCGTAATTTCTTAAAATATTGAACTATCTATCATGGTTTTTAACTTATACAATATTGAACTATCTATCACTGTTTAAGAATAAACTCATATAATATTGAACTATGGTTTGATTCACAAGGAAGATTTGCCATCAGCTTGCAGGCCGACCAAGGGCTTGAACTCCATCGATGGTGAGTGTCTCACATGTCTGTAGCACGGCTTGCACACGGGGACCGGTCGGTGTGAGTCGTGGCCGGGCAGGGGAATGTAGCGCGCGATACACCGGGTACAAAACACCTCACCGCATCTCCAGCAGTGGAACTGAAAGGCGATGGAGAGACCTGCTATAGAAGCAATCACTAGAACACTTAAGAACTTTTGTATAGCTAAGCATTGTTTAGACAATTGATACTTGCCTTGACAATAGGGCCATGTGATTTCAGAGATTATATATTTTTTCACTTTACAAATCTGAGGAAAGTAACTTCAAAGTGTCAATTTTAAATCCAGGGGCATGATCTGAAAAAAAACTTTGTAGTTGACCACCTTGCTAAAATACATAACAAATACGAACTCGTTGGGTAGTGGGTTTTAAGAGCTGAGGAGAAGATTTTATAAGTTTTCACTAAAAACATGTATGGGAAAACAAGTTGCCACTAAGGTGGGGACAATATTTGACCCTATGGGCATGATTTTAACAATTTTGGTAAAGGACCATTATACAGTTTACATCACAAATATATAACCCGTCTTTAAAAAAAATAAAATTGGTTATGCTATTAATTATCTTCCTCTACAAAAATAATTTGACCTTAAGGGCGTGTCCAGTTTTGATGTAGCATTAGTGCAAGATCAGCATGTGAATAGTTCTAGTACCAAATTATAACAGTAAATATTTACAAAAGTGCCATGTCTAACGATACAAAATTTAATTTTCGCCAAGTTAGATTTTTAGTGTTTACCGGCAATTAAACTTCAACATAATTTATAAAGATTAGCTGATGAACTGACTAGAATGAAACATTGTGAATACAAACCTTGTAACAACAAATACCTTGAATGCATCTTAAACATACAATATATAACACAACATATATATTTTAAATACAAGAAACACTTACAGAACAAAAAAGTACAGTTCATGCTCAACAATACCACAGTAAGCTTGGGCTAAAAGCATGTAATGCATGAGGGAAATAATTCAAAAGAAGCTTGCCTTTTTCGTAAAGTGGTCAAATGGGAAAGCACAACTACAGGTGAATATGTTGCGAAACGATTTCCACTCCAGTGCAACAGAATCTAATTCCAGTTTTAACTGGTCAAGGTTAAGTTTTTCCAAGCTTGAGGAGCGAGATATATTGCCGTTCTCAATTGTGGAGTTACAGTCGTCAATACCTGATCTTGACATGTTGGAGCACGATTCGTCAAAACCAGATTCGGAGTCACTTTTTGTTTGACTTAGTCCAGTGTCGATAAATTTGCTCTTATCTGACAAGTCCCTCTTGTCACTAGGTAAGGGGGTATCACTGTTTACACAGCCTTCTAACAGTCTGTTTGCTTTGTGGTTTGGATGCTGGTCATTTTCCGATGGTATTGTGTCTAATGACTCCATCGATGAACTGCCTTGCAAAGTTCGCTGAATTATCTCGTCCGATTTTCCCAGAACATGACAGATTTGAGTGATTCTCTGAAAAACAAGTGAAATCAGTTGTAATGCTGTAGCCTGACAGTTGTAATGCTGTAGCCTGACAGTTGTAATGCTGTAGCCTGACAGTTGTAATGCTGTAGCCTGACAGTTGTAATGCTGTAGCCTGACAGTTGTAATGCTGTAGCCTAACAGTTGTAATGCTGTAGCCTGACAGTTGGCTGATTTGTAATGCTGTAGCCTGACAGTTGTAACGCTGTAGCGTGACAGTTGGCTGATTTGTAATGCTGTAGCCTGACAGTTGTAATGCTGTAGCCTGACAGTTGGTTGATTGTAATGCTGTAGCCTGACAGTTGGCTGATGTGTAATGCTGTAGCCTGACAGTTGTAATGCTGTAGCCTGACAGTTGGCTGATATGTTTTCAGCATACAATACTCATCAACAAAAAAATATTTTTTTTATACAATTTAATATTAATTTTTTTTAAACCAATTGCTATAATTGGATAGATGCCTGATAATAACTGTTAATAATATATAAACATGTATTGAAAGCAAAACTTTTAATAAATAGAACAATATCATAATACAACTTGATCTGTCTAATGCATACAACTAAACTTTGGTCCCCACAAGTAATGCCTCAAAATGCTTAGATTTACCTTGAAGATTGTTTTTATACCAATGCATCTAGTAAATAATAAACAAGGAATATAATTCTGCTGAAATTGGTTCAAGCCAAAATTATGTAAAAGTTTGAGCAAAATTTATCAGTTAAAGAGGAGCGGAGTCAACAAGATTTAAGGAGATAGATGTAGACAAACAAGTGCAATACATAATACCTTCCACAAAGCAGGGTTCATAAACAGGGGTCTAACTCAGAAAGTAGAGTGCTGGACTACAAATTTAAGCAAAACAGGTTCAATTCCCAGTCTGACCACATTACTTGTGTGGTGATTGGTCATGAAAATCTCCCCCAATCTTAGATCCAAACAGGACAGTTTTCTGTAATGGTCATATGTACAGTATGTACACCTACTGCTGGTATGACAGATAACCAATGAATAGTATGTGTATGTTACCTGACCTGTGCTATGATTGATAACTTTTGAAATTGGCAAAAAAATCCACATAAACAAAGAAACAAAAGTGTGATGATGCACAAAAAAGCAGAGATAAGACCACATGGTTTCTTGATGTTGATAAGTACAAACAGACAAGAGTTGCAGTGTTTGCGGACGTGCAGACTGCACTGGCTTATCTGGGACAACACATCATGTTTATTAAGCCCAGTTTTCCCACAACAAGGCTCATATGAGTGGGGGACTGACAGATCCACTGCACCACAAGGTCACCTTTTCCAGCAGGCGGACATGGTCCTCGAGGGAGGCACTGTGATCCCGTGCAGCACTCAGTATGTCCTTCACCTCGTCTCTAGGATGCACCCCTGTCTCAAACCTGTTGTACATGCCACGCCAGAACCTGAAAACATCAGCAGGATTTGCACATCATTTCATGTAGACATGGGAGGTTGGTGAATCACCATGCTCTCCTGCTATTTTGACCAAAATATAAAAACCAGCTAATTGTTCAAGCATTACCTTTATAAGTCTATATAAATCATGTGAACCATCCTGTGTGGCCAATTTTGACCCAAATGGCAAAATTAAAAAAAATGTGTAGAGTCCCACTGAACAAAGTTACACATCAAGTATTAAAGCACTTACCCTTGCAGTTTCAGAGGTTTTTTAAGTAATTTATTATACAAGTCTTTATAAAGCATGCGACCTTTGGTTGTGGCCATTTTTACCATATTAGCATCATCTGTACCAATTTTGAAAGGGTAACACACCAAACCTTTTAACACCTAAATCTTGCGTTTCAGAGAAGATTTTTACAAAAAAAAACAACAACATATCAGTTGACCGACATATGCAGCGGAATTTTTTTTTGAACAACTTAGAAAAAGGGTCATCCAAAGATTATTCCTGAGAAGCTTTCTTGAAATCTTCCCAATCATTTAGGAGCAAATGCTGTTTCAATAAAATGTTTAACTGATGATACATTAGAACACGAATGAAAACCCATGTAATAGGAAATTGGGTTTTCTGCCATACGTGGACAGCACAACTCCAAGACCAGCCTGCTCATTTATGCAATCTGGCCAGGACCTAACATGTCCATGAATGAGACCACAAAACCTTGGATTAATTTACATTAGACAAGATAACTCCTGACTAGATTGTGCAAGTGAGTCCGCATATGGAATCCTACCCATTTTCGCATGACTTGGCTCAAATTCTTAGAGAAATCATTAATTAACTGAATGACTCTAGTGCATCACTCACTTGATAAAATGCAGTTTGACTTAAGGAAAGAGGGGATATAATGCAGTTAGACTTCAGGAATGAGGGTCAAGTCATAAACTAAATGATGGTAGTACATCAATCACTTGTTACGCTGTGGGTAGTACATGACTCACTTGATACACTGTGGGTAGTACATCACTCACTTGATACACTGTGGGTAGTACATCACTCACTCAATACAATACAGTTTGACTAAAGGAATAAAGAGATTTAATGCAGTTAGTCTTTAGAGATTAGGGTTAAGTCATAAACTGAATGATGGTAGTACATCACTCACTTGATACATTGTGGGTACACTTTAGGAATGACAGGCATGGTGACACTAGTTAATCACTCACTTGATACACTGTGGGTACACTTTAGGAATGACAGGCATGGTGACACTAGTACATCACTCATTTGATACACTATGTGTACACTTTAGAAATGAGGACAGGCCCGGTGACACTAGTACATTACTCACTTGATACACTGTGGGTACACTTTAGGAATGAGGACAGGCATGGTGACACTAGTACAGTACTCACTTGATGCACTGTGGGTACACTTTAGGAATGAGGACAGGCATGGTGACACTAGTACAGTACTCACTTGATGCACTGTGGGTACACTTTAGGAATGAGGACAGGCATGGTGACACTAGAACAGTACTCACTTGATGCACTGTGGGTACACTTTAGGAATGAGGACAGGCATGGTGACACTAGTACAACACTCACTTTATACAATGTGGGTACACTTTAGGAATGAGGACAGGCATGGTGACACTAGTACATCACTCACTTTATACAATGTGGGTACACTTTAGGAATGAGGACAGGAATGGTGACACTAGTACATCACTCACTTGTTACACTGTGGGTACACTTTAGGAATGAGGACAGGCATGGTGACACTTGTACATCACTTACTTAATACACTGTGGGTACACTTTAGGAATGAGGACGGGCATGGTGACACTAGTACATCACTCACTTGATACACTGTGGGTACAGTTTAGGAATGAAGACAGGCATGGTGACACTAGTACAGTACTCACTTGATACACTGTGGGTACACTTTAGGAATGCGGACAGGAATGGTGACACTAGTACATCACTCACTTGATACACTGTGGGTACACTTTAGGAATGAGGACAGGCATGGTGACACTAATACATCACTCACTTGATACACTGTGGGTACACTTTAGGAATTAGGACAGGCATGATGGCACCAGTAAATCATTTGATACTCTGTGGGTTCACTTTAGGAATGGGGACAGGCATGGTGACACTAGTTCATCACTCACATGACACACTGTGGGTACACTTTAGGAATGAGGACAGGCAGGGTGACACTAGTACATCACTCACTTGATACACTGTGGGTACACTTTAGAAATGAGGACAGAAATGGTGATACTAGTACATCACTCACTTGATACACTATGGGTACACTTTAGGAATGAGGACAGGCAGGGTGACACTAGTTCATCACTCACTTGATACACTGTGGGTACACTTTAGGAATGAGGACAGGCATGGTGACACTTGTACATTACTCACTTGATACACTGTGGATACACTTTAGGAATGAGGACTGGCATGGTGCCACTATAACATCACTTACTTAAATCACTGTGGGTACACTTTAGGAATGCGGACAGGAATGGTGACACTAGTACATCACTCACTTGATACACTGTGGGCACACTTTAGGAATAAACACAGGCATGGTGACACTAGTACATCACTCACTTGATACACTGTGGGTACACTTTAGGAATACGGACAGGAATGGTGACACTAGTACATCACTCACTTGATACACTGTGGGTACACTTTAGGAATGAGGACAGGCAGGGTGACACTAGTACATCACTCACTTGATACACTGTGGGTACACTTTAGGAATGAGGACAGGCATGTTGACACTTGTACATCACTCACTTGATACACTGTGGGTACACTTTAGGAATGAGGACAGGCATGTTGACACTTGTACATCACTCACTTGATACACTGTGGGTACACTTTAGGAATGAGGACAGGCTTGGTGACACTTGTACATCACTCACTTGATACACTGTGGGTACACTTTAGGAATGAGGACAGGCATGGTGACACTTGTATATTACTCACTTGATACACTGTGGGTACTCTTTAGGAATGAGGACAGGCATGTTGACACTTGTATATTACTCACTTGATACACTGTGGGCACTCTTTAGGAATGAGGACAGGCATGGTGACATTTGTACATTACTGACTTGATACAATGTGGGTACACTTTAGGAATGAGGACAGGCAGGGTGACACAAGTACATCACTCACATCAGTGCCCCAGATAATTATTTGGGAAATAGGGTTTTCACCCATTGATTTTGAAAAATAGGGTGATTCCATTCTTCAAATAGAGTGAAATGAGTAATAAAAATGCATACCTTAAAATAATTACTGATTTACTTCTGTTGACGCTGCACACTTGTATTGATTCAATAGAACTGTAAACTATCATCATAAATTTTAATAAACTTATGTTTCGTAATATCTTTAATCCTTGAAACTGTCCATGATATAAACTTAAAAAATGTCGACAATTTCTAACCAAGGACATGCCTTTTTATACTTTTGACAGGTTTGTTCAGTCACAGACTTTCCATCATGTTTTTTGGATGTCAACTAAACTGCTGTATACACAGTTTCTAACAAAACCGATAACACAAATGATTCGGCACTTATTGGCTCTTGCTTTCTTGATTCGAAAAAGTTTGTGATCGGCTAATATTTTGGCGCAAAAATCTCGGACGTCTTTCGACCTCTCTCAGCCATTTTTATTTCGCATTGTAATAGAAACTAAAAGTACAGACGCTTTACAAATACATGCACAATGAGCGACGAATTAAGTCAGATTGAAAACGCATGTTTGTCGTCGTAACTAATCTGGTCAGACGCTTAATTTAACTATAAAATGCAGTCCGCATAGCGTTTGAATAACTATGACCGTTTGCTGAGCTTGCTGAATGTAAGCGTCACAGCGTTACGATAATAATTCCAAAGAAAAAATACCTTAAATGAGCAAAGCATTTTTGATCGAAGCTTTTGTATCGTACGCAACAAATTTGACGAATTTGCGTAAAAGTCAAATCGGTTGCGCTTTCAATACGCATGATATTGTATTTCTATGCATTTTTAAACATTTTAATAGGGTGAAAGACGCAGATACGCAGCTTATCTGGGGCACTGACTCACATAATACATGGTGGGTACACTTTAGGAATGAGGACAGGCATGGTGACACTAGTGCATCACTCACTTGATACATTGTGGGTACACTTTAGGAATGAAGACAGGCATGGTGACACTAGTACATCACTCACTTGATACAATGTGGGTACACTTTAGGAATGCGGACAGGAATGGTGACACTAGTACATCACTCACTTGATACACTGTGGGTACACTTTAGAAATGAGGACAGGCAGGGTGACACTAGTACATCACTCACTTGATACACTGTGGGTACACTTTAGGAATGAGGACAGGCATGGTGACACTTGTACATTACTCACTTGATACACTGAGGGTACACTTTAGGAATGAGGACAGGCATGGTGACACTTGAACATCACTCACTTGATACACTTTAGGAATGAGGACAGGCAGGGTGACACAAGTACATCACTCACTTGATACACTGTGGATACACTTTAGGAATGAAGACAGGAATGGTGACACTAGTACATCACTCACTTGATACACTGTAGATACACTTTAGGAATGAGGACAGGCATGGTGACACTACACTTTAGGAATGAGGACAGGCAAGTTGACACTTGTACATCACTCACTTGATACACTGTGGGTACACTTTAGGAATGAGGACAGGCATGGTGACACTTGTACATCACTCACTTGATACACTGTGGGTACTCTTTAGGAATGAGGACAGGCTTGGTGACACTTGTATATTACTCACTTGATACAGTGTGGGTACACTTTAGGAATGAGGACAGGCATGGTGACACTTGTATATTACTCACTTGATACACTGTGGGCACTCTTTAGGAATGAGGACAGGCATGGTGACATTTGTACATTACTCACTTGATACACTGTGGGTACACTTTAGGAATGAGGATAGGCATGGTGACTCTTGTATATCACTCACTTAATACACTATGGGTACACTTTAGGAATGAGGGCAGGCATGGTGACACTTGTACATCACTCACTTGATACACTTTAGGAATGAGGACAGGCAGGGTGACACAAGTACATCACTCAAATAAACATTGTGGGTACACTTTAGGAATGAGGACAGGCATGGTGACACTAGTGCATCACTCACTTGATACATTGTGGGTACACTTTAGGAATGAGGATAGGCATGGTGACACTAGTGCATCACTCACTTTATACATTGTGGGTACACTTTAGGAATGAGGACAGGCATGGTGACACTAGTGAATCACTCACTTGATACACTATGGGTACACTTTAGGAATGAGGACAGGCAGGGTGACACTAGTTCATCACTCACTTGATACACTGTGGTTACACTTTAGGAATGAGGACAGGCATGGTGACACTTGTACATTACTCACTTGATACACTGTGGATACACTTTAGGAATGAGGACAGGCATGGTGCCACTAGTACATCACTTACTTAATACACTGTGGGTACACTTTAGGAATGCGGACAGGAATGGTGACACTAGTACATCACTCACTTGATACACTGTGGGCACACTTTAGGAATGAACACAGGCATGGTGACACTAGTACATCACTCACTTGATACACTGTGGGTACACTTTAGGAATGCAGACAGGAATGGTGACACTAGTACATCACTCACTTGATACACTGTGGGTACACTTTAGGAATGAGGACAGGCATGGTGACACTAGTACATCACTCACTTGATACACTGTGGGTACACTTTAGGAATGAGGACAGGCATGTTGACACTTGTACATCACTCACTTGATACACTGTGGGTACACTTTAGGAATGAGGACAGGCATGTTGACACTTGTACATCACTCACTTGATACACTGTGGGTACACTTTAGGAATGAGGACAGGCATGGTGACACTTGTACATCACTCACTTGATACACTGTGGGTACTCTTTAGGAATGAGGACAGGCATGGTGACTCACTTGATACACTGTGGGTACACTTTAGGAATGAGGACAGGCATGGTGACACTTGTATATAACTCACTTGATACACTGTGGGCACTCTTTAGGAATGAGGTCAGGCATGGTGACATTTGTACATTACTGACTTGATACAATGTGGGTACACTTTAGGAATGAGGACAGGCAGGGTGACACAAGTACATCACTCACATAATACATTGTGGGTACACTTTAGGAATGAGGACAGGCATGGTGACACTAGTGCATCACTCACTTGATACATTGTGGGTACACTTTAGGAATCGAGACAGGCATGGTGACACTAGTACATCACTCACTTGATACACTGTGGGTACACCTTAGGAATGCGGACAGGAATGGTGACACTAGTACATCACTCACTTGATACACTGTGGGTACACTTTAGAAATGAGGACAGGCAGGGTGACACTAGTACATCACTCACTTGATACACTGTGGGTACACTTTAGGAATGAGGACAGGCATGATGACACTTGTACATTACTCACTTGATACACTGAGGGTACACTTTAGGAATGAGGACAGGCAGGGTGACACAAGTACATCACTCACTTGATACACTGTGGATACACTTTAGGAATGAAGACAGGAATGGTGACACTAGTACATCACTCACTTGATACACTGTAGATACACTTTAGGAATGAGGACAGGCATGGTGACACTATTACATCACTCACTTGATATACTGTGGGTACTCTTTAGGAATGAGGACAGGCATGGTGACACTAGTGCATCACTCACTTGATACACTGTGGGTACACTTTAGGAATGAGGACAGACATGTTGACACTTGTACATCACTCACTTGATACACTGTGGGTACACTTTAGGAATGAGGACAGGCATGTTGACACTTGTACATCACTCACTTGATACACTGTGGGTACACTTTAGGAATGAGGACAGGCATGGTGACACTTGTACATCACTCACTTGATACACTGTGGGTACTCTTTAGGAATGAGGACAGGCTTGGTGACACTTGTATATTACTCACTTGAAACATTGTGGGTACACTTTAGGAATGAGGACAGGCATGGTGACACTTGTATATTACTCACTTGATACACTGTGGGCACTCTTTAGGAATGAGGACAGGCATGGTGACATTTGTACATTACTCACTTGATACACTGTGGGTACACTTTAGGAATGAGGATAGGCATGGTGACTCTTGTACATCACTCACTTGATACACTGTGGGTACACTTTAGGAATGAGGATAGGCATGGTGACTCTTGTACATCACTCACTTGATACACTGTGGGTACACTTTAGGAATGAGGGCAGGCATGGTGACACTTGTACATCACTCACTTGATACACTTTAGGAATGAGGACAGGCAGGGTGACACAAGTACATCACTCACATAATACATTGTGGGTACACTTTAGGAATGAGGACAGGCATGGTGACACTAGTGCATCACTCACTTGATACATTGTGGGTACACTTTAGGAATGAGGATAGGCATGGTCACACTAGTGCATCACTCACTTTATACATTGTGGGTACACTTTAGGAATGAGGACAGGCATGGTGACACTAGTGCATCACTCACTTGATACACTGTGGGTACACTTTAGGAATGAGGACAGGCATGGTGACACTAGTGCATCACTCACTTGATACATTGTGGGTACACTTTAGGAATGAGGACAGGCATGGTGACACTAGTGCATCACTCACTTGATACACTGTGGGTACACTTTAGGAATGAAGACAGGCATGGTGACACTAGTGCATCACTCACTTGATACACTGTGGTTACACTTTAGGAATGAGGACAGGCATGGTGACACTTGTACATCACTCACTTGATACACTGTGGGTACACTTTAGGAATGAGGATAGGCATGGTGACACTAGTACATCACTTACTTGATACACTGTTGGTACACTTTAGGAATGAGGACAGGCATGGTGACACTTGTACATCACTCACTTGATACACTGTGGGTACTCTTTAGGAATGAGGACAGGCTTGGTGACACTTGTATATTACTCACATGATACATTGTGGGTTCATTTTAGGAATGAGGACAGGCATGGTGACACTTGTATATTACTCACTTGATACACTGTGGGCACTCTTTAGGAATTAGGACAGGCATGGTGACATTTGTACATTACTCACTTGATACACTGTGGGTACACTTTAGGAATGAGGATAGGCATGATGACTCTTGTATATCACTCACTTAATACACTATGGGTACACTTTAGGAATGAGGGCAGGCATGGTGACACTTGTACATCACTCACTTGATACACTTTAGGAATGAGGACAGGCAGGGTGACACAAGTACATCACTCACATAATACATTGTGGGTACACTTTAGGAATGAGGACAGGCATGGTGACACTGGTGCATCACTCACTTGATACATTGTGGGTACACTTTAGGAATGAGGATAGGCATGGTCACACTAGTGCATCACTCACTTTATACATTGTGGGTACACTTTAGGAATGAGGACAGGCATGGTGACACTAGTGCATCACTCACTTGATACACTGTGGGTACACTTTAGGAATAAGGACAGGCACGGTGACACTAGTGCATCACTCACTTGATACACTATGGGTACACTTTAGGAATGAGGACAGGCATGGTGACACTTGTACATTACTCACTTGATACACTGTGGGTACACTTTAGGAATGAAGATAGGCATGGTGACACTAGTGCATCACTCACTTGATACACTGTGGGTACACTTAAGGAATGAGGACAGGCATGGTGACACAAGTACATCACTCACTTGATACACTGTGTGTACACTTTAGGAATGAGGACAGGCATGGTGACACTAGTACATCACTCACTTGATACACTATGGGTACACTTTAGGAATGAGGACAGGCATGGTGACACTTGTACATTACTCACTTGATACACTGTGGGTACACTTTAGGAATGAGGATAGGCATGGTGCCACTAGTACATCACTTACTTGATACACTGTTGGTACACTTTAGGAATGAGGACAGGCATGGTGACACTAGTACATCACTCACTTGATACACTGTGGGTACACTTTAGGAATGAGGACAGGCATGGTGACACTTGTACATCACTCACTTGATACACTGTGGGTACTCTTTAGGAATGAGGACAGGCATGGTGACACTTGTATATTACTCACTTGATACACTGAGGGTACACTTTAGAAATGAGGATAGGCATGGTGACACTTATACATTACTCACTTGATACACTGTGGATACACTTTAGGAATGAGGATAGGCATGGTGACACTTGTATATCACTCACTTGATACACTGTGGATACACTTAAGGAATAAGGACAGGCATGGTGACACTTGTATATTACTCACTTGATACATTGTGGATACACTTTAGGAATGAGGACAGGCATGGTGACACTTGTATATTACTCACTTGATACACCGTGGGTACACTTTAGGAATGAGGACAGGCATGGTGACACTTGTATATTACTGACTTGATACACTGTGGGTACACTTTAGGAATGAGGACAGGCATGGTGACACTTGTATATTACTCACTTGATACATTGTGGGTACACTTTAGGAATGAGGACAGGCATGGTGACACTTGTATATTACTCACTTGATACATTGTGGGTACACTTTAGGAATGAGGACAGGCATGGTGACACTAGTACATCACTCACTTGATACACTGTGGTTACACTTTAGGAATGAGGACAGGCATGTTGACCTTTGTACATTACTCACTTGATTCACTGTGGGTACACTTTAGGAATGAGGACAGGCAGGGTGACACTTGTACATCACTCACTTGATTCACTGTGGGTACACTTTAGGAATGAGGATAGGCATGGTGACACTTGTACATCACTCACTTGATACAATGTGGGTACACTTTAGGAATGAGGACAGGCATGGTGACACTTGTACATCACTCACTTGATACACTGTGGGTACACTTTAGGAATGAGGATAGGCATGGTGACACTTGTACATCACTCACTTGATACACTGTGGGTACACTTTAGGAATGAGGACAGGCATGGTGACACTTGTATATTACTCACTTGATACACTGTGGATACACTTTAGGAATGACAGGCATGGTGACACTTGTACATCACTCACTTGATACACTGTGGGTACACTTTAGGAATGAAGATAGGCATGGTGACACTAGTACATCACTCACTTGATACACTGTGGGTACACTTTAGGAATGAGGACAGGCATGGTGCCACTAGTACATCACTCACTTGATACACTGAGGGTACACTTTAGGAATGAGGACAGGCATGGTGACCTCATACTCCTTCTTGAAAAGTGGATTCAGGAACTCACTGGAGCGCTTGTTAAGGTAGCCCCACAGCGAGTATGTGCGCTCTGATAACCTGAAAATCATGTAATACAAGGTTATCTTCCCTTTTTTCATGAGTATTCATTAAAAACTTTTTAAAAGATGGTACATGAGTTGTACAATAACATATCAAAATTTCTTTTTCAAATTATCCTAATAAAATAAACGTATTTTGTAAAAACAACATCATATGCTATTTCAAAAGGACTTGTCAACAGATTGTCAAAATGACCAATATCATACTACATTTACACAAATTCAAAGCTAAATAACAATATTGAAGAAAACTCGTACAGCTAATACATCTGTTTTTTGAGTACTCATCATTTGAGACAGATAACATTAATAAGCATTACTATTTCAAGATAACTCGTACTTCAAGTCCAGGCGGTCCTTCTGGCAGTTTCCAATAAACGTCCCAAACTGGCAGGAGTACAGGTGGTCGTGGAGTGTGAGCAGGAAGCGCTCATTGTACTGGAACGCACACGGAAACTGCTGAGTCATCTGCCACACGGCCTCGAGAAACTGGGTGAACACAGGTGACGTTTCCTTGACGTCAACAGAGCCCAGAAATCCGCACCGGTCTGTGAATTTGTGGCCAAACGAGAGCCATTCCTTCTCTATTAATGCCTTCAATGGAGAGGATTTGTCTTATAAATAGCAATGAATATTTAAAAAAAAAAAGAAATATTTGGAAAATGTAAATTTTTATTGTAGCAGTTTTTTTCCTCTATTTTTCTCTACTTATTTGTTGAGGAAAGATTCTAAATTCTAACTAAAATAGGATCATTCAACACATACATTCTATGATTCAAACATCCTACATTAAAAATTCCTCCATATGTTCTCTTATTAAAAATTCCATCTAACACTTTATGATTGAAAATCCTTTTAATTATTCAAAATTTCAACTAACATTATATGATTCAAAATTCCTACACATATTATACGATTCAAAGTTCCTACTTATATTCTATTAGTCAAAATTCCTAATTACATTATATGATTTAAAATTCCTACTTACATTATATGATTTTGAATTACATTATTTAATGCCAAATACCTACTTACATTCTATGATTCAAATGCCATCGAACACTATATGATTTAAAATTCTTAATTACATTATATGATTCAAAGTTCCTACTTATATTCAATGATTCAAAATTCCTACTTACATTATATCATTTAAAATTCCTACTTACATGATATTATTACAAATACCTACTTATATTCAATGATTCAAAGGTCCTACTTATATGATTAAAAAAATTCCAACATACATTATATGATATAAAGTTTCAACAAACATCATATGATAAAAAATTCGAAAAAAAATCTATAGAAATGTGAAACCAAAAAAAAGTTAAATATTTGCAACTCAAATACATTAACAAAGTATTACTCCAGTTGCATCAGCAGGAGATCATTCACTGCCTCTGATTGGTCAAGAGACTACAAAGAATTGAGACTTGCACAGGGTAAGTGGCTTAATGCATGTGCGTAAGGAATCGTGCCTCATTAGCCTGTGCACGCTGCCTCAGCTGGACTTTCTTTATTAAAGGGAAGAAGAAACTTCCTATAAAGAATAAATTCCATGAAAATGGAAAGTGTCGTCCATGATAAGCCTGTGCCTACTGCACAGAATAATATGGGAAAAAAATGTGTGCACATGCATTAAGCCCTGTTTTCCTAGAGCAAGTCTCATTTTGCTAGTAGCCCCTCACCATAAATCCCTGTATGGTTCTGTAGTAAGGGTCCAGCATGAGTGAGGCGAGGGAGCAGGTCTGGGCGGTGCGGTCCCAGCCGTCAGAACAGTGCACCAGCACACTGATACCCTCCAACACAGCCTGCATGCAATCACAAGAAATACGTGTTAATTACAAATGAGTTTAGCCTTGGTCTTGGTAAAAGGAGCTTAATGGGTATGTGTGGTGTCGTCCCAGATAAGCCTGTGCAGTCTGCACACACTAATCAGGGAGGACACTTTCCCTCTCTACTAGATTTTCATTTCGAACAGACCTCCTTGAAACTAACAACTCCATAAAAGTGGACAATGTTGTCCCTTATTAGCCTGTGCAAACTGCACAGTCTAATATGAGATGACACTGTGCAAACATGCATTAAGACCAGTTTTTAAATACCAAAATGCTCATGTGAAGAAGTTAAGTACCAGTCTAGTATTTGAAAACCACAGATGTCTCCCAACTCCATTTTCTGGGGCGGACAGGGGAAAAATCTAGAACTGGGAGAGATGAATATTTGTCTTCACTGACCTTGGCAATGAACACAGATGTTTCCAGCACGGCCTGTATGTGTTTCAGCCAACCACTGGCCTCCAAACCAGACAGGAATGAACTCATGGACGGGTTCTTGAGTTCACATACTGAAGGTCAAACAAAGATCATAGTTCATAGAGAATATTGGAATGTAAGAGCAATATGACCTGCATAAAAGAAGAAATTTAAAAGAACTGTCAACACATCGTTCCTAAATGAATAGCATCCTTAAATATCTGCATGAGTGGCCCTGTCAAGTTGATTTGGTAACATTACATATAATTCAGTAAAAGCAACATGAGCAAAAGCACAATTTAGGGATTAAATTGAGCGAGAACAATTACAATTATCCACAAATAATCTCCAGTGAGAAGTAAAATCAATTAAATCATAATATTGCTTGTGGCTATTCATTGTGATTTATTATTATAAAGAATGAGAAGACATTCATATTTATAACAGAGTTCAAATGAATGCAAAACAATTGCTTTCATATAAAAATTGTGCATGTAAGCATGACATCAGTATGTAGGCATGACATCAGTACAGATTTTGTCCTCAACCCTGCATGTAAGCATGACATCAGTAAGCATGACATCAGTAGAGATTTTGTCCTCAATTGTGCATGTAAGCATGAAATCAGTACAGACATGTAAGCATGACATCAGTACAGATTTTGTCCTTAACCCTTTCCTGCTCAGAAGCAAAATGAAAATGGTTAAATGCAGCCAGCATTAAACCAGAACAGCTTGCAAATAATTTGCAGTCTGTTCAGGTTTTATGCTGTTTGCTGCTTATCAATACATGAATATTAGGGTTGGAAAAGAAGCCTTTAAACCTTGAATCAAGTAAGGAAAGTCTTTAATTTAATTTGATTTTCTACGCGATAACAAATGGCTCAAAATGCATATCTCAGAGAAAAAAGATGAGTTTAGTTGCAATGGGCCTAATTATGACCGGGAGGGCACGGGTTCGATTTCGATTCAGAAGCGTTCTTTACATCTTCCATAAAGGCCCCAAGTACTGCTTCTCGGCACAGGAAACAGACTCAAGAGCCCTCCAATAAGCCTCAGGCTTTTGATGCAATCAAGCTAAAATAAATAGGTTTAAACTAAAACTAATTATGACACAAGATTGCAGCCCACCTACCGTCCACTAGTTTCTGCAGACTGCCCCTCATGACGTGGATGTTCTCTATGCCGATGAAGTGGAACTTGATGTCACTGTAGTTGGCCTCATTCTCATATCCCTTGCCTTGTGCACGGTTGGCCATCGCATTAATCTGCGAATGGTATTAAGCATTGGCGTTAAGTGTCGTCCCAGATTAGCCTGTGCAGTCTGCACAGGCTAATCAGGGACAACACTTTCTGTTTAAATGGAATATTTAGTTTCTCTTCTAAATAAAAATCTAGTTTGTGGGAAAGTTTTTCCCTAATTAGCCTTATCAAACTGCACAGGCTTAGTTTGGGGGGAAAGTTTATCCCTAATTAACCTTATCAAACTGCACAGGCTTATCTGGGACAAGACTTAAAGCACAAGCATTTAGTTAAGTTTTCCGAAAGTGTAGCTAAACAAATTTCTTACACACAATGGCTCACACTTTACTGTGGCAAGCTAAGCATAAATTGTTGAATTCTATGTCACTTAAGAACAAAAGCATTTCCCATTTTTATCTGGCAATTAATCATGGTTAAAAACGAACTGTTGAAACAGAAATGACTGAAATTGCTCCTTTTAATGATGTTATTATGATGATGTTATTCATTGATGGGTGACATGACCAGGGGCTTGGCTGCACAAACGTCTCCTGTACTAACATAATTTAAAACTTAGGGTGGGCAGCCATGGCCAAAATGTTTTTAAACCTTCCAGTCAAACCCTCCAAACACTGTTCAAAGATGCAAACATAGTGCTCTGAGTGTTCACCATGGACCGGGTGTTGACCACGTACATGTGGGTACTCCCTGGGTTAGCATTCACTGGGCTAAATGCATGAATGCTAAGTGTCCTCCTGGGCCGGTGTTGACCACGTACATGTGGGTACTCCCTGGGTAAGTGTTCACTGGGCTAAATGCATGAATGCTAAGTGTCCTCCTGGCCGGTGTTGACCACGTACACGTGGGTACTCCCTGGGTTAGCGTTCACTGGGCTAAATGCATGAATGCTAAGTGTCCTCCTGGCCGGTGTTGACCACATACATGTGGGTACTCCCTGGGTTAGCGTTCACTGGGCTAAATGCATGAATGCTAAGTGTCCTCCTGGGCCGGTGTTGACCACGTACATGTGGGTACTCCCTGGGTTAGCGTTCACTGGGCTAAATGCATGAATGCTTAGTGTCCTCCTGGGCCGGTGTTGACCACGTACATGTGGGTGCTCTCTGGGTTAGCGTTCACTGGGCTAAATGCATGAATGCTAAGTGTCCTCCTGGGCCGGTGTTGACCACGTACATGTGGGTGCTCTCTGGGTTAATGCATGAATGCTAAGTGTCCTCCTGGGCCGGTGTTGACCACATACATGTGGGTACTCCCTGGGTAAGTGTTCACTGGGCTAAATGCATGAATGCTAAGTGTCCTCCTGGCCGGTGTTGACCACGTACATGTGGGTACTCTCTCGGTTAGCGTTCACTGGGCTAAATGCATGAATGCTAAGTGTCCTCCTGGGCCGGTGTTGACCACGTACATGTGGGTACTCTCTCGGTTAGCGTTCACTGGGCTAAATGCATGAATGCTAAGTGTCCTCCCCTGGGTTAGCGTTCACTGGGCTAAATGCATGAATGCTAAGTGTCCTCCCTGGGTTAGTGTTCACTGGGCTAAATGCATGAATGCTAAGTGTCCTCCCCTGGGTTAGTGTTCACTGGGCTAAATGCATGAATGCTAAGTGTCCTCCCCTGGGTTAGTGTTCACTGGGCTAAATGCATGAATGCTAAGTGTCTTCCCCTGGGTTAGCGTTCACTGGGCTAAATGCATGAATGCTAAGTGTCCTCCTGGGCCGGTGTTGACCACGTACATGTGGGTACTCCCTGGGTTAGCGTTCACTGGGCTAAATGCATGAATGCTAAGTGTCCTCCTGGTCCGGTGTTGACCACGTACATGTGGGTACTCTCTCGGTTAGCGTTCACTGGGCTAAATGCATGAATGCTAAGTGTCCTCCTGGGCCGGTGTTGACCACGTACATGTGGGTGCTCTCTGGGTTAGCGTTCACTGGGCTAAATGCATGAATGCTAAGTGTCCTCCTTGGCCGGTGTTGACCACGTACATGTGGGTGCTCTCTGGGTTAGCGTTCACTGGGCTAAATGCATGAATGCAAAGTGTCCTCCTGGGCCGGTGTTGACCACGTACATGTGGGTACTCCCTGGGTTAGCGTTCACTGGGCTAAATGCATGAATGCTAAGTGTCCTCCTTGGCCGGTGTTGACCACGTACATGTGGGTGCTCTCTGGGTTAATGCATGAATGCTAAGTGTCCTCCTGGGCCGGTGTTGACCACATACATGTGGGTACTCCCTGGGTAAGTGTTCAATGGGCTAAATGCATGAATGCTAAGTGTCCTCCTTGGCCGGTGTTGACCACGTACATGTGGGTGCTCTCTGGGTTAATGCATGAATGCTAAGTGTCCTCCTGGCCGGTGTTGACCACGTACATGTGGGTACTCTCTCGGTTAGCGTTCACTGGGCTAAATGCATGAATGCTAAGTGTCCTCCTGGGCCGGTGTTGACCACGTACATGTGGGTACTCTCTCGGTTAGCGTTCACTGGGCTAAATGCATGAATGCTAAGTGTCCTCCTGGGCCGGTGTTGACCACGTACATGTGGGTACTCCCTGGGTTAGCGTTCACTGGGCTAAATGCATGAATGCTTAGTGTCCTCCTGGGCCGGTGTTGACCACGTACATGTGGGTGCTCTCTGGGTTAGCGTTCACTGGGCTAAATGCATGAATGCTAAGTGTCCTCCTGGGCCGGTGTTGACCACGTACATGTGGGTACTCTCTCGGTTAGCGTTCACTGGGCTAAATGCATGAATGCGTAGTGTCCTCCTGGGCCGGTGTTGACCAAATACATGTGGGTGCTCTCTGGGTTAGCATTCACTGGGCTAAATGCATGAATGCTAAGTGTCCTCCTGGGCCGGTGTTGACCAAATACATGTGGGTGCTCTCTCGGTTAGCGTTCACTGGGCTAAATGCATGAATGCTAAGTGTCCTCCTGGGCCGGTGTTGACCACGTACATGTGGGTACTCTCTCGGTTAGCGTTCACTGGGCTAAATGCATGAATGCGTAGTGTCCTCCTGGCCGGTGTTGACCACGTACATGTGGGTACTCCCTGGGTTAGCATTCACTGGGCTAAATGCATGAATGCTAAGTGTCCTCCTGGGCCGGTGTTGACCACGTACATGTGGGTGCTTCCTGGGTTAGCATTCACTGGGCTAAATGCATGAATGCTAAGTGTCCTCCTGGGCCGGTGTTGACCACGTACATGTGGGTACTCCCTGGGTTAGCGATCACTGGGCTAAATGCATGAATGCTAAGTGTCCTCCTTGGCCGGTGTTGACCACGTACATGTGGGTACTCCCTGGGTTAGCGTTCACTGGGCTAAATGCATGAATGCTAAGTGTCCTCCTTGGCCGGTGTTGACCACGTACATGTGGGTACTCCCTGGGTTAGCATTCACTGGGCTAAATGCATGAATGCTAAGTGTCCTCCTTGGCCGGTGTTGACCACGTACATGTGGGTGCTCTCTGGGTTAGCGTTCACTGGGCTAAATGCATGAATGCTAAGTGTCCTCCTGGGCCGGTGTTGACCACGTACATGTGAGTACTCTCTGGGTTAGCGATCACTGGGCTAAATGCATGAATGCTAAGTGTCCTCCTGGGCCGGTGTTGACCACATACATGTGGGTACTCCCTGGGTTAGCAATCACTGGGCTAAATGCATGAATGCTAAGTGTCCTCCTGGGCCGGTGTTGACCACATACATGTGGGTACTCCCTGGGTTAGCGTTCACTGGGCTAAATGCATGAATGCTTAGTGTCCTCCTTGGCCGGTGTTGACCACGTACATGTGGGTACTCTCTCGGTTAGCGTTCACTGGGCTAAATGCATGAATGCTAAGTGTCCTCCTGGGCCGGTGTTGACCACGTACATGTGGGTACTCCCTGGGTTAGCATTCACTGGGCTAAATGCATGAATGCTTAGTGTCCTCCTTGGCCGGTGTTGACCACGTACATGTGGGTACTCCCTGGGTTAGTGTTCACTGGGCTAAATGCATGAATGCTAAGTGTCCTCCTGGGCCGGTGTTGACCACGTACATGTGGGTACTCCCTGGGTTAGCGTTCACTGGGCTAAATGCATGAATGCTAAGTGTCCTCCTGGGCCGGTGTTGACCACGTACATGTGGGTACTCTCTCGGTTAGCGTTCACTGGGCTAAATGCATGAATGCTAAGTGTCCTCCCCTGGGTTAGCGTTCACTGGGCTAAATGCATGAATGCTAAGTGTCCTCCCTGGGTTAGCGTTCACTGGGCTAAATGCATGAATGCTAAGTGTCCTCCCCTGGGTTAGCGTTCACTGGGCTAAATGCATGAATGCTAAGTGTCCTCCTGGGCCGGTGTTGACCACGTACATGTGGGTACTCCCTGGTTTAGCGATCACTGGGCTAAATGCATGAATGCTAAGTGTCCTCCTTGGCCGGTGTTGACCACGTACATGTGGGTACTCCCTGGGTTAGCGTTCACTGGGCTAAATGCATGAATGCTTAGTGTCCTCCTGGGCCGGTGTTGACCACGTACATGTGGGTGCTCTCTGGGTTAGTGTTCACTGGGCTAAATGCATGAATGCTTAGTGTCCTCCTTGGCCGGTGTTGACCACGTACATGTGGGTACTCCCTGGGTTAGTGTTCACTGGGCTAAATGCATGAATGCTAAGTGTCCTCCTGGGCCGGTGTTGACCACGTACATGTGGGTGCTCTCTGGGTTAGTGTTCACTGGGCTAAATGCATGAATGCTTAGTGTCCTCCTGGGCCGGTGTTGACCACGTACATGTGGGTGCTCTCTGGGTTAGTGTTCACTGGGCTAAATGCATGAATGCTTAGTGTCCTCCTTGGCCGGTGTTGACCACGTACATGTGGGTACTCCCTGGGTTAGTGTTCACTGGGCTAAATGCATGAATGCTTAGTGTCCTCCTTGGCCGGTGTTGACCACGTACATGTGGGTGCTCTCTGGGTTAGCGTTCACTGGGCTAAATGCATGAATGCGTAGTGTCCTCCTGGGCCGGTGTTGACCAAATACATGTGGGTGCTCTCTGGGTTAGCATTCACTGGGCTAAATGCATGAATGCTAAGTGTCCTCCTGGGCCGGTGTTGACCAAATACATGTGGGTGCTCTCTCGGTTAGCGTTCACTGGGCTAAATGCATGAATGCTAAGTGTCCTCCTGGGCCGGTGTTGACCACGTACATGTGGGTACTCTCTCGGTTAGCGTTCACTGGGCTAAATGCATGAATGCGTAGTGTCCTCCTGGCCGGTGTTGACCACGTACATGTGGGTGCTTCCTGGGTTAGCGTTCACTGGGCTAAATGCATGAATGCTTAGTGTCCTCCTTGGCCGGTGTTGACCACGTACATGTGGGTACTTCCTGGGTTAGCATTCACTGGGCTAAATGCATGAATGCTAAGTGTCCTCCTGGGCCGGTGTTGACCACGTACATGTGGGTACTCCCTGGGTTAGCGATCACTGGGCTAAATGCATGAATGCTAAGTGTCCTCCTTGGCCGGTGTTGACCACGTACATGTGGGTACTCCCTGGGTTAGCGTTCACTGGGCTAAATGCATGAATGCTAAGTGTCCTCCTTGGCCGGTGTTGACCACGTACATGTGGGTACTCCCTGGGTTAGCATTCACTGGGCTAAATGCATGAATGCTAAGTGTCCTCCTTGGCCGGTGTTGACCACGTACATGTGGGTGCTCTCTGGGTTAGCGTTCACTGGGCTAAATGCATGAATGCTAAGTGTCCTCCTGGGCCGGTGTTGACCACGTACATGTGAGTACTCTCTGGGTTAGCGATCACTGGGCTAAATGCATGAATGCTAAGTGTCCTCCTGGGCCGGTGTTGACCACATACATGTGGGTACTCCCTGGGTTAGCAATCACTGGGCTAAATGCATGAATGCTAAGTGTCCTCCTGGGCCGGTGTTGACCACATACATGTGGGTACTCCCTGGGTTAGCGTTCACTGGGCTAAATGCATGAATGCTTAGTGTCCTCCTTGGCCGGTGTTGACCACGTACATGTGGGTACTCCCTGGGTTAGTGTTCACTGGGCTAAATGCATGAATGCTAAGTGTCCTCCTGGGCCGGTGTTGACCACGTACATGTGGGTACTCCCTGGGTTAGCGTTCACTGGGCTAAATGCATGAATGCTAAGTGTCCTCCTGGGCCGGTGTTGACCACGTACATGTGGGTACTCTCTCGGTTAGCGTTCACTGGGCTAAATGCATGAATGCTAAGTGTCCTCCCCTGGGTTAGCGTTCACTGGGCTAAATGCATGAATGCTAAGTGTCCTCCCTGGGTTAGCGTTCACTGGGCTAAATGCATGAATGCTAAGTGTCCTCCCCTGGGTTAGCGTTCACTGGGCTAAATGCATGAATGCTAAGTGTCCTCCCCTGGGTTAGCGTTCACTGGGCTAAATGCATGAATGCTAAGTGTCCTCCCCTGGGTTAGCGTTCACTGGGCTAAATGCATGAATGCTAAGTGTCCTCCTGGGCCGGTGTTGACCACGTACATGTGGGTACTCCCTGGTTTAGCGATCACTGGGCTAAATGCATGAATGCTAAGTGTCCTCCTTGGCCGGTGTTGACCACGTACATGTGGGTACTCCCTGGGTTAGCGTTCACTGGGCTAAATGCATGAATGCTTAGTGTCCTCCTGGGCCGGTGTTGACCACGTACATGTGGGTACTCCCTGGGTTAGCGTTCACTGGGCTAAATGCATGAATGCTTAGTGTCCTCCTGGGCCGGTGTTGACCACGTACATGTGAGTACTCTCTGGGTTAGCGTTCACTGGGCTAAATGCATGAATGCTTAGTGTCCTCCTGGGCCGGTGTTGACCACGTACATGTGGGTACTCCCTGGGTTAGCGATCACTGGGCTAAATGCATGAATGCTAAGTGTCCTCCTTGGCCGGTGTTGACCACGTACATGTGGGTGCTCTCTGGGTTAGCGTTCACTGGGCTAAATGCATGAATGCTAAGTGTCCTCCTTGGCCGGTGTTGACCACGTACATGTGGGTGCTCTCTGGGTTAGCGTTCACTGGGCTAAATGCATGAATGCTAAGTGTCCTCCTGGGCCGGTGTTGACCACGTACATGTGGGTACTCTCTCGGTTAGCGTTCACTGGGCTAAATGCATGAATGCTAAGTGTCCTCCTGGGCCGGTGTTGACCACGTACATGTGGGTACTCCCTGGGTTAGCGTTCACTGGGCTAAATGCATGAATGCTAAGTGTCCTCCTGGGCCGGTGTTGACCACGTACATGTGGGTACTCCCTGGGTTAGCGATCACTGGGCTAAATGCATGAATGCTAAGTGTCCTCCTGGGCCGGTGTTGACCACGTACATGTGGGTACTCCCTGGGTTAGCGTTCACTGGGCTAAATGCATGAATGCTAAGTGTCCTCCTGGGCCGGTGTTGACCACGTACATGTGGGTACTCTCTCGGTTAGCGTTCACTGGGCTAAATGCATGAATGCTAAGTGTCCTCCTGGGCCGGTGTTGACCACGTACATGTGGGTACTCCCTGGGTTAGCAATCACTGGGCTAAATGCATGAATGCTAAGTGTCCTCCTGGGCCGGTGTTGACCACGTACATGTGGGTACTCCCTGGGTTAGCGTTCACTGGGCTAAATGCATGAATGCTAAGTGTCCTCCTGGGCCGGTGTTGACCACGTACATGTGGGTACTCTCTCGGTTAGCGTTCACTGGGCTAAATGCATGAATGCTAAGTGTCCTCCTGGGCCGGTGTTGACCACGTACATGTGGGTACTCCCTGGGTAAGTGTTCACTGGGCTAAATGCATGAATGCTAAGTGTCCTCCTGGGCCGGTGTTGACCACGTACATGTGGGTACTCCCTGGGTAAGTGTTCACTGGGCTAAATGCATGAATGCTAAGTGTCCTCCTGGGCCGGTGTTGACCACGTACATGTGGGTGCTCTCTGGGCTAGCATTCACTGGGCTAAATGCATGAATGCTAAGTGTCCTCCTGGGCCGGTGTTGACCACGTACATGTGGGTACTCCCTGGGTTAGCGTTCACTGGGCTAAATGCATGAATGCTAAGTGTCCTCCTGGCCGGTGTTGACCACGTACATGTGGGTACTCCCTGGGTTAGCGTTCACTGGGCTAAATGCATGAATGCTAAGTGTCCTCCCCTGGGTTAGTGTTCACTGGGCTAAATGCATGAATGCTAAGTGTCCTCCTGGGCCGGTGTTGACCACGTACATGTCGGTACTCTCTCGGTTAGCGTTCACTGGGCTAAATGCATGAATGCTAAGTGTCCTCCTGGGCCGGTGTTGACCACGTACATGTGGGTACTCCCTGGGTTAGCGATCACTGGGCTAAATGCATGAATGCTAAGTGTCCTCCTGAGCCGGTGTTGACCACGTACATGTGGGTACTCCCTGGGTTAGCGTTCACTGGGCTAAATGCATGAATGCTAAGTGTCCTCCTGGGCCGGTGTTGACCACGTACATGTGGGTACTCTCTGGGTTAGCGATCACTGGGCTAAATGCATGAATGCTAAGTGTCCTCCCCTGGGTTAGCGTTCACTGGGCTAAATGCATGAATGCTAAGTGTCCTCCTGGGCCGGTGTTGACCACGTACATGTGGGTACTCTCTCGGTTAGCGTTCACTGGGCTAAATGCATGAATGCTAAGTGTCCTCCTGGGCCGGTGTTGACCACGTACATGTGGGTACTCTCTCGGTTAGCGTTCACTGGGCTAAATGCATGAATGCTAAGTGTCCTCCCTGGGTTAGCGTTCACTGGGCTAAATGCATGAATGCTAAGTGTCCTCCTGGGCCGGTGTTGACCACGTACATGTGGGTACTCCCTGGGTTAGCGATCACTGGGCTAAATGCATGAATGCTAAGTGTCCTCCTGGGCCGGTGTTGACCACATACATGTGGGTGCTCTCTGGGTTAGCGTTCACTGGGCTAAATGCATGAATGCTAAGTGTCCTCCTGGGCCGGTGTTGACCACGTACATGTGGGTACTCCCTGGGTTAGCGTTCACTGGGCTAAATGCATGAATGCTAAGTGTCCTCCTGGGCCGGTGTTGACCACGTACATGTGGGTGCTCTCTGGGTTAGCGTTCACTGGGCTAAATGCATGAATGCTAAGTGTCCTCCTGGGCCGGTGTTGACCACGTACATGTGGGTACTCCCTGGGTTAGCGTTCACTGGGCTAAATGCATGAATGCTAAGTGTCCTCCTTGGCCGGTGTTGACCACGTACATGTGGGTGCTTCCTGGGTTAGCGTTCACTGGGCTAAATGCATGAATGCTTAGTGTCCTCCTGGGCCGGTGTTGACCACGTACACGTGGGTACTCCCTGGGTTAGCGATCACTGGGCTAAATGCATGAATGCTAAGTGTCCTCCTTGGCCGGTGTTGACCACGTACATGTGGGTGCTTCCTGGGTTAGCGTTCACTGGGCTAAATGCATGAATGCTTAGTGTCCTCCTGGGCCGGTGTTGACCACGTACATGTGAGTACTCTCTGGGTTAGCGTTCACTGGGCTAAATGCATGAATGCTTAGTGTCCTCCTGGGCCGGTGTTGACCACGTACATGTGAGTACTCTCTGGGTTAGCGTTCACTGGGCTAAATGCATGAATGCTTAGTGTCCTCCTGGGCCGGTGTTGACCACGTACATGTGGGTACTCCCTGGGTTAGCATTCACTGGGCTAAATGCATGAATGCTAAGTGTCCTCCTTGGCCGGTGTTGACCACGTACATGTGGGTGCTCTCTGGGTTAGCGTTCACTGGGCTAAATGCATGAATGCTTAGTGTCCTCCTTGGCCGGTGTTGACCACGTACATGTGAGTACTCTCTGGGTTAGCGTTCACTGGGCTAAATGCATGAATGCTTAGTGTCCTCCTGGGCCGGTGTTGACCACGTACATGTGGGTACTCTCTGGGTTAGCGTTCACTGGGCTAAATGCATGAATGCTTAGTGTCCTCCTGGGCCGGTGTTGACCACGTACATGTGGGTACTCCCTGGGTTAGCATTCACTGGGCTAAATGCATGAATGCTAAGTGTCCTCCTGGGCCGGTGTTGACCACGTACATGTGGGTACTCTCTGGGTTAGCGTTCACTGGGCTAAATGCATGAATGCTTAGTGTCCTCCTGGGCCGGTGTTGACCACGTACATGTGGGTGCTTCCTGGGTTAGCGTTCACTGGGCTAAATGCATGAATGCTTAGTGTCCTCCTTGGCCGGTGTTGACCACGTACATGTGGGTACTCCCTGGGTTAGCGTTCACTGGGCTAAATGCATGAATGCTTAGTGTCCTCCTGGGCCGGTGTTGACCACGTACATGTGGGTGCTTCCTGGGTTAGCGTTCACTGGGCTAAATGCATGAATGCTTAGTGTCCTCCTTGGCCGGTGTTGACCACGTACATGTGAGTACTCCCTGGGTTAGCGTTCACTGGGCTAAATGCATGAATGCTTAGTGTCCTCCTGGGCCGGTGTTGACCACGTACATGTGGGTGCTCTCTGGGTTAGCGTTCACTGGGCTAAATGCATGAATGCTTAGTGTCCTCCTGGGCCGGTGTTGACCACATACATGTGGGTGCTTCCTGGGTTAGCGTTCACTGGGCTAAATGCATGAATGCTTAGTGTCCTCCTGGGCCGGTGTTGACCACATACATGTGGGTGCTCTCTGGGTTAGCGTTCACTGGGCTAAATGCATGAATGCTAAGTGTCCTCCTTGGCCGGTGTTGACCACGTACATGTGGGTACTCCCTGGGTTAGCGTTCACTGGGCTAAATGCATGAATGCTTAGTGTCCTCCTGGGCCGGTGTTGACCACGTACATGTGAGTACTCTCTGGGTTAGCGTTCACTGGGCTAAATGCATGAATGCTAAGTGTCCTCCTGGGCCGGTGTTGACCACGTACATGTGAGTACTCTCTGGGTTAGCGTTCACTGGGCTAAATGCATGAATGCTAAGTGTCCTCCTGGGCCGGTGTTGACCACGTACATGTGGGTACTCCCTGGGTTAGCGTTCACTGGGCTAAATGCATGAATGCTTAGTGTCCTCCTTGGCCGGTGTTGACCACGTACATGTGGGTACTCCCTGGGTTAGCGTTCACTGGGCTAAATGCATGAATGCTAAGTGTCCTCCTTGGCCGGTGTTGACCACGTACATGTGGGTACTCCCTGGGTTAGCGTTCACTGGGCTAAATGCATGAATGCTTAGTGTCCTCCTGGGCCGGTGTTGACCACGTACATGTGGGTACTCCCTGGGTTAGCAATCACTGGGCTAAATGCATGAATGCTAAGTGTCCTCCTGGGCCGGTGTTGACCACATACATGTGGGTACTCCCTGGGTTAGTGTTCACTGGGCTAAATGCATGAATGCTAAGTGTCCTCCTGGCCGGTGTTGACCACGTACATGTGGGTACTCCCTGGGTTAGCGTTCACTGGGCTAAATGCATGAATGCTAAGTGTCCTCCTTGGCCGGTGTTGACCACGTACATGTGGGTGCTCTCTGGGTTAGCGTTCACTGGGCTAAATGCATGAATGCTAAGTGTCCTCCTTGGCCGGTGTTGACCACGTACATGTGGGTACTCCCTGGGTTAGCGTTCACTGGGCTAAATGCATGAATGCTAAGTGTCCTCCTTGGCCGGTGTTGACCACGTACATGTGGGTACTCCCTGGGTAAGTGTTCACTGGGCTAAATGCATGAATGCTAAGTGTCCTCCTTGGCCGGTGTTGACCACGTACATGTGGGTACTCCCTGGGTTAGCGTTCACTGGGCTAAATGCATGAATGCTAAGTGTCCTCCTGGGCCGGTGTTGACCACGTACATGTGGGTGCTCTCTGGGTTAGCAATCACTGGGCTAAATGCATGAATGCTAAGTGTCCTCCTGGGCCGGTGTTGACCACGTACATGTGGGTACTCCCTGGGTTAGCGTTCACTGGGCTAAATGCATGAATGCTAAGTGTCCTCCTGGGCCGGTGTTGACCACGTACATGTGGGTACTCTCTCGGTTAGCGTTCACTGGGCTAAATGCATGAATGCTAAGTGTCCTCCTGGGCCGGTGTTGACCACGTACATGTGGGTACTCCCTGGGTTAGCGTTCACTGGGCTAAATGCATGAATGCTAAGTGTCCTCCTGGGCCGGTGTTGACCACGTACATGTGGGTACTCCCTGGGTTAGCATTCACTGGGCTAAATGCATGAATGCTAAGTGTCCTCCTTGGCCGGTGTTGACCACGTACATGTGGGTACTCTCTCGGTTAGCGTTCACTGGGCTAAATGCATGAATGCTAAGTGTCCTCCCCTGGGTTAGCGTTCACTGGGCTAAATGCATGAATGCTAAGTGTCCTCCTGGGCCGGTGTTGACCACGTACATGTGGGTACTCCCTGGGTTAGTGTTCACTGGGCTAAATGCATGAATGCTAAGTGTCCTTCTTGGCCGGTGTTGACCACGTACATGTGGGTACTCCCTGGGTTAGCGTTCACTGGGCTAAATGCATGAATGCTAAGTGTCCTCCTGGCCGGTGTTGACCACGTACATGTGGGTACTCCCTGGGTTAGTGTTCACTGGGCTAAATGCATGAATGCTAAGTGTCCTCCTGGGCCGGTGTTGACCACGTACATGTGGGTGCTCTCTGGGTTAGCGATCACTGGGCTAAATGCATGAATGCTTAGTGTCCTCCTGGGCCGGTGTTGACCACGTACATGTGGGTGCTCTCTGGGTTAGCGTTCACTGGGCTAAATGCATGAATGCTTAGTGTCCTCCTGGGCCGGTGTTGACCACGTACATGTGGGTACTCTCTGGGTTAGCGATCACTGGGCTAAATGCATGAATGCTAAGTGTCCTCCTGGGCCGGTGTTGACCACGTACATGTGGGTGCTCTCTGGGTTAATGCATGAATGCTTAGTGTCCTCCTGGGCCGGTGTTGACCACGTACATGTGGGTGCTCTCTGGGTTAGCGTTCACTGGGCTAAATGCATGAATGCTAAGTGTCCTCCTGGGCCGGTGTTGACCACGTACATGTGGGTACTCCCTGGGTTAGCGTTCACTGGGCTAAATGCATGAATGCTTAGTGTCCTCCTGGGCCGGTGTTGACCACGTACATGTGGGTGCTTCCTGGGTTAGCGTTCACTGGGCTAAATGCATGAATTCTAAGTGTCCTTCTGGGCCGGTGTTGACCACGTACATGTCGGTGCTCTCTGGGTTAGCGTTCACTGGGCTAAATGCATGAATGCTAAGTGTCCTCCCCTGGGTTAGCGTTCACTGGGCTAAATGCATAAATGCTAAGTGTCCTGCAAGATAAGCATGGGCAGTCTGCACAGGCTTATCGGGGACATGTTCGGCCTTAAATGGATTTCAATTCGAAGAGACTTCCTTAAAACGAAAATTACCACAAAAGTGTGTACTGTACAGGCTAATCTGGGACATTTTTAACAGATGCATTATGCAAAATATTCCCAGTCGCCCATTGAATGTTTACCTTGGGCCGTGTGTCAACGACATACATGTAGCTGCTGGGTGGGTTTGCCTTCAGGATGGCGTGCAGTAGCTGCTCGTCCTCCACACAACGTGCACTGAATCCTGCCAGCGGCTGACTGCACCGACATATCGTCGCCTGAAAATGATGAAAGAGCCAAGAGTTTAATATAAGCAGCGTTGTAGAGAAAACTGACATAGATGAAAGGACCAAAGAGCTTAATATAAGCAACGTTCTAGAGAATACCGGTACTAAAATTTATGAAAGAAGCCAAGAGCTTTGTATAAGCTGTGTTCTAAAGAACACGGAAATAGATGAAAGGACCAACGATGAGCCAGGATCTGGGAAAAACAGGCTTAATGCATGTGTGTTAAGTTTCATCCCAGATTAGCTCATGCAGACTGCACAGGCTAATCTGAGATGTCTCTGTATGCACATGCATTTAACCCAGTTTTTCCAAAACAAGGCACATACATTCACCCAAAAATGTTTCGTGCAGGCTTAACAACTTACCCCATTATGTATGTAGTAATATGAAAGCACTGGTAGTCTGCCTCTAGACCGGAACTTGGAACTGCCCATGATGACCGGAGTGGACGCACAGGACGGCACATACAGGTGCTTAGGATACGTGTCACAGATCTGTCAACAATATGAACATGTAAGATATATTTATAATAATTTCAACCATTTGATTACAAGACCGTTAAACTGTCAAAGCTCATGTGAGTCTTGAACAAGTTGCCGAGCGGTAACTTTAACCAGCGTATATACAATCGGCTGCGGGTCTGCAGGGAGATTTAAAATAATGATCTGATCAATCGCAACTTGACAAAAATTAAGTTTTTATTAACTAGCTTATAAAAGCGTATTAAAATTGTCTGCTGATATAGAGAAATAATTTATCTATCAATTACATATAAGTATAAGTCAAGTTAAGTCATACTTGAAACACTGCATAAGACTTTTTGGTAAAGTAACCATTTGATTTTAAACTTAGAAACCAGAAATTAAACTCTTTAATGACTGGACATGCAAAAAGAAGGAAACAAATTTGTCGAAGAATGATGTGAAGTGTGCCAATACATGAAATTATTAAAATGCCAAAAATTTAACTAAGTTTATCTAAAGAATTGTAAAACGGCATAAAAATGTAGTTTTACAACAATATCTTTTTATTACGAAATATCAAGGTTTGAATCCAAGTTACCTCATACTGGTTATTGAGTTCCGACAACACCCATTGGTCGTTGGGTACACCCTGTCGCATGAACTCTGTTTTGGTGTCAAACAAGTCCCACCCATAATCTTTAGAGTAGTCATCCATCTGATCGGTGTAGGAAAATGCATACAGAGACTCTATGTTGGCTAGAAAAAGAAACAACATTCAAGAATTATAATCTGTTTAGCACTGAATTTCAAAATCTCTATGTTCTGACATAGTACACTGGATGTCTTACTGACAATACTGCATGAGCCTCCACCTCCACATAGAGGAGACAAACAGTAAAAAAAAAACTCTCATAAATCTATCTCATTTTCTTAAAACGCATTTTTACCATATTAAATTGCGGCTAAATCAAAGTTTGCATTACTTCTTTCAATTTCATTTACTTCCAGGATGTTATAGCGTCCTGTTAACATTTAAAAGAGGCTTGCAAAGGGGGTTATAAATAACGCCATATAATTTCCAAATGGAAGACAAAGAATCATAGGCTTTCATGTGCAATTGCCTAGATAATATAAATTGTATTCCTGCAAATTTTTCATCTGTTCTGAACTGCAAATTCATCATTTTATGAAATATACCTCCACATCTAGAAACAAATAAACAAGCAAATTCGTTGAATTGATATCCCCCGCCTATATGCTTCTGGACACAAGAGTATTATATTTGACACTCAAACAAGCTTTTTTTCAAGATACAAAGGGCCATAACTCTGTTATTAACAGATGGTGTACAATGCCATTTGGCATGCATTATCCTCTTATTCATATATATACTCATACGAAGTTTCAATGAAATCCGCCAAAGCACTTCCAAGATATGGCTCTGGACACAAAAGTGACAGACGGACGGACAGCCGGACGGACAGCCGGACAATGCCAAAACAATATCCCTCCACCTCTGGCGCGGGATATATACTCATACCAAGTTTCAATGAAATCCGCCAAAGCACTTCCAAGATATGGCTCCGGACACAAAAGTGCCTATAGTAAAAAGCATTTTTTCAAGATACAAAGGGCCATAACTCTATTTTTAACAGATTGTATACAATGCCATTTGGCGTGCATTATCCTCTTATGCATATATAAACTCATACCAAGTTTCAATGAAATCCGCCAAAGCACTTCCAAGATATCGCTCTGGACACAAAAGTGCCTATAGTAAAAAGCATTTTTTTCAAGAAACAAAGGACGATAACTCTGTTTTTAACAGATTGTGTACAATGCCATTTGGCGTGCATCATCCCCTTATGCATATATATACTCATACCAAGTTTCAATGAAATCCGCCAAAGCACTTCCAAGATATGGCTCCGGACACAAAAGTGCCTATAGTAAAAAGCATTTTTTCAAGATACAAAGGGCCATAACTCTGTTTTTAACAGATGGTGTACAATGCCATTTGGCGTGCATCATCCTCTTATGCATATATATACTCATACGAAGTTTCAATGAAATCCGCAAAAGCACTTCCAAGATATGGCTCCGGACACAAAAGTGCCGGACGGACGGACGGACGGCCGGGCGGACGGACAACGCCAAAACAATATCCCTACGCCTCTGGCGGGGGATAATAATTGTGTCATACACCGATTTTGCATACATTTATAATGCATGGTTATGACATATCAGAAGAGCAGATTAAAACAATATTTGAAATAGAAATAACTGATTGCTATGTGGAGTAAGAATGCCTCATACATTTAATTAATTACCAAGATATTCTGGACCCTTTAAGCATGCATCCCAAATGTTTAATTTGTGGGTTGTGCACTCGTAAATGGAAATCCCTGCAAAGTTTGACATTTTTATTATATAACCCCTAACCTGGTTTTGAAAGCTCCATGAGTGATGTGTAAACGTCATGGCATTCTCTCTCTCGGGGCAGGATGAATGTGATACACATGAAGTTACGACAGTGCAACTGCAGAGGACAGCCGCCCGTAGTCAGGGGCAACTTGTCCACCTGGGCCAGGTGCATGTGCAGGATCTGAAATGGACAAACCAGCTTCTGAAATACAAGGAGAGGAGCTCTGAAATACATGGAGATGAGCTTCTGAAATACAAGGAGAGGAGCTCTGAAATACACGGAGATGAGCTCTGAAATACACGGAGATGAGCTCTGAAATGCATGGAGATGAGTGTCTAAAAGGCATTGAGATGAGCGTCTGAAATGCATGAAAATGAGCATCTAAAATGCACGGAGATGATCGAGTGTCTGAAATGCATGGAGATTAGCTTCTGAAATGCATGGAGATGAGCTCTGAAATGCATGGAGATAAGTGTCTGAAATGCATGAAGATGAGCATCTGAATTGCATGGAGATAAGAGTCTGAAAAGCATGGGGATGAGTGTCTGAAATGCATGGACATGAGTGTCTAAAATGAATGGAGATGAGCGTCTGAAATGCATGGAGATGAGTCTCAAATGCATGAAGATGAGTGTCTGAAATGCATGGAGATGGGCATCTGAAATGCGTGGGGATGAGGGTCTGAAATGTATGGAGATGAATGTCTGAAATGCATGTAGATGAGTGTCTGAAATGCATGAAGATGAGCGTCTGAAATACATGAAGATGAGTGTCTGAAATGCATGATGATGGGTGTCTGAAATGCATGAAGATGAGAGTCTGAAAGGCATGGAGATGAGTGTCTGAAATGCATGGAGATGATTGTCTGAATTGCATGAAGATGAGCGTCTGAAATACATGAAGATGAGTGTCTGAAATGCATGGGGAGGATCATCTGATATGCATGTAGATGATAGTCTGCAATGCATGAAGATTAGAGTCTGTAATGCATGGGGATGGGTGTCTGAAATGCATGAAGATGAGTGTCTGAAATGCATTGAGATGAGAATCTGAAATACAGGGGAGATAAGTGTCTGAAATGCATGGAGATTGGTGTCTGAAATGCATGGAGATGAGGGTCTGAAATGCATGAAGATGAGGGTCTGAAATGCATGGGGATGGGTGTCTGAAATGCATGGAGATGAGAGTCTGAAATGCAAGATGAGTATCTGAAATACAGGGGAGATAAGTGTATGAAATGCATGGAGATTGGTGTCTGAAATGCATGGAGATGAGGGTCTGAAATGCATAAAGATGAGAGTCTGAAATGCATGGGGTTGAGGGTCTGAAATGCATTAAGAGGAGTATCTGAAATACAGGGAGATAAGTGTGTTTGAAATACTGGGGAGATGTGTGTCTGAATTGCATGAGGATGAGGGTCTGAAATGCATGGATATGAGTATCTGAAATGCATGGAGATGAGCATCTGAAATGTATGGGGATGAGTGTCTGAAATGCATGGAGATGAGTGTTTGAAATACATGTAACAAGTGTCTGAAATACAGGGATGTGAGGGGAAAAAAACATGCATCAGCAGCTAAATTACAGAGATTTGAATTCGAAATTCACTTACAAGAGTCTGAAGTACATAGAGCAGAATTGAAATACATTGTGATGAATGTCTGAAATACACAGAGTTTGAAGAACAGAAACATAAGTTTCTGAAATCATCAGGGGACAAGTATGTGAAATTCAGGGGTAATTCTCTGAATATTTGAACAACAGCTGAGTTGGCTGTCTAAAATATGCTAATTTAGGGGTCAAGAAAACTGTCTGAAATACAAAGAAGAGTGTCTAAAGTAACAAAGATGTAGTTTTTTACAAATAAAACTCAAACACTTATAAGCATATAGCATTATTAGCCACTAGCATTTTTTGGTTGAGTTAAAAAAATCACTTTCATTTTAACTGTTGAGTTTCAGTAACTTTATTTGCTCATCTCAACAATCCACTTTCACTTTAAAGTTTATACATGTAATATGTACTCCCATAAAATGGTGAACATTTGTGTTCATAAAATTCATGATGACATTTATTGTAAATATTAGGAAAGCTTTGCTCTTGACAATGGTAATCATGACTATTCTTGATTATCGGCAAATATTATAGAATAGTAAAAGATATGTATCCACAGATCAAAACGCTACCATTTATCATTTTTTAATACCATAACTGGTATTTTGGACAGGAAAACTTTGGTAAGGTTATAATTTTGCCAGATAGATTTGCAGCTCAAAGTAAGACAGAGTTATAATGCAATTTGTTCACAAAACACTTCAAGTATATCAGTGAGTGAAATATGCACACATAAGATCTGCAGTATCTGGTAAAATTGGCATTATTAATGTCTCATGCACATCTTTCAGTCATTAAAAGACTTTGATTTTCAGAGAGAGTACCAATTTAACCCAGGTAAAATATCCTCTGCTTTCATTTAGCATGTAGCATTTTAAATAATTCCAACGTTGAACATCGACAATATGTCCAATGTCCTCCCAGAAAGGCCATCAACAGTTAAATTACATAATTCCTGGGCCAAATAATAGTTATTGTCTGTTATCATTTTGATCAGTGCTTTTTTCAATTAAACCGTAAATCCCCATGCCTTTGTTCTCCAGAAATACAGCCCGAGGGACCAACACAGACAGACAGGTCTGGAAGCATGTTATGAACACAATGATCCATCAAATAAGTATTGGACACATTAATAATCCTTTGACATGCTATTACAGAAGCATGAAACCATGTTCACCATGGAGCTAATAAAACATATCTTGGAGGCACAGCAAGAACTATTAATTAAAGGCTTTAACAATTATGAAATTGTAACATTAAAAAAACACTCTCTGTCCTTAAAGCCCTGTAAATAAGCTGGGACCTATCTAAACAAGAGCTGTTTGTAAAACATGCATGCCCCCCATATAGGCTGTCAGTTGTAGTGGCAGCCATTGTGTGAATACATTTTTTGTCACTGTGACCTTTGACCAAGTGACCTGAAAATCAATAGGGGTCATCTGCCAGTCATGATCAATATACCTAATTATTCTTGAGTTATCATCAGGAAACCATTTTACTGTTTCGAGTCACAGTGACCTTGACCTTTGACCTAGTGACCTGACAGGGCTTTTTTTCCTTCTTTCCCCCAGACTTCATTTCCCCCCCCCCCCCCCCCAAAAAAAAAAACCATTTTTATTTTTTTTTTAACTTTTAATACACAAGTTAACCTGATCCAATGTAGGAAATATAACATATTGCATAATTAAATTATCTGTTGCCTCGAATTTGTTTTAAAAACAGAAAAATATGTTAAATTGATTATTTAAGACTTTCCTTATTTTCCCCAACATCCGGCGTTTCACATGATTTTTTCCCCCAAAATCCGGCATTTCACGCGATTTTTTTCCCCTCAAAAAAGGCCAGGCCCTTTACCCAAACTCAGATAAAAAACCCTGCCTGAAAATCAATAGGGGTCATCTGCCAGTCATGATCAATCTACCTATGAAGTTCATGATCCTCGACGTAAGCATTTTTGAGTTATCATCTGGAAACCATTTTACTGGTTTGAGTCACTGTGACCTTGACCTTTGACCTAGTGACCTGAAAATCAAAAAGTTCTGCCAGTCATGATCAATGTACCTATGAAGTTTCATGATCCTAGGCCTAAGCATTCTTGAGTTATCGTCCGGAAACCATCTGGTGGACAGACCGACCGACATGTAAAAAACAATATACCCCTCTTCTTCTAAGGGGGGCATAATAAAGATTATATTACTTAACAAAAAAACTTTAGGATAATCCTTTATTGAGCACATTTTTTAAATACTATACATTAAAAAGTAAATTTAATTTGACAAAAGATATTGGATGAATCAGACTCTGGTGAATAATGCTGGAACAATGTGTGATTGAATCACATTAAAATACGACAGACTACATGTTTTCTACTCCTTTTTTAAGAGTGTCTCTGTTTGTAGCAAAATGAAAGACAAGAGCCAGGTAACAAGACTGATTGTAACAATAATATGAGCCTTGAACTGTGCAGTCCACACAGGCTTATCAGGCACGATCCTTAAACAATATAAACAAGAGATGTGTTTGTCAGAAACACAATGCCCCCTTATGCGCCGCTTTTTTTTAAAACTTTGACCTTGAAGGATGACCTTGACCTTTCACCACTCAAAATGTGCAGCTCCATGAGATACACATGCATGCCAAATATGAAGTTGCTATGTTGAATATTTAAAAAGTTATTGCAAAACTTCAATGTAAGGTTAAAGTTTTTTGTTGTTGTTTTTTTACCTTTGACCTTGAAGGATTACCTTGACCTTTCACCACTCAAAATATGCAGCTCTATGAGATACACATGCATGCCAAATATCAAGTTGCTATGTTCAATATTTCAAAAGTTATTCCAAAGCTTGAATGTAAGGTTAAAGTTTTGATGACAGAATGACGGAATGACAGACAGACAGTCCAAAAACAATATACCCCCAATCTTTCGTTCCGGGGGCATAAAAACATAAAAGAAGAAAGTGTGGTTCCTGAATATCTTGTGCTGAATACACAGGCTAATCTCTGAGACGATGCTTTACACACAAGCATTAAGCCCAATTGTCACATACGGCAAAAATTAGGTGCCATGATGGAACACAATAAAGTCATTTGTATTAGCTTAGGTTGAAGTACACCTTCTGTGCAACAAAACTAGTATTGATTTGATATCTGAGGAACTCCAATATGACCTCAACTCCAGTGATGCCATTGATTAATTTGCTCCCCAAGACAAATTTCTTTTCTTTTCATCTATAATCAATAGCTACAGATCCACTCTTGGGATGTCAGTCATGGATACTTTTGTATCATCAACTTGTCAAGAGCTAATAGCCACTTCCATCCTGTCTGCAGATACAGGAGAAACAGCAGTCAGATCCTGCATGATAGTGCCCTTGAAAAATTGAGCAGCATTCTCAGAAAACTGGGCTTAATGCATGTGCCTAAAGTGTCATCACAGGCTGTTCTGGGATGACTGTTTGTGCTTTTACAGAATTTGTTGTACAGCACATGCTAATCTGGGATGACACTTTATGCATGAACACACATGCATTAAGCCCAGTTTTCTGAGAACATGCCTCTTTTAGAAATTTGATATTTCATTGGACTCAAGACTCAGTTCCATTTCTGTACAACAACAATGAATGGAGACCACTGAAGTCATGGATTCTTTGTAATCAAACAATTGACTAATTTACATGGATATTCCCAACATCTTTTTTCCCATGTTGTGACCAATGACCTAACTTAAAACATTGATTAAATTAGGAACACATGGATAGTGGCAAAATTTCCGCGCGAAGAATTAATGAAAATAGGCCCTTTTGTGTATACGGAGCATGCTATAAAGCTTGGACAATGTTCAGGACCAAAAATACCATTGAGAACAGATACCTATAGAAAGGTCTCCTAAATCTTCATTCTTTTGCATGTGTAAAACATACAAGTGCAAATGAATTAAATCATTGAAGTTGCACTTAATGTTTATCTTTTTACTTAACAATCATCATGTTTCCCTTTGTAATAATTTTATCATGACATAAATTTTTCCATGGTTCCTGGTTCCTAATCTGTTGGGAGAACACTACCAGTATTTGTCTGTCAAACAAGCAATTTACTCACACTGAATTCAGAAATTAAATACCCAATCAGTGGCATATATGACATTTGTGATTGGCAGATTTGTGCCCCTGGAGGTTTAACATTTTACAAGCTACAAGAAACCAGTGACAGACCAGTCTTGTGTTACTATTTTAAACAAAATTATGTCTACAGGGGACATGTAAGTTTCTTAAAATGGCATCGGGTACATGTATTGTTTTGCCCTGAGATATTGTATTTTGAAGAAGAGTGATCAATAGGCTTATGAAGTAAAAAAAAAAAACATTTGTATCTTTAACCAGTTAAACAAATATTTAAATACGCTAGCCTAAAATCAGCAACAAATTTCAAACAAAAACAATACAATGTAAACTAATTTCAAATGTAAGAAGGACTACAACGATCACGCGTAAAGGATTCTAGGCAAGTTACGAAGTACTAGGGCTACAAAGGGGGGGGGGGGGCGCACTCATGAATTAATGCCAGGTTAAACTTTAAAATACATTGCAGAATCAGTATTACTCGTGGGGGATTAATTTTTTCGTTGATTTTGTAGGTTGACTGAACCACAAATTTAACACAAGCCTCTTTTCCTCCAAAATCAGAATTCCACAAATGTATGTTTCCTCGAATAACATAATCTCATTACTGTTAAATCAGATTGAGAAAGAGAATGGCGCTGTGCATTATTTCATTACCGATAACCTGAGTACAGCTAGGCATAAAACACAACAAATCTCTAATAATACCATTAAAAGGAAACCTTTCCTGACCAAATCAATACAAAATCTCAGGCTTCAAGTAATAAATCTGCATTTCTCCCAAAAAATACATCCTGGAAATTGATCAAGGGTCCAATCAATGTCTTTAACACAAGAAATTAATTAGGACAAGAAAGTTTCTTGAAATCTGAATTTAATTTTAAGGCTTATAATTTAATATTAGGAATTCATTTTATCAACTTAACTGATTTTAGTAAGATTAAAATTAGAATGCTTGAATAACATCATCACTCCGATACTCAAAATTCAATTATTTGTGATTTGAAACATGCATATATGAAGTCAATAAAATGATAGAGCTGCTTTTATAAATTAGGACAATTTGAAGACAACAAAACAGAGGCAATGCCAGATGAAAAACAAGATGTGTGTGTGAAACAAAATGTGCCCCCATACATTTGACCTTTGACCTTGAAGGATTACCTTGACCATGACCTTTCGCCACTCAAAATGTGCAGCTCCATGAGATACACATGCATGTCAAATATCAAGTTGCTATCTTCAATATTGCAAAAGTGTATATTAAATGAGCGTTTTTCACCCATATATTTTACCTATAACCTTGAAGGATGACCTGGACCTTTCACCACTCAAAATGAGCAGCTTTATGAGATACACATGCATGCCAAATATGAAGTTTTTTTGTTTTTTTTTATTCAATATCATACATACAATGTAAACATGTATATGATCATACAACATAGTGATTGTACAAAAGCAATAAAGTTCAGACATGTTGTACAAGATATGCTAATATATATATATTTTTTGAGAGAGAAAAGAAAAGAACAACAGAGGAATAGTTATGAAAAATGATGAGTTGTATAAAGTCGGAAGAAAGCATACTGGACTTGTGTTTTGCTGTATATTCACAATGATCTTGTCAGATTGAAAAATAAAAATAAAACAAGAGTGCCAAACTGTCACAAGATACGCCCGTTTTAAGGCTTTGGACAACTTGATAACTTTAAAATGACCCATTTTTGAACTTGACCTACATATCATCTAGACACAACTTCTGACCAAAGTTGATGAAGATCTGATGAAAACTACTTCAATTAGAGAGCGGACACCATGCTAAATGATTGAAATGCACTAAGTGACCTCGTGACCTAGTTTTTAACCTTGCATGACCCATATTTGAACTTGACCTACATGTAGATATTGTCTAGACACAACTTCTGACCAAATTTGGTGAAGATCGGATGATAACTACTTCAATTAGAGAGCGGACACCATGCTAAATGCTTGAAATGGTTTAAGTGACCCTGTGACCTAGTTTTTGACCCGGCATGACCCATATTTGAACTTGACCTAAACATTGTCTAGATACAACTTCTGACCAAGTTTGGTGAAGATCGGATGAAAACTACTTCAATTAGAGAGCGGACACCATGCTAAATGCTTGAAATACACTAAGTGACCCTGTGACCTAGTTTTTGACCCGGCATGACCCATATTCGAACTTGACCTAGATATTGTCTAGATACAACTTCTGACCAAGTTTGGTGAAGATCGGATGAATACAATTTGAATTAGAGTCCGGACAAAGTGGCGCCGTTGAAAATGCACTAATTGACCCTATGACCTAGTTTTTGACCCGGCATGACCCATATTCGAACTTGGCCTATATATCAACTAGATGCAACTGCTGACCAAGTTTGGTGAAGATCGGATGAATACAATTTGAAATAGAGTCCGGACAAAGTGGCCCCTTTGAAAATGCACTTATTGACCCTATGACCTAGTTTTTGACCCGGCATGACCCATATTCGAACTTGGCCTAGATATCAACTAGATGCAACTGCTGACCAAGTTTGGTGAAGATCGGATGAATACAATTTGAATTAGAGTCCGGACAAAGTGATGCCTTCCGCCCGCCGCCCGCCGCCCGCCGCCCGCCGCCCGCCGCCAAGGGGTTTCACATAATACGTCCCGTATTTTATACGGGCGTATAAAAATAAACAAAACTATTTTTGAGAGATAAACTAACATGAGAGTGAAATGTATATAAGTGGACAAAACATTATGAGAATTTAATCCGATCCCATTTTTGTTCAAAGATTTGTAATGTGTCATTACTGAGGGCTATTTCTTTCTCAATCTGGATTTTTAGTTTAAGACTATGGACAAAACAATTAAAATTTGGTACTTGTTTTTTGTACTTCATGTTTAAGATAAAATATTTCATCAATATAATCATAAAATTCACAATATTATTATAGTCTATTGATTTCAATGAGTTAATTCCGAAACTTACATTTAAGAAAGATAGTTTAACGTTTAGTTGATGTTGTTCAAGAAAAGATATTAATTGATTCCAAATCGGCTGGATGTGTTTGCACTCCCAAAAAAGATGTTCTATAGTTTCAATGTTTTCACTGGTCTGCAGAAGTCACACAGATTTGAGTTAGATAATTTGCATTTAAAGAGATATTTATTTGTAGCTATAATTCTATGGATGTATTTATATTGAAAATTTCTTGGTGTGCTTTCAATAGTTGCTTTATATGGCATGGTAAATATGTGTTTCCAATTAAGTTCATTTTCTCCAAAAAGGGCTTGCCATTTATTTTGGATTTTGGAGTTTTCTGTAGGGTTTTTAATTTGTAGTGTGTAAAATATTTTATTTGTTTTGTTTTTTCTTCCAAGTATGTTTTCTACAAATTTTGTTTGAGTACATGGTGTATTATTTGTATTGATTTCAGATTTAATATGTATGGGTATGCTTTTGATTAGTGTGTAGTACTTCAGAAAATTATTTGAAGGTATTCCGTATATGTAGCACATATTATCAAAAGAGTAGAAATCCTTAATTCTGTAGTCATATAATTGGTCGACATATTTAATGCTTCGTTCGAACCAGTCTTTATAGAAAAACGTCTTATTGTTTGAAGTTATGTCTTTATTGTTCCATAAAATTGTTTTACTGCTGGTTTGGGTTTCTAAGTTATGAGTGACATCACTCCACGCTGATAGAACATCAGACAGAAATATGTTTTCGTTTTCCATTTCATGTAAGATTGTATTGCTGATGTTACATTCAAAGAGTAAGGAGTCACCATATTTTTTTAGGATTTTCTGGTAGAATAATTTCCATTTACTCATATTGGTATTATCCAGGTATCGTTTAACCCAGCTGCATTTGATTGCATTCAAGAATGAGTCAATGTCCGTTAATTGGATACCTCCATTTTCTACAGATTGAATTAACTGAGTTCTTTTTATTTTATCAGGCTTACCGTCCCATATGAAATTAAATATTGCTGATTTTATATCGTTAATAACATCATTTGGTGGGTTTGGGAGAACTGTTAATACATATATTAATTTAGGAAGTGCAAACGTTTTCAATACTGTGTTTTTTCCGACTAGTGTAAGTTTACGATGATGCCATGATTTTAAGCAGTTTTTAAAATTCTGTAATTTAGGTAGTATGTTTTTAAGAACTGTATCCTTTTCATTATTTGTGAATGTAATTCCTAACGTTGTGGCTTCATCGGATGTCCAATTAAATTTCATTTCTTTTTTATATTGAACATTACTTTGTTTTAATTTACCTACTCGTAGCACAGTACATTTACTTTTGTTTAGTTTAAGACCCGATGTCATTCCGTAAAGGGTTAGCGACTCTATTAGGTTATGGAAAGAATCGTAATTGTCATTTAAAAAATAAGTTGCATCGTCAGCAAATAGGGATTGTTTGATTTCTTCGTCAGGTTCTAGTGATATGCCTTTTATGTGTTTATTTGATTGGATGTGATGTGATAGATACTCGATGCAAATAATAAATAGGGATGATGAGAGTGGACATCCTTGTCGAACCCCTCGTTCGATGTTAAAACTGTTTGAAAAGAAGCCATTGTTAATGATTATACTGTTAATATCGGTATAAAATAGTTTGACTCATTGAATGAGACTTTCACCAAAGTTCATATTTTCTAAGCAGGAGAACATAAATGAATGATCAAGAGAATCGAATGCCTTTTCAAAGTCTGCAAAGAATATTAGACCAGGATTATTTGAATTGTTGAAATAGTTTATGCATTCTTGGATAAGACGAACGTTTTCACCAATGTAACGTCCTTTTATGAAACCAGATTGAGATTTTGAAATGATTGATGGTAATATTTTTTTTATTCTGTTTGCTATACTTTTAGTTGCAATTTTATAATCATTGTTAAGTAAACTAATCGGGCGCCAGTTTGATAAGGATTCTAAGTTTTTTCCAGGTTTTGGAATAAGTGATATAATACCTTGTTTTTGTAGCGTAGTTAAGTTTTCGTTGTTAAATGAATAGTTAAGTGAATTAATTAGATGTGTTTTTATATCATTCCAGAATATTTTATAAAATTTGATTGTGATGCCATCAGATCCTGGGCTTTTGTTATTTTGCATTTCTTTTAGGGCTAATCCACATTCATATTCATTAAGCAATCCGTCGCACAGTTGTTTTTCCTCCTGGTTTAAAGCGTGATGTGTATTTTTAAAAAGGGTGTTATTTTCAACACTTTTTCGTTTATAGAGGGTTTCGAAAAATAAACGTTGTTCTTCTAGTATTTGAGTTCTGTCTGTAACATCTTTGCCATTGACTACTAATTTGTGTACAGTTTTTTGTTCACTTCTACGTTTTTCAATGTTTGCGAAATATTTTGTATTTTTTTCATTGTGTTCAACATGCTGTGCACGCGCTCTCTTAGTATTATTCCATTGAGATGTGCATGATAGATTCCATCTAATATTTGTTTTTTTAAAGTTATTTCATTTTCAATGTCGGTGGTATCATTTGTGTTTGTTTGATGCAATTGTTTTTCAAGTGTTTCAATGGTTTTGATGGTTTCATTTTCAAGTTTGTGTGTTTCTTTTTGTTTAAATGATGTGTATTTAATTGTTGTGTTACGTATATTTCCTTTAATTACTTCCCATAAGGTGTTTGGGTTTGCATCTTTATTATTTTGAACTGTATTTAATATTTCCTGTTTTATTTGTGTTTGATATTGTGTATCTAATAAGATGCTGTTGTTAATTTTAAAGTATCCTGGGCCTCTTTCAGGTTGTATATTGTGCAGTTTAAGTTCAACTAGAGAGTGGTCAGTCATAAATCCTGGTTTTATGTTACATGTGTCAATAATGTTGCATAGAGATTCAGATATCAAAAAATAGTCTAATCTACAAAATATTGTTGGTTTTGTGTTTGAGTGCCAGGTGAATTTGCTTTCGTTTGGGTATACTGTACGCCAGATATCTATCATATCGTAGTTTTCAATTATGTTATTTAAAATGTTTCTATTTTTAGTATGAGTATAAAGGTTTCCATTCTTTTTATCTATTAATGGGTTCAGGACAGTATTGAAATCACCACCGATTATAATATTTTTATCTTGGTTATTAATTATAAAGGATTGTAATATTTCGTAAAATGTGGAATCGTCTATGTTAGGGCCGTAGACGTTGATTAATGTTATTGTGTTTCGTGTATTTTGATATCTATACTTGCTTGTCTGCCAATTATTATTTCCTTAAAGTTATCGACTGTGACCCCTATATTATTTTTTATCAGAAAGGCAATGCCTTGTTTGTTAGTATGTTCTCCACTGAGATAGATTTCTCCGTCCCATTCATCTTTTAAGGTTTGTGCTAAAGTAGGTGTCAATTAAATGACATTCTTGTAAAAGGCATATACTATATATTTTTTCGTCTAACCATTTGAAGATTTTTATTCGTTTGTCTTTATTGTTTAATCCTTTAACATTTAAAGTACATAATTTAATCATTTAAGTAGGTGGAGGGTGATGTGAATGCTAATTTGTATGTGCTTGTCCAGTAAGTTTCTATTTTAAAATATGTCCAGTTGGTTTCTCTTATAGTACATAAGATGTCCATACATACACACAAAAATAGAAAACAAAAATTAGGAATACAAAAAGATGAATATTCCATAGACTTGAAGAAGTAAAGAGAGATAGTCACAAAAGTAAGAAGAAAACACAATAAAAGACTTGTCCCTAGTAGAGACATAGAGAAAACAAGATGTGTTTGTGAAACACAATGTCCCCCTATATGATATTTGACCTTGTAAGATGACCTTGACCTTGTGAAGGATGACCTTGACCTTTCACCACTCAAAATGTGCAGCTCCATGAGATACACATGCATGCCAAATATCAAGTTGCTATCTTCAATATTGCAAAAGTATTCATAAAATAAGCGATTTGGGACACATATATTTGACCTCTGACCTTGAAGGATGACCTTGACCTTGACCTTTCACCACTCAAAATGTGCAGCTCCATGAGATGCACATGCATGCCAAATATCAAGTTGCTATCTTCAATATTGCAAAAGTATTTATAAAATAAGCGATTTGGGCCACATATATTTGACCTCTGACCTTGAAGGTTGACCTTGACCTTGACCTTTCACCACTCAAAATGTGCAGCTCCATGAGATACACATGCATGCCAAATATCAAGTTGCTATCTTCAATATTGCAAAAGTATTCATAAAATGAGAGATTTTGGCCACATATATTTGACCTTTGACCTTGAAGGATGACCTTGACCTTTCACCACTCAAAATGTGCAGCTTCATGAGATACACATGCATGCCAAATATGAAGTTGCTATCTTCAATATAGCAAAAGTTATTGCAAAATGTTAAAGTTGGCGCAAACAGACAGACCAACAGACAGACCAACAGACAGACCAACAGACCAACAGACAGACCAACAGACAGGGCAAAAACAATATGTCCCCCACTACTATAGTGGGGGACATAAAAAGAATTAAATAAAACATATGAACACACAAAAACAAGCAAATGTGCTTATGCAAGGTAAATTGCCCTAAATATAAGACATAAATTATCGGTATCTAATGTTCTCAAAGCGGAAGTTAAAAAAAAAGTGGGTATAAGTAATAATAAGAATTTCACTGGAGTAAGTATTTTATAAGTTTAAGTAATTAAGTTACTCTAAGTATAACACGTTATTTTTTTGGTATGTAAGATTAAAAAAAATAAAAAAATAAGTATGTTTTAGGTTTATGTATATTCATATTAAATATCACACTGTAATATGTTTATTATAAGTTTTAACAAAAGAGCATACTTAAGGATTTAAACATAAATTGTTTATACGTATTATCCATTACATAAGAGTTAAAGAAAACACACACAATACTAGTATATTAGGTGGTAAGCCGGGTTCCCATTACCAAATATTGATAAACACAATATCAATGTCAATGTTGTATACAAACAAAAGGTAATATGGTTATTCTGTGGTATACATAAATTGTATATACGTATCTGTACTGTATTCATTACAGAAGAGTTAAAAAATACAATACAAGTACATTTGGTGGTAAGCATGGTTCTATTAACAAATATTGATAAACACAATATCAATGTTAATTTTGTTTACATAAAGATGTAATATGTTTATTCTATGCTTTAGCTATATAGCATATATAAGGAATTATTCATAAATTGAATTTACATATTTATGCTATATTCATTACACAGAAGTAAAAAAAAAAAAATTACAAGTACATTTAGTGATAAGCCGGGTTCTGATAAACAAGTATTTATGAAAACCTTACCACTGTTAGTTTTGTGAAAGTAAAAGTTTAAACATGAAAACAATACAAATACAGTTGGTGATATACAGGAGTATGTTTAACAAGTGTTGGTCAAAAGAAAAATAATATCAGTGTAAGTGTTGTAAACAACAGACACGTTAAACAATTAAGCAATACAATTACATTTTATGGTATATGGCCAAATATGAAGTTGCTATCTTCAATATTGCAAAAGTTATGGCAAATGTTAAAGTTTGACACAAACCAACAAACCAACAAACAAACCAACAAACCATTTTACAGCCCAACAGACTGGGCAAAAACAATATGTCTCCCACTATAGTGGTGGGGGACATAAAAAGTACTTTAAAATCCTTATTATTTGTGGGACATAAAGTTTTGTAATCAAGAGGTATCCATATACTACACAAGGAGAAGTACATTTACACTGGGTACTTATCAAGGAGAAGTACATTAACACTAAGTGCTTATCAAGAAGTACATTAACACTGGGTACTGGGTACTTAGCTGACACTTTCTGTAAAACACTAACATAGTAAGCTGTATCCATACTGTGAACTTTGTTTTACCCTTTTCCACTTTGATATTTTCGCACCTTTGTAGTCCCTCAGAAAATTAATTTTAATTAAAGACCTTAGGCTTTTTTACTAGATTTAAGTTTTAAAGGCTTCATTTCCAACCCTTAGATACTGATGAGCAGCAAACAGCAAAAAACTTGAACAGACTGTGAGTTCCTCGCAGGCTGTTCTGGTTTTATGCTGGTTGCAAAAGCCACATCCACTTTGCTTCTCAGTGCGAAAAGCCAGGTTAAGTGGAATAGTAAGGATTAGCCCTAATTATTTTCACCCTTCATGTTCAGTTTGTGTATTGTTTTGGGGGGAATGTTGTATTTTAAACAGCCAGCACGGGGTGGATCAAAGAAAATAAATTCAAAAATTCAATTAAAAGATGACGTCTTCTGATCAACAACTGAATGAAATAGTATCAGCTCGTTTATAACGGAGAAATAAAATCATATTTATTTGTATTTGCTTGTTTGTGGTCAACTAGGTTTACTTGTATCTAGATTTTATTATATCAATTGAAATTTGTTCAATTCATTGACAATTTACTTTCTTATGTACTACTAAAATGATGCACAGTTTTAAGTGCAAATATAAACCATACAAACTTTGTTTACATTAATTATAGCCAATGATAATAAGACCTCTAATTGGGCAGATAAATGTTAGAATCGATATGCCCATGACTTTAATTGAATAAGACTAATTGGAAATTGCAGGCTTCAAACACTATTTAATGGTCATTTGGTCCTGTTAATCCCTTTACTATCACTTCATGAAATGGACTAATTAATTGGCATGCAATAAAAAGGGCGGATGATTAATATCACCTTATAACACTGGACTAGTTAATTGGCATGTGATCAACGGGCCTGATCTCCTGCAAGTGGCTCTCTCTCCCTCACAACATTTTATTGTTGAAAGGTCTATCAAAAACATTTGCAAATGATTAACAAACCAAATTAGTTCTTGAAGTTGCTTTTTCCCAAATCAGATTCCCACAAACTTTCCTGTTCCTGTCCTTTTTTTAACCATGAAATTTCCTGCCTTCCCATATAAATGACTTTCAAAATTTTGTTCATCAAATCTTTAGACATGAAATCAATTTGAAGCAAATACTGGCAATTTCCCACAAGATTAAATGAAACTTAATTACTTCTTGGGATCTTTTCAGCTTGCTATTGATATTGAATTTTTCTTCAACCAGAACAAATGGATGCTCATGGTTCTTATATGGAAAACTTCAATCTGAGTGATATGAGCAGGTTATTATTTTATCACAATCAGTAATGCCAAGCATTACCTCAAAGTAACCATCTACTAATACAGTTTTTTACTGAGAATATACATGTTCAATATACAATCACTAAAAAGGTTGCAATCATCGATTAATTTGATACTCCTAGAAAACAGGTTTGAAGATAAGGAGCCATTGTAATTTGATACTCCTAGAAAACAGGTTTGAAGATAAGGAGCCATTGTAGAAATGGATTCATTCATCTCCACAGAATGAAGTTCATGGTTTCATGTGCATTTCAAGCCAATGAATAATCAGCTCATGATTTATGACCTGCACTAAGACCGGCGCTAAACAAGGACGGGGGCCTCTACCAACTCTCACACACCTGGGACCATACGTTAACATCGCTCGACCAGACAATAAGCGGTGTTAACGTTTCCCAACAGTAGATATTCATTCTGCTGATGAAGTCCGTAGTACACGGACAAAAGCTCCAGGTATGGCTTTCAATACTAAGTGTGTGTAAATTGACAGTCTAAAACTTATTGGAAGCTCATGATTTGTTCTTGGATGTGGTTTATGAACTTAAATTCATACAAAGTTCTTATAATGAGTTCATGGACACTTAATGCATTGATGTGGAACATTTTGGTGTGCATGCACTGTCCATGCTTAACCGTAATGAAATACAGTTCATGATTTAATCAGCATTTAATGTCTACCAGGAACTGTTCATAAACAGTCGAAATTTCCCTTGAATTGGTTTCATTAACTGTACATAAACAGTTCTTCAAATGTTTATGATCAATATTTTATGAAATGAAACGGAATTTCTAGAATTCACAAACTGTTCTTTTTGCCATGATTGCAAAATGTAGTTCAGGGATTTCATAAGAATTTGAAGCCAGGAAGGAACTGTTCATGAATAGCTTTTAAAAAGATCTTCAATTTGTATAAATAAGGTTAATGCTTAAAAAGCTCTCCAAATGTGTTCGAGTAATGCAGAACCTCTGCTATCTATAAATAGCATAGATGTTTCTGTTATATTTAGTTGTCGGTTTCATTAAACAGTTTACAGAAAAGCGTGAATGTTTCTTTTTTCTGTGAAATGTGACGCATAGACATACAAGAGACCTATAGAAGAAATTCAATGCATTTGCTTGTTTTCAGGACTAGAATGAGATGGTTATTACCTTTTTTTGGGGGGAGGGGGGGTTCCGGAAAATAGATTGAAAATAATATCAGCCAATACATGATTGGCAAGACATTAAATACTATACTTGTCTCACTCTCTGGTTACATTAGAGAATGATTTTACTCCTCCATGTCTGTTGTTAAACTGACTTGCATAATTTCAATTCATTCTTTATCACAAACAATCTCAAGCATATTTAACTCTTGTCCACCATCTAATAATTTTTCAATGAATATTTCCATCCATATATAAAGACACCTTGCATGCATGTGCTCTCTTAAGCTGCTCAATATTATAGCATTATACTTAATAATAATCATCAAATACATATGAACTTTCTATGAATTCTGTGTCTGTTTTTGTTGCCAAACAGATGTAACGTTTTTGTTGCCAAACAGATGTAACAATTGTCAGACAGACGTTATTATTCTGTCAGACACATTGTCAGACAATGTTGCTGCATGTATCGTGGTGTTGGCTTATATGTGTATCATATATTGCTTGAAACTTATCAAAAACATTATATTATCTGTAAAAGGAAAGTAACAATTATAACAGCAAAGTTTGATTTATAATATTAGTACAAAATTACATGAATGCTATGGAACATTGGATTCAAGAACAGGTCATATACTGTAATATAGTATACATAAAGTTCTTCTTGAACAGTAAATCAAGTCACTTCCAGAAAGTTCATAATTGCTTAATGAGACAATACATATATATAAAAAAATAATGAATTATTCAAGACCAATTTATTTATGAGCATGTAAAAAACTGTTCATTAACTGCTGAGCATAACTAGTTCATGAATATTCTGATTTGTTTATGAACATTTATTTCAGGCACATATCTGGAACTTAATTTATACATATAATTTTGTTGTTGCAGACTAGAAGTCGAACTAATTTCTACAGAGTTCATACTTGCTAAATCAGACATTACATTTATATAATAAAAAGTTCATTAGCTATCAAAAAACAACGAGTTCATGAACAGTTCATTACTTGTTGTGCATAACTTAGTTTATGAACTGTTTATGAACAGAAACAGAAAGTAACAAGGGCTGTTTGTAAAACATGCATGCCCCCCATATGGGCTGTCAGTTGTAGTGGCAGCCATTGTGTGAATACGTTTTTTGTCACTGTGACCTTGACCTTTGACCTAGTGACCTGAAAATCAATAGGGGTCATCTGCAAGTCATGATACATGTACGTATAAGGATTCATGATCCTAGGCCTAAGTATTCTTGAGTTATCACCCGGAAACCATTTTACTGTTTCAAGTCACTGTGACCTTGACCTTTGACCTAGTGACCTGAAAATCAATAGGGGTCATCTGCCAGTCATGATCAATGTACCTATGAAGTTTCATGATCCTAGGCAGGGGTTTTTTTTGGCCCCATTTAATAGCCGAAATTCGGCTATATTCCCAATCGCAAAAAGTATACTTTTTTCTTAACCAAATTTTCAATTTTCTAAGTATAAAAAGGGCACATAATTCTGTCAAAATGCATGCCAGAGTTATCTAACTTTGCCTGCCCAGTCCCCTCATGATAGTTAGTAAGTGTACCAAGTTTGAATGCAATAGCTTTGATACTTTATGAGAAAAGTGGACCTAAACACAAAACTTAAACAGACGCCGACGCCAAGGTGATGAGAATAGCTCTTAACTTTTTTTTCAAATGACCTTGACCTTTGACCTAGTGACCTAAAAATCAATAATGATCAATGTACCTATGAAGTTTCATGATCCTAGGCATAAGCGTTCTTGAGTTATCATCCGGAAACCATTTGACTATTTCGGGTCACCGTGACCTTGACCTTTGACCTAGTGACCTGAAAATCAATAGGGGTCATCTGCGAGTCATGATCAATGTACCTATATAGTTTAATGATCCTAGGCATAAGCGTTCTTGAGTTATCATCCCAAACCATTTTACTATTTCGGGTCACCGTGACTTTGACCTTTGACCTAGTGACCTGAAAATCTACAGGGGTCATCTGCGAGTCATGATCAATGTACGTATGAAGTTTCATGATCCTAGGCATAAGCGTTCTTGAGTTATCATCTGGAAACCATTTTACTATTTCGGGTCACCGTGACCTTGACCTTTGACCTAGTGATCTCAAAATCAATAGGGGCCATCTGCGAGTCATTATCAATGTACTTATGAAGTTTCATGATCCTAGGCCTAAGCATTCTTGAGTTATCATCCGGAAACCATCTGGTGGACGGACATACGGACATATGGACATACAGACATACTGACGGACATACGGACCGACATGTGCAAAACAATTTACCCCCTCTTCTTCTAAGGGGGGCATAAAAATATTCTCAAACATTTTATCAAAGAAATACATGAATTGCTTATGCAAAAACTGTTCCATATTTTGTATCTCATTTAGCAATTATTAATATTTCATGGATTTTTTTTAATGAATTTTAATCATATCAACTATTTATGAAAAAAACATAAATACTTCATACACTGTAATAATATATTTCACCAATGTTGTTCTCAGCAAAAACAAAACCATTAAGGATGTCTCTTTAGTCTATAAATGCAATTTTTAGACATGGCATACCCTACTTAACATTATTTTTGAATATTGCACTATTCTCCAAAATCCACTTTATTTATTTTTAGCCTTTACCCTCTTTTTGAAATTTTCCCAAAAACTAGGCCCGCCCCTACCCCAATCAAAATGTATGAAGTATATTGAGATAAGGAAAATACAAGATGGTAAAAGTATCATAAATATCTGCAGTTATTCTTCAATTTTAATTTATGACTAAGTCAGAAACACAACAATTGGAAGACTGGTGTACCACAGTTGTACCACACACAAATTGCAGTTAACACTCAATGTTATTCAGCATTATTTTACAGTGTCAATACACTAAGTACTTTACTTAGTTTTCCTGTGGGTGCTATCAACAGACTGTTTGAGAAAAACAAATAATTTCGCGATAACACATTTGAAAATCCATTACAACCCTAAAATATTGTCAACACTTGAACTGAACTGTGAATATTTTAATATCATTAAGTTAGTTTACATAACTACATATACAAATATTTTATATAATACAGTGTCAAACATTGTTTACCTTTATTTTAAAATGAAAGGCATCCTATTTCATATAAGTATATTTAAAATTCATGTTCAATTTGCTATTTGTTAACAAAATTAATCAGCAAGATGTCATAAATCAATTAAATATATATTGACAAATGAACAGAAGTCAATATATCACAAACCTTAATGATTACAAAGAATCATATTTCAAATAATGTCAACATGCAACTCAGAAAGTCAATTCCCAATAATAGTAAATATGTAGACGGCTTAAGAAGCCATGAAACAAATAGAAAGCTCTTTCAAATGAAGCACTTGGAATCAGATGATAAATTCAATTATACAAGTAAAGTTGACTTGTTTGTTTTGAATTCCATAGACCATTTATTCTTAAAAACGAAGTGTCTTAATATTGTTTCAGTTGCTTTTACAAAAACACACTCTTTTCTTCAGGTGCAATTATTTTCCATACTGAATATGTTATTGTCTCAATAATATTATCCTTTGAGATTATTAAAGGTTATCTACCTTCTGTTATAGTAAAGACCATAGTTTAATGGCAGTATATTACGTTTAAGGTTAAAGTTATTGTATAATACCATGTGGGTGCTAAACCACACATTCACTATACCATGTGGGTGTTATATAGTTTAAAACATAAATACATTTTCATTATAATGACCATACTCATTATTGATTACAAGAAACCATGAGGGCAAATTTTCTTTCTTTCCCGATGTGTCATTAACCGTTTCCCCCATAAGAAGCCAAGCGAAAATGGCTATGGCAACCAGAATAAAACCAGAACAGTCTGCGAGTAACTTGTAGTATGTTCAGGTTTTATGCTGTTTACTGCTCATCAGTAACTAAAGGTTGGAAATGAAGCCTTTAAAACTTGAATATAGTAAGAAAGGTATTTAAAGTGGTAAAGGTTTAAATGTATATGAGATGGGTTAGTCAATTCAAGCATACCCATATTTCCTTCTTGCCCGAGGAGTCCATAAATATGAGATGGGTTGCTGTAAGGTACAGGGTTCCCACTGCCGCGTTCCGGGAAGAGAAACGTTCCAGCAGCTTGACATTCTCTACCTGCAAATATACATAACATTATGTATGATTATGCAGGTGTTTTTGGTTTTTATTTCTTGGGATGGAGTGCTTTGCATTATATTGGAATAAAAAAAGCTCTTTTTACATTTTGAGAAATTTTCATACCAAGAAAATGAAAAATTGTGGGACACAAGAGATTTGTACCATATATAACAGCATTACGCAATAAAGGAAATGTTTTCAAAGCAAGAAAATGACCTGCATAAGTTTCATTAACTTGGCTAAAGTTAACTTTTCAGTTATTGCAGGATGCAGATTTTAGATTTTATTTTTTTTAAATTGGCGGGGGGGGGGGGGGGTATAGACTATAAATATTTTTTTATCTAATGACACAAAGATTGCTGAAAAGCTAAAATCATTACTTTTAATTTTGTCCAACATATAGGCCAGCTGGGCAATAAAATAATGCTAAAGTAAAAGCAATTTTCATTGCCATTTATCAACGGAACATATAAAATTGTTAGACGTCTCGAACTCCCTATATGTACTTTCCATCATAACTAATCTTCTCATGAAATGGTTATGTCTTCGTTAACAATTCTCAAGCAAACATCTAGAGGGCCATATATCCTGAGAAATAATAGCACCACAAAATAATGAAATGATTCATTGATTTAATCATTCAGGAAATAAAACAGTCCATCAAGAAACTGCCATTGCATATGACTTCATCAGAAATGTGTCACTGGACAACAATCCAATTTTCTTGCATGCCCTGAAGAATTACCAGATTTTTCTATTTTTCATCAAATTATTAGCGACTGGACGTATGTCAGGTTTTCCCTAAGATCAATATTAAATGAAATGTTGTTGTTGTTTTTTATCTCTGTTCAAACTCCGAAATATGGTAAGCATTACCTGTTTGAATATCATTACAGTTGTCTTACATCTAAAAAACTTGAGTTGTAACTATTAACCAATATTCTATATAACAGAAAAGTATTTTTGTTGCAGATAAAACTAATAAAAGAAATGTGAAAAAAATTAAAATATGGAAAAAATTACCCATACAATTTACATAAACAATAGAATTTCTGTCCATCAAATCTATAACAAAATGAACTGCCTGTACAACGAAGATAGACAATTAGGATCTCCACATTTGACAAGCCAAAATATTTCATCCCAACTTTGGCCACAATACAGTCATTGCACTGTTTCTATTCTGGCAAATTCATATTGGTTGCAGTGTACCTGCCGACATCCTTCAGGACAAATCTCTTTTAATTTGTCTTTAAAACAAAAAGCACATTGTTTGTTCATAATATGGACTGTTACCGCAAATTGAATTTCAAGGCACACTATATTGATTGTCCGGCTTTACCATACAATTTGAAGAAAGAGTATTAACCCATTTATGCCTAGCGGACTCTAACATCCTTCTAAATTGGATCAATTTATTTTCAAAATTAGGGATGTCTAGTATATTGATTTCTATATTTAGAATATTTCTTACAAAAATTCCTTTAAGCATCATGCGGCGTCTCATCTGGGTCTACGCTGTTTGCCAAGGCCTTTTTTCTATACACTAGGCATAAATGGGTTAATCAACAACACTTTTGCCCCCACCACAATTACTTGGACAAAGGCAAATCAACCAGTCAGTAAAACAGGACCAAAAAATCATCTTTATACATGTTTCCTAGATTTTGGCTACATATGACTGTTTCAAAATAGGCCTAAAGTTCTCAGAAGTGTTCACAAGTTTTTCTTTAAAATGACCCAGTGACCTAATCTTTAGACACTTTGTGACCTAGTTCCAAATTTGTCTGTTTAATGAAGATAAAGAAATACATGTAGCCTCTAGAGTTTTCACAAGCTTTTTGTTTTAATTTGACCTATAGTGACTTAGTTGTAATCCTACATAACCAAGTTATGGCCAAGAATTCCTAAGGTTTCAAACTTGGCTGAGATTGTATGGGCACAAATGTTTTAACCAAGCTTCATAAAGATGGAGCAATAAATGAGGCCTGTACAGTGTTCACAGGGTAAATGTTCACCACGCCCTATGATGGAGCAATAAATGAGGCCTGTACAGTGTTCACAGGGTAAATGTTCACCACGCCCTATGATGGAGCAATAAATGAGGCCTGTACAGTGTTCACAGGGTAAATGTTCACCACGCCCTATGATGGAGCAATAAATGAGGCCTGTACAGTGTTCACAGGGTAAATGTTCACCACGCCCTACTGTACAGTGTTCACAGGGTAAATGTTCACCACGCCCTATGATGGAGCAATAAATGAGGCCTGTACAGTGTTCACAGGGTAAATGTTCACCACGCCCTATGATGGAGCAATAAATGAGGCCTGTACAGTGTTCACAGGGTAAATGTTCACCACGCCCTATGATGGAGCAATAAATGAGGCCTGTACAGTGTTCACAGGGTAAATGTTCACCACGCCCTATGATGGAGCAATAAATGAGGCCTGTACAGTGTTCACAGGGTAAATGTTCACCACGCCCTATGCACGAAGAACAGCAGACAAAAGTAGACCACAAATGCCCACCATAAGCACATTGGGCTAAAAACATAGCAGATGGTTTCTATGGAAAACAGACTATTTGGTTCCGAGAATACTAACCAGCCAACATAACTAGACCCTAATCTAATATCACAACTCTTCTAGTGAAAAATTTACTCGAAACAACACACCATCCTTTGGTGGCTGATTAAATCTTGTTTTTTTCATGTCCCTACAGACCTTGGCCTGATCCCATATGTCTCCACATTTGGCTTAAAGATGTTCAATAATAACAGTATCTTCTTGTTAGCAATAGAAACAAATTTATGGTAAATGCCATTAAATAGTGGGAGACAAATTTCATATTGGATTTCTAGTTTGCCAAAGTGGCCAGGACAACCTCTAAATATTGTAAATGTTTGTCTGATATTTATGAAAACTCATGGCTATAAAAAAAAAACACACATATACAGCAATTGTTTTCCTTCTGTATAAAGTACCCGTACAAGGCACTTTCCCAATTAAGATAATTTACAAAAGTCCAGATTGCGGTAAAAAAATTTCCAAAAGGAAGGAAAGTTGTGCCAATTTGGTTCCAAAAGGCATTTTCTGCAAGTGAACAAACAAAATAGTCTATAAAACTGTTCATTTCAAGCAAAAATGCATGCAAAAGAATATTTAAATGGGTTTGTGAAATTTAATATCAAGAATTTTAAAAGACCCAAAATTCCTCATCTGATGTGAATTTTCCCAATCTCAGGTTTTTTTTCCAAATTTGCACGGTACTGGTAATTTTCCCAATTGGGGAAAACATTGCTGATATTTATTTTGTAAATTTTTACATACTTAACCTAACCTTTGGAATGTGGAAAAAATGTCATATAAATTGGTATATATTGCTAATACATAATATCAAAGATTTCCAGCTCAAAAAACACAAACAGACACTGAAAATTTACAAACATTACCAAGTTATATATCTTAAATCAAAATAATAAGTGTTTCAAACAGTACATGACTGTAATTTGCTTAAAGAAATTAGCAAGAAACTTTCCAGATACAATTAAGAACAAAATGATGGAACCAAAATGTTACATCCGATTACTTAATCAAATTAGATGAACACTTAAATCTATCCATACAGACATAAAAGGAGAGATTACCATTATAAAGTGCATGTAAACGCAATAATTTCCTAGTAAATCTTGCCTGGAATCACTCTAGGGCATTGTAACTGCACATTAACCATCATTAGCCATTATTTATATGTCTTCCAATACCAATTTGAACAGCTTATGTACAGCCAAGCTGGCATGAAATGGTCCAAACCCTCCTTTAATCTTACATAGATTTTAGCAAAAAATGTTTTGACGTTATCTACAGTAATTCTGCAAAATGTGTTTGAACATTATATAACATGGTTATATTCATGTTTTTATTACAGGTTTTTTTTTCCTTCTTTGTGACCCGACGAAAAACGGCCCTTTCCCCTCGGATTTTTTTTCCCCTCAGCAGGTAAATTTTCCCCCCATTTTTTTTTTTAAAACTTTAAATACATAAGTTAACCTGATCCAGTGTAGAAAATAGAACATATTGCATAATTAAATTATCTGTTGCCTTGAATTTGTTTTAAAAACAGTAAAATATGTTAAATTGATTATTTAAGACTTTCCTTATTTTCACCAAAATCCGGCGTTTTGTGTTTTTTCCCCCAAAAATCCAGCATTTCACGCTATTTCTTTCCCCTAAAAAAGGCCAGGCCCTTTCCCCAAAATCAGATAAAAAACCCTATATTATTTCTGATTTCAGTTACCCACTGGGCACAAAGAAACCGGCCTTAAGCATTTAACTTTGCTTAAAATTATAATTGTAACTAGAAATGGCGCAGCAGAGGCTGACGCGTATCCCCACGCCGCATGTTTGACCCAGGGGGGCCCCAGGGTTGGTAATGGGGCCATGCATAGTTGAGATTGACCGTATTGTCAAAAGAGAAGTTCAGTATCAATTAGAAGTGAATCGGTGTAGAAATGAGGAAGTTAAGTAAAAGGCAATTTTGGGTGGGTGTGGCCTATGTGGGCTGGGCACCCCAGGGTTGGTAAATGGGGCTATGCATAGTTGAGATTGACCATATTGTCATAAGAATAGTTCAGTATTAATTAGAAGTGAATCGGTGTAGAAATGAAGAAATTATAGTAAAAGGCAATTTTGTGTGGGTGTGGCCTATGTGGGCGGGGTGCCCCAGGGTTGGTAATTGGGCCATGCATATTTGAGATTGACCGTATTGTCATAAGAGAAGTTCAGTATCAATTAGAAAAGAATCGGTGTAGAAATGAAGAAGTTATAGTAAAAGGCAATTTTGGGTGGGTGTGGCCAATGTGGGTGGGGCGCCTCAGGGTTGGTAATGGGGCCATGCATTGTTGAGATTGACCGTATTGTCATGCATAGTTGAGATTGACCGTATTGTCATAAGAGAATTTCAGTATCAATTTGAAGTGAATCGGTGTAGAAATGAAGAAATTATAGTTAAAGGCAATTTTGGATGGGTGTGGTCTATGTGGGCGGGCGCCCCAGGGTTGGTAATGGGGCCATGCATAGTTGAGATTGACCGTATTGTCATAAGAAAGGTTCAGTATCAATTTGAAGTAAATCGGTGCAGATATGAAGAAGTTAATGTAAAATAACATAAAAAATGAGTGAAAATCTCTGGCCCGGCCCCACCCCAACCCCCATAACTTTTGACCCAGGGGTCAGATCAAAATTCCAAATAGTGCAGGGTCGCACATATGCTCATCACTACCAAGTGTGTAAGTTTCAAGGTTCTAGTGCTTATAGTGTAGGAGGAGATAGTGGCCAGGACGGACAGACAGACAGACAGACGGACAGAGGAAATGAACACAATAATTATTGTTGTTGTTTTTCTATAATACCATTGAGAACAGAACAATTAAATGGAATGCGTTTGCTAAATCATTCAGTTCCATAGTATCATTAAATAAACAATAAAAAGACAAACTTAGCCCAGCACTCGCCTTTCCTACAACTCCATGCAGCAAATATTCATGAAAACTAGACCAATCAAATAATTAACAGCACCAAGCCTTGGTGAAACAAATGTGGCATTCATATATTCATAAAAACATTAATCACTGGTTTTCACAGGACGAGATCCATTTGAATTTCTCACCAAGGAAAATGTTGCTACATTCTATGAATAACAAGTAACAGAATGTTGCTCCATAAACTTGTCGCTTTTGTACAATGAATATGTTTATTTCATATTATAATACATGTAATACCAAATATACATGATTTTCAGTATTTTGGCAGTATGGATATTTATAAATAAAAATATTTTACAAAACAATTAAATGTGTGGGCACCATATTTTTTACTCAGCAATACAATAATTCATATTTTCAGAATATAAATTACGGTAAAATTTAGTGCTTCAATGATTTAGTATTGTCATATTATTCTAAAAGAATGCGTAGCAAAAACAACAACATTGGCAACAATAATATGGACTTATTTCTGACAGAACAATTCTTAGATGATGAATAACTGCATGTTAAAAACACAACACTTATTATACAGAAAATTAGAGAAAAACAGCAAGAATGATAACAATACTCAACAAGAAACCGTGGGAGACGGGTGATGCTCCCCAAAGGTTTTTTTTGTCACACTATATATTCACATAAAAGGAAACGTCTTTAGGGCACAGTAGTTGGGGGGACAAGAATTTTTTTATAGAAAATTTCAAAGGGCCATAACTCTGTGAAAAATCATCCGACCAGAACCCGCTGATAATATGCACATCTCCTCTTGGTAGTGAAGCTTCCCATAAAGTTTCATTGAATTTCGGTCATTAGTTGCTGAGAAATAGCCCAGACAAGAATTGCACTATATGTACAGTAAATGGAAAATTTCAAAAATTTCAAAGGGCCATAACTGTGAAAAATCATCCGACCGGAACCCGCTGATAATATGCACATCTCTTGGTAGTGAAGCTTCCCATAAAGTTTCATTGAACTGGTCATTAGTTGCTGAGAAATAGCCCGGACAAAAATTTTGCACGAACGGACACACAGACGGACGGACGAAGCGGCGACTATATGCTCTCCCCAAAATAAATTTTGGGAAAGCATAATAAGTGTGTTAATTATGTTAGTATTGCCACCCCATCCTTTAGGAAACAAAACAAGCCAAGAGTCTTGTGTTCTATGTGTCATTGATCTACCCACCTGGATATCCCTCCACTCAGTTCAGCAGCAACGAAGGTCATGAATAACTAATTGTATACTCTCATTAGATATTTAAATTGATTTTAAATTACTTTTTTACCACATTTACTGTTATTGTGAATTTAGAAACTTGATACCGGTATGTGTTGTGTGAAAACACAGTAAATAATATAGAAATTCAAACCATTTGTTTTTTGTAAAAACACCAACTGCATGCACTCAAAACATAAATTCATACTATAATCTACACTTATTAAGGGTAGAGCGTGAAACTATCTGCTGAATGTGCTTACCATTCCTATATAAGATACAAAAGTTTTGCTAAACTCTCAAAATTCGACTGTGTTTAATTAACAAAAACATGAGGACAGATCTTATTTGCCTTTCTGTCAAACTTTGTCCAAAGATATTTCTCCAAAGACTTGAAATAAATTGATTGAATTTTGCATCATATAAACTTCTGTTACCTTTTTACAAACAGGGGAATAAATAGAGGTGGACATGCCGAAAACAGTTATGAGAAATTTAATATAATTATGTGACATCACTCAGATGATTGCAGGGGTCTGGCTGATGAATGCCATTGTCCCAGCTTGCAACACATTTTTGAAAGTGGCAACAATTTTTCAAAGTGGTGAATTTCAATATTGACACTATAATTGTAGACTGTGCCAATCTTTATAGCAAGAAATCAGGTCTTGTACATAACTGGAGCATTTTAAGTCACCAGATTGCGTATAAACAATCCCCTGTATCATTGATTGTTATCAATCACTAATTGCCCCTTGGTTCATTGATTTAAAGAACAGCTTCAACATTTCTTGCTGTATTATTGTACAAAATATTAAGTAAAATTACTTCTAAGAGAAGATTAATTCATCTGAATCAAATAACTCAATCTCACAAACTTGGCGATGTATTTTTTTACATTAAGCATATTAAATGCATATTAGCAAGTTTGATGTAACAACCTCTTTCAAAATATGCTAAAATTGACTACAATAATTATTAACATGTTTGTTTGATTGCAACAATATTGAGAAAAATATTTGAGTGAAATAAGGTAAATTTTGATAATATACCTGCTTGTTTAAGCGATTATTTTCACGTAGGAAATGGATATCCAGACGGTTCCCGAATTCCTTCACAATTTGAAAACCGGAGTCCAGCTTGTGCTGGGTCCATTCCAGAATGTTCATGAGACTGTCAACTGATGTGCTATGTGACATACCATTCATAGACCCTTCCTGATCACTCATAAGCCTTGGCGTTCTAAACATCAGAGACCAGATGATTCCTTGAAATTTTCCATGAAATTACCAGTTTGTATGAAACTCTTAGAGGTTTATATTCAGAAATTTCCAATTTGTTATCTTTGCTTACGAAATTTGCATCTGATATCTCGGATTTTAAATAAAAAGTTCAAACAAATGTTATAATATTCCAGTAAAAGTATGCAGATTGTATTCACAATAAATCACCTACTTAAAGTATTTCTTATCTATTTTCATTCATCTTATCATAAGCTATAAAATGTATAAAACAAACTTTACTTAAGATATTCATAATTTTTGCAATATATATTTTGCATATCATTTATTATCCATTAGTTCATGGTAAATAATAACTGAAACAATAACATTGATCTGTGTGCCATGTATAAACTCACTTATCACAATATCAATTTATCAATTCCCTGAAGTTTAACATTTTCACTAAACTTAAATTGCGTATAATAATAACACTAGCTTAAAACTTTTCCAACGGTTTATACAGTTCCGATAGCACAATTGTTGCAATAAGAAAATTATAAAGCAAAACTACCCCCTGTTCATGTACACATCTCCTTTGTAGTTCAGCTAAGCAATATATTCCAACAATACATCTCCATAAATATTTCAAAAGACTTTCCGAGCTGATAAAGCAGGTATACACTTATTAACACAAGCTTGATTCTAACTTTCATGGAATTATCTATGAGACACACGTGCTATGTAATCCCATGATGTCATGATCGTCCATAATGCTTGATATTGCAAAACTAATCAAGACTCAAGACTTGCAGCATGATTACAAATCACGGCTTAGAACCATAGACTGAACAGTAACAAGAAAATTCTGACAGCATCATGTTATGTATGTATCCAAAATCAATTGCTGTCCAATACTATCAGGCACCAAGATATTCACAACCTATGCTATGGCTAACATACCATAAAATATGTATTAAAAAGTATCTAAAATCCATTTTTGCCCACCATGAAAGTAAGTCTGAAGGCTTCGTTTCTGAAGGTATTAGGAAATTAAAATCAAACACAATTCAACCTCATAGCAAACCAACTTGGCAATTTCCGTTTGAAAAGAAAGCACATGCCACATTTGAGATATCCCCTATATTTTATTTTATCTTCTTATTTCTTTTTATAGGTGTTTGGATTTTATGTTTTATCATGAGTAAAATATCTATGCATTGTATATATATTTTTAGCCATACATGCCATAATTTTTCAGACCAATTCCGGGACATTGAGTTAAATTGTCCGGGACTTTTGCCGATTTTCCGGGACATGTATAAAATGTAGCGATATTTATAGACACATGCATTTTTGGTACGTTTTTTTGTTTCGCATCGTTAATTGCATAAGTTCGAAAGCCTATCCGAAGTACACTTAATCTATTAACGTCAAATTAAACATTACTACTTCCGTTACTAGATACAAGCCACGTGTTTTCAGTGTAAGCGTTCTAAACATAGATGGTGACGTCACTGCGTTATTGTTATTAAGACCGGTGTGTAACGCGTAGTTGTTCATACGCCATTATTCATTAATAACATTTATAAATACAAAGTTTTGACATGGCGAACGCAATTCAAATTCACTTATTATTTTTAACGTTATGTTTACTAGGGGTTTAGAACAAGACAATAATAAACCTAGTGAGGATGACGTTTTTAAATGCTTACTTTTTTACTCAACTTCTTTGTCGGTTAAACGTGCAAACATAAACTGCTTTTAATTTTTTACTCAGCGATGTTGGACTTCAGATGTGTGAACAACTATCCTTTGCCCTTACGCAGCGGGAAATAATGACGTAGTAGATTAAAGTCAATTAACAACCACATTAAACAATGCCGCCTTTTCGGTGTGACCGCGAACGTGAGACAATCGATATGATAACAGGACCCCTGTTAATTGATCGATTTTGACACGTAGCGTAGTCTGCCTATTCGGGTAGGCATTGTCATGGAGACGCTGCAGATATACACAGATTCGAGGTGCAGTTAAGCCCTAGATAAGGTACATGTATATATGGATTTTGTAAATTCCGGGACATTTGACAGATTTCCGGGACAGCGGGACAAGTTCTTCATTTCCGGGACTGTCCCGGACAATCCGGGACGTATGGCATGTATGTTTTAGCTTTCATAAAACTAAATGTATTAAATTAAATATGACTTATCGATCAAAAATCTTACTCCTCCTACATATACATTTTATCAAGCATGAATGGTGCAAACTGGGAGTGCATTAAATGTTTGGTTTCCGAAATTTAATACATTTAGCCTTTTTTAAAGTTTTAATTGGAATTTTCCTTCACGTTATTAAATTGGGAAGCGTCCAGCCCATTTTTGGAATAGTTCTGAGGGTCATGGGGAACATTTTACAGAAAGCCCTTTTATAAAGGAAAAAAGTGCTGTATCTATTATATTTGCAATCAATTTTGGTATGTTAGATAATATTTGCTAAATTAACTTTAAATTAACGAAAAAAAATCTTTAGAAAGAATTATTAATACCTATCTAGTCCAAAACGCCCCATTTACCAATACTTTCTGCCTTCGCAATTTGCACTAAGAAAACCTTGTATATATATTCTGCTGCTTTTCCCTTTGGACATTAAACAAAATTGATTTTCCAACACATGTCAATTATATTTAAACATGGAGCTTAAAGCATGTGCATAAAGTGTCGTCCCAGAATAGCCTGTGCAGTTCCCTGGATTCTCGCTAAAGAAACTTCATTGAACCAAATATACCATGAAAGTGGAACGTGCATGTCGTCCCTTATCGGCCATTGCGGACTACACAGGCTAATCTGGGACAACACTTGAAGCACACACATTACAACCTGACAACACCTGTCGCACACACATTACAACCTGACAACACTTGACGCACACACATTACAACCTGACAACACTTGAGGAACACACATTACAACCTGACAACACTTGAGGCACACACATTACAACCTGACAACACTTGAGGCACACACATTACAACCTGACAACACTTGAGACACACACATAACAACCTGACAACACTTGACGCACACACATTACAACCTGACATCACTTGAGGCACACACATTACAACCTGACAACAATTGAGTCACACACATTACAACCTGACAACACTTGACGCACACACATTACAACCTGACAACACTTGAGGCACACACATTACAACCTGACAACACTTGAGGCACACACATTACAACCTGACAACACTTGACGCACACACATTACAACCTGACAACACTTGAGGCACACACATTACAACCTGACAACACTTGAGGCAAACACATTACAACCTGACAACACTTGAGGCACACACATTACAACCGGACAACACTTGACACACACACATTACAACCTGACAACACTTGACACACACACATTACAACCTGACAACACTTGACACACACACATTACAACCTGACAACACTTGAGGCACACACATTACAACCTGACAACACTTGACGCACACACATTACAACCTGACAACACTTGAGGCACACACATTACAACCTGACAACACTTGACACACACAAATTACAACCTGACAACACTTGACGCACACACATTACAACCTGACAACACTTGACGCACACACATTACAACCTGACAACACTTGACGCACACACATTACAACCTGACAACACTTGACGCACACACATTACAACCGACAACACTTGAGGCACACACATTACAACCTGACAACACTTGACACACACACATTACAACCTGACAACACTTGACACACACACATTACAACCTGACAACACTTGACGCACACACATTACAACCTGACAACACTTGAGGCACACACATTACAACCTGACAACACTTGACGCACACACATTACAACCTGACAACACTTGAGGCACACACATTACAACCTGACAACACTTGACACACACACATTACAACCTGACAACACTTGACGCACACACATTACAGCCTGACAACACTTGACGCACACACATTACAACCTGAAAACACTTGACGCACACACATTACAACCTGACAACACTTGAGGCACACACATTACAACCTGACAACACTTGAGGCACACACATTACAACCTGACAACACTTGATGCACACACATTACAACCTGACAACACTTGATGCACACACATTACAACCTGACAACACTTGATGCACACACATTACAACCTGACAACACTTGACGCACACACATTACAACCTGACAACACTTGACGCACACACATTACAACCCGTTTTCCCAGAGCGAGGCTAATTTACACTAGTCCCCTATCATTATACAATTATCACACTTGGACATCATATGCAGCCAATTGTAGAAATCTGGATAACTTTTATCCATTTCTTTTGGTTATTTTCAATTTTATGATCTCTTTTTTGGTAAGCGATTGTATAAACAAACAGATATAAAAACAGGTGCATGTTTTTGTTACATTTTGGCTAAGATCTAGCCAATGTATTTGACTTCTGTTATTTTTATTTGAAAAAAATTTTTTTTTTTGATAAGCTTAAGTTATTCATATTTATACCTGCATATGTTTTGTGGTTTAAGCTTTACAAAACAGCACATGCAGTTTGTTTGTGATTATCTTAAGTGCTCATGGCTGTGTTTGTGATTTTAGTTGATTCGACCTAATGCTTCTACAATAGCTGGGCAGGAGTTTTGTACTCGAATCGAGTTCTTTGGTACATTGTCAGACGAATGCCTGCACTTTTTTATACATGTTAACTATTTACTATTTTCTCAGTTGGATTTTCAAGTGGATTGACAATTTTATTTGTATAGTAACCTTTATGATGATGATATAGCTGGTTAAGTGAATTATGACAAACATGATGATTATGGCAACGATAATAATCATAATGATTACAATAGATGCTGTTGTTATTGGTGTTAGTTATGGTGAAAGAAATAGATCTACTATAGTTTTACATGTACTTCTTAATTTATATTACACATATGTTTTTTTACTTGTACCTGCAACTACATAAACATCATTCAGTGCAGAATACAAAATGCTAGTCAAATTGTTATTGCATCACAATAACAACTTCAGGATTAATTACAGAACAACAACTTTCTGGAATTGGAAAACAGCTAGACCTGCAGAGCACATCCTCCATCATTACAGTAACAGATAGCCACAGTAATTGCAACCATTATAGTCTATTTATCTGAAAACAAATGAAATGTGGAAATAACACAACCCACGCATATGTAAGGGAATAAAATTAGACTGATCAATTAGAGGATGGACTTATAGTTAGTGTTATCAGAGGAATGTCATGGAAAATGGTTCCTATGCAGTATGAGGCCAGCCTAGCTCAAAATAACCAGCGCAACCATGCAGTCAGGTTAGGTGCAACCCTAATGCTATAACCTCATGAAAGGTTTGGCAGTCTTATTAGCGGACAGTGTTGCTCCTGGACCTAAACTGGCGGTTTATGGGATACAATCTATTTTCGCATGACGTGGGTCACAAGGGCTTTGAATAGATCAAACTGAATTATTTGGGTAATAACATTAGCTATAAAGTTAAACAAATGCAACATTACTGTGTTATTTCTTTTTATCTTAATTTAATATGAGGTGATGAAATCATGTATTTTAAGTGCACATATGGTTTTGAGTAAAATGTAATTGTAAACATGTAAGTATGTAAATGCACATCCCTACAGCCAATGCAATCACTTCTGCATGGTCCATGCCCATCCATACAGCCAATGCAATCACTTCTGCATGCCCATGCCCATCCATACAGCCAATGCAATCACTTCAGCATGTTCCTGCCCATCCACACAGCCAATGAAATCACTTGGGCATGCTCATGCCCATCCATACAGTCAATGTACTGTGAAACCATTTAATTTCGTCAGCACGAAATTTCGTCCTTTTTATAAAAAATGACTATTTCGTCAGCACTTTAATTCGTCCATTTCTGGTTTTGAAAAAAAAGCGTCTGATTTGTTTGTAATGTTTGTAATACATGTAATACGCGTTTGCAAAAAATCGTGCTGGGTAAAGAGGGGTGACACTTGGTAGTCACTTGCAGGAGGTGGGCCTTGTTTGGCATATGCCAATTAACAAGTCTGTTATTTCAGGTGATAGTAACTGTCCCTTATTATTTTATGTCATTGACACTATCTTTGTTATGATTAGCGGATAAGTGCGACTGAATAACCGTTAACGAGTGTTTTAAACAATGAAGCCAATTGCCAATTAGTCTTTTTCCATTACAATCACGGTCAAACTGATAACAATTTTACCTTTATCGGCGCCAATTAGAGAAGGTGCGAACATTATGGGTTATAATTAGCGTAAGTGTTTTTTTTCTGAATGGAACGCTGCATTTATTGATAAACAACAGTATTAAATCTAGAAAAAAATGTTTTTGTTATAAAAAAAACAGAGGTACGGGTTTTTATGTATATGTACAAAAAATAGTAGATGCAGTAAAAACCAAACAACCAAACACAAATCAATATGTTCCATCCATACAGCCAATTCAATCACTTTAGCATGTTCATGCCCATCCATACAGCCAATGCAATCTCTTCTGTATGTTCATGCCCATACATACAGCCAATCAAATCACTTCTGTATGTTCATGCCTATTCATACAGGCAATGCAATCACTTCCGTATGTTCATGCCCATCCATACAGCTAATGCAATCATTTCTGCATGTTGATGTTCATCCATACAGCCAATGCAATAACTAACTTATGTTCATGCCCTTCCCTAGAGCCAATCCAATCATTTGTAATACATTGCCCCAGATAATTACTTGGGAAATAGGGTTTCCACCCATCGATTTTGAAAAAAAGGGTGATTTCATTCTTGAAATAGGGTGAAATGATTTATAATAATGCATACCATTAAATCATTGCTGCTTTACTTTTGTTGAAGCTGCACACTTGTATTGATTCAATAAAACTGTAAACTATCATAATTAACTTTAATAAACTAAGTTTCATAACATCTTCAATCCTTGAAACTGTTCTTAAAATAAACTTTAAACTTAAAAAAATAGATAACACAAATTATTCTGCACTTATTGGCTCTTGCTTTCTTGGTTCGAAAAAGTTTGCAATCGACTGATGTTTTGGCGCAACAATCGCGGACGTCTTTCAACCTCTCTTAAATATTTTGATTTCGTATCCTAATAGAAACTGAAGTACAGACACTTTACAAATACATGCACAATGAGCGACGAATTATGTCAGGTTGAAAACGCATGTATGTCTTCGTCACTTATTTGGTCAGACGCTTTATTTAACTGTGAAATCTAGTCCGCAGAGCGTTTTAATAATTTTGACTGCTCCGTTATCCGTGCGCTTGCTGAATGAAAGTTTCGCCGTTTTATGATAATAATTCCAAAGTTAAGAGAAAATTCCCAAAACAAGCAAAGCATTTTCGATCGAAGCTATTGCATCGTACGCATCAAATATTACGAATTTGCGTAAAGTCAAATTGGTTGCATTTTCAATACGCATGATATTGTATTTCTTTGCAGTTTTAAAACATTTTAATAGGGTGAAAGACGCAGATACGCAGCTTATCTGGGGCACTGGTAATAGCCTTAATATAGGCTCAAACAAGAATGACAACAAATACCTTAAATATGCCATGATCAATAGTCAGGGTCATTAGCAAACTATTTTAAAACCCAATAAACAGCTTTACATCAAATAATGGCATCAAATGTTGTCGTGGCAACTAAAGAGTAATTTGCATGATTTGTGTCAGTATGGAAGTAATTAGTAATGCTCAGAGGAATTTAATGGTGCCATCATTGTAATGGGTAACATGGCATCATCACATTAACTCTGGTTGATAAAGGATAAAGAGCTGGGTCCTTAAAGGTCAGTTAAATTTAACTAAGGCAACTTACAGGCAAAGTTTAACTCTCTATTGTATTCTTTAACATAATAAGGAGATAAGCACATTTGTATTGACTGATTTAATTACTCGCCTTATATCGCAGGAAAATAGGACTATAGACAGACCCACTGACAAAGAATCTTGCATATAAGAACTATAGAACAGGGATTCAAGAATTCAGTGATGCACTAAGACTATTAATACAGAGAGAAAAAAAATGCAGTTACGAATGTCTTCAAAATTTTCAAATGGTAGCATTTAAGATAGAAGCACGACACTTTTTATTTACAAAATATATTTAATAATAATTTAACAAAAATGTTCATGACATACACATAATTGATATTCAGGGAATATTTGCATAGCCCGTAAAACACTTTTCAAGCCAAAATCAACCTGCGTTCTTATTATCGGATGTGGCATTAAACAACAAGATCTACTAGACCCAAGATTACTTTAGTATGTGCAGGTTTCGTCAATAAATAGCATCCAAAATAACTATTCAATCTCGTATTAAAGTCTTTAGCATGGACATGATCCCAATCAAGCAAGTTAATCAGAACAGCTATTGATTTAGACTGGCTACGAGAAACAGCATACAGGTCAATCAACTTGACAGCCATCATAGTATTCAATTGAAAAGCCACGTCCCCCATTTAGAATGAACATGGCTTAGTCTGCCATTCGTCTAATAAGCCCATGGCTACAAATAAGGAAATTTTGCTACAGAAACTTCCATTTGGTTATGAGTTCTTATTCAGAATAAACCATAAAATATAAAAAAATATAATAAAATGTACGTTTGGCTTCAAAAAGTTTGGAGCCAGGAGGAATCCTGGAATGATTCAATTCTTTAAGCATTAATTTTCATGACATGTATTTCTACCGGTACTTGTCTCAAATTCTGAAAACTAGTTTTTTGTGTGTGTGTGTTTTTTTCCTAACTATGAAACTGTATATCATTCTTCTAGATACATGTACATGTATTATGCTTTCAAAGCTTTGGAAACTTCAAAGTGCACAGTAAACAAGAAGTGCTCACCTGAGACCTGAAGAAACTTAAAATTTACAGCTTTAAGAAGGAAGCAGTTCAACAATATCACAGGTTTGACTGTCGGCCCTCAGACAAAACCCGTTTAAATGATATAGCAATCATAGAAAAACTGCACCACCCCTAGTCGTTCATGTTTTTGAACAGACTGAAACCATTTTCAAACAGACACATTTGTAAAACAAATCTTTTGAGCCAGTTTCAAGATATTACTTCTAAACTGTTCACAAACTTTCACTCAAGTCATTGTCATTGTCAATTAACTTGAGAAATAAACAAAACAGCAATTGCATAACCTAAGATGGCAATTGCCACAATATAAAACTGGCAGAACTCATATTTATTCTTTATTAGTATGTAACAGCTTTTGAACAGTCAAGGGAGGTAACAATAATGCACAAAATGCAATGACAACGAATTTGTTAATGCTTTTTGCTGTTTCCACACTAATGTCAATATTCATAATAATCTGTGTGCAATTGTCGTTACAACATATCCATAGAACTTGCCTGAATAAAGCAACACCAAAACAATATACATTGAGATTCACAGAGAACACCTTGGTTGCTACTTTGAAAATACACTCAATAACACAAAACTTAATAAATTAAAAAAAAAACATCAAGCAATCATACAATGTTCTTTTTGTGTGCATATTGGTAATAACTTATGTCATTAATGTGTTTGTCATAAACACAATGCCCCTTATTGCGCCACTTTGAAGTAATATATTTGACCTTTGACCTTAAAGGATGACCTTGACCTTTCACCACTCAATATGTATAGCCCCATAAGATACACATGCATGTATATCATGCAAATATCAAGTTGCTATCTTCAATATTGAAAAAGTTATGGCAAATGTTAAAGTTTTTGGACGGACACTACAGACTGACAGATGGAGTGACGGACAGTTTAACTGCTCTATGCCGACCTACCGGGGGCATAAAAACAAGGGCTGCAAAGGGTACCCGAAATATCCGATGATATCGGATCCAACTTCAGATTCGCGGGTAGGGATCCACCCCTGGATATTTCGGTTCCGAATATTTATTTTCATAGTTGTATGTAACCTAGCTTTCACAAGAATTGTTTTTTATACAGACTGGTTCTGTTTAATAGATAAAAGATATGTATAATAGTCGATATTTATTAACGCGTGACAGTCAAATAGCAGATCATTCGAGATCCTTCAGCTTTTATTGCATCATGGAGGATTTACACATTACACATGCAACTTCTAATGGCAATAAGTAAGTTTTCAATCCTTATTGTCTTTCTGAGTTGTATTAAAAACTTTCTGAGTTGTATAAAAAACAACGGTAGTGGATCCAATGTGGCTGGAACATTATTCAGGTAAATTATCCATAATTTTGCGTCCTGTCAAATTGTGTTCCTGCATAATGTATTGTTGAAAGCATATTTAGTCATATACTAAGTTTAAATGCTATCTTGTGATGCAAGGAATCTCAGTGCCCAATAAGAGAATCTTCTCCACAGCAGGAGACCTTGTCAGTGCTAATAGGGCTTGCCTGGACCCGGACAATGTTGATTTTTGTGAAGACAAACATCAAACTGTATGAACAGTGAAAAGTGTATGTTAATGAGCAAACTATTAAGCGAACAAGAGTTTGCCAAGCAATATAGTCCCATACCGCTGAAACTCAACCATTGTTAGTAAAAAAAATAATAAATTATTTGTTGCCATAGCAACCAGAATTTTTTACGTAGGCACAAAATGAAATGATGTGCATAATCTCCAAATTGCGATCTATCCATATTTCAAGTTTCATGAAAAAATATTAAGAACTTTTAAAGTTAGACGGACTGACTGACTGACAGACTGACAGACAGACTGACAGACGGAGTGAAAACCATAAGTCCCCTCCGATTTCACCAGTAGGGGACAATAAGTGTTAAGATTTCGTTTATTTTGACATTGCTACAATGTTAAACAAGAAATTTGTTATGTTTTTTGTTAACAAATGTTAAATGTTTTTTAGTCAAATTATACTTCTAAACCATTGATTTCTTTAATTTAGACAGAAAATTCTAATTTTCTCCTACCTGAGGGATCCGGATCCGAAAAACTGTAAGAAACCATATTTGGATCCGGATTCAGATCAGAACAAATTTTTTGGATTCGTTGCAGCCCTAATAAAAACTCTTACAACCTCACCCGAGTTCAAGTGGAATCTTTGGAATCAGGAAAAGCTTATAATAAACTCATGAACAACATACATGTAAATACATACACCTCATATCATGTGTGACATGGATGATGGAACCTAGTCAGTGCAGCAAGATTAATTGCTAACGAAGTTTGAAATTGCAAATGAAATGCGATCTTCTTTGTAAAAAAAACACTTTAAATTGTGACAAGGAAATTAGACAATTCATAACTAAGAAGCGAGGCAGATTAAATCACTAAATCATACAAGTTTCAAGAAAATAGATTTATCAATGAATAAGGATAACATTTAACTTATCATGATATACAAAACAAATTATACAAGGTTCCCGCTGTCGATTGCCATTGGCGCCTATGGCGACAAAATAAAAATTCTGGCGACAAATTTTCGCACATGGCGATTTTTTCTTTTCGTTAAAATGACATAATACGCTCTGTTTACCAGCTGCTTTACGGCAGTCGTTATGCAATCGATTTCTGTGATGTAAGCTACACTGCTGAAATCAAAGGAGCATAGTAATAGTGATAATTGCGATGATTTGGGGTGTGGTTACAAGTTCTCCTAATTGGTCGTCAGTGTTATTGCTTAAGAGATAAGGCAACATTGAAACACTGACTTTGCGCTCAAATGTGAAGTGTTTGTCACGGTGTACTGAAGCCGATTCAAAACTGTTACTTTGACAACCATGACAATCAAAAAGTGTAAGCATTGATTGTTTTTAGCAAAATGGGTGTAATTATAGGAAATAATTTAACATTTTACATGTATTTGTTCTATTTAAACGTGACATAATATTTCTGTTTTACTTGTCAAAATGGTTCAGAGTGTATAACGCCTTGAAGAAAGTGAATGTTAGATTCTAATAATGTTGAGACTCATTCAAAAATGCAAACAGTCCCTCGCTTACGTTCACCAGCTAACAAAAAACAACAACAAAGACAGTTGTTAATCAGAATTTCCTTTTCTTCAATGTGATTTCGAACACACAATCTATGTTGTGTGAACTCTTTACATCCTCAAAACTAACATCCTCAAAACTAATCAATTCATTCACTACATGATGTACTGTTTTAAAACAGGTGAACATTGTTAGGCACGTGAAATTCAATTTGACATTTGATATACACAAATGCGTATTTTATTTGACTGTGTTGTGTTATGGGCTCTATGTAGAAAGTCATACACTAGAACACATTTACATTATTTATATGCTATTATATTATATTATATATTATATTTATATTAATTGATTACTATTAGTATTAGTATTATATTTCATTTTTGTATTTTCAGAACTGTGGCAACATACAGGCTGCTACTTTAAGGTGTAAATCAACAAGGCTTACAACTGATTGAATGTGCCTTTTAGTGTTTTTCCCAGTCCGTTTTAGCGTGGCACGGCGCCATGCCCTTTTTTTGTAGCGCCACTCTGCCCCCTTTCAAAGCCATTTAGCGCCACGCTGCCATTTCAAAAGGCCGTCGCCCTGCCCTTTCATGAGCACCCGCTGTTTTCCGCACTTATTGATAACATCTTAATTGCCCATTGACCAAACTTCTTAGCCGACTAGTATCAGATTATGACCCTAAGGCAGTAGTGAAGATTCGCGCGGTTGTGAATAAGTCATGCGTGAATAACCTCGTGTCAATATCAATTGATAATGTCAGAGGCTATGGTATACCAAGCGCACTTATCGGTCGCTGATGTGTACTTCTCCACGATAACATCATGGACTGTTACTTCGGAGACTTTTGATGAAAAACTCGATGTTATCCTCGTGGAAATTGTGCATTTCATGCATAATTAAGTTATATCAAAACGTATATTTTTACGCATATTTACATTTAAAAACACAAACAAATTAATTCTTTATCATTATCGTCTTTAAAATAATTAATTATCGCAATAATTACTGAGACCAGAGCTCCAGATAAGGGTTGTTTTTTCGTAATTACGAATTTTTTTCAAGTCCGTTACGTATTTATTTTAAAATCTTGTCGTACCATTAAGAATTACAAAATCAAGTTACGAATATTATTTTTACATCGGCTCGTATCGATTTTTATTGAGTTCTTTTCGCGTATTAAAGATCTTTGCGGTGCTTATATAGAATGGTGAGCGGGTTTGTTTAACAAAGCGCATTTTTTCCAATAAAAGCGGCGTATACAGTCTATCTGTCAAAAAACAATGGCGGCGCCCAGAGAGCGTCCTAAAAAACTGCAAAGCGTCCAAAAACATGCTTTTAACATATTGTACACAAAGTGAGCCGAAGTTAAATGTTTAGAAAGACATTATAGAAAAGATCTTATACGATGTTGTATGTTCAGTTGCCGACACAGTCCGAAAAGCTAAACAAAAACGCGACACAACGGGTCCAAACTAAAGCACAAAAAAAACATTAAACGAGTGGAAGGGACAAGTCCCGTGGCTAATCGTTGAAAAGATTGAAGGGGAGACCCGTTTTAATTGTGAAATATGTAAAAATTCATCTAAGGCATGCAATCTAAGCACAGTTTGGGCATATGAAGGTATTTGAAAAATAAACTTGTATAATACTGAAAAGACACTGTTGAACTCGTATAAATAAAGTTGCTAGTATGTTTATTTTGATTTTGTTGCATGAAAATAACCATTATTATTTATTTTTAGGTCATTTAGAAAAAATATGAATTATTTTCCAAAACTTAGCAGTAACGTTAAGAATAAAATATCAGAGTTAAGAATTATTTTTGAAAATCTGGTAGTAATTTAAGAATTTCACAAAACCTTGCCTGGAGCTCTGCTGAGACATATACTTATTAAACAAAATGCGAATTGCGTTTTAGGCAGATGTATTGTACGATTTTACTTTGCTATGCGCACCTGTCTCTTACATTATTTTAACAAGATGCCGGACATACAAAACTTAATTGTGACTCGGCAAAAATGGCAAATTACGTCATAAATGATCGAATTAACGATGGAGATCATACATTTAGAAGGAATTAATGAAATGTCTGTGATCATCAACGATGCAAAAAAATGTTTAAGAAAGCAACAACATATTTATTTGTAAGCTACTCAGTAGAACTGCAACGATTCGATCCGATTCATCGAAAATCGATTCGAAATGCTTCGATTCGATTACGATACCAAACCTACCAAATTCAATTCGATTCTTTAACGTATATATACATAGATACGTAAAGCGCGCTGTATTCTGCCTATTAATACAGGAAGGTGTAGGTTTTATCTTTACCTGTAATTACGACGCGCGCGATTGGTTGCTTATTACTTTAGTCATCCAATCAATAAGCCCGTTACGGTCTACTTTTGGAAAAAGCGTCAAAATGGCTGAACAAGTTGTTGCCGACAAAACGACAAAAAATATTAGATGCGCCTAAGAAGCTAAAATCAAAAGTGTGTCAGTATTTTGGGTTTCGGGATGGTAGCCCTACCGATAAAGCAAAGTGTAAACTGTGCTTCACGGATGTGGCGTACGCAAAGTCCGGCTCAACCACTAATCTAATGCAATATGCCAAACGCAAACATAACGTTGATTTATCAAGACTAAGAGGTCGCACAAGTGCAACTACTCAAGTCGCCAGCCAGAAAAGTAGTTATTTTTCTGTTGGAGTTTTGTTAAGTTTATTAGAGAATGTGATTTGTCCTACAGGTAACAGGTGATGCTGTCATGGCCGAATGGTAGACATGCTTATAGCGGTTTTGGGTAAAAGTATAATAGTGATAATACTACCATTGAACTGATTCTAGATACGTTCTTCTGATTTTTTTTATATAATTGTGTAATCAACACAATCTTCTAGTCAGAAGTTTTTATATTAAAATTGAGTCCTAATTTGCTATTCTTTTTTATGTGTTTTATTGAAATCACATTTGAACAGAAATGTTAATTTTGAGGCATAAGAGTGAATATATGATATAACTAGGTTTGAAGATGAATCGAATCGAAAAAATCGGTATCGGAGTGTCTGAAATCGAAATCGAATCGAGCTGTTGGTGAATCGTTGCAGCTCTACTACTCAGTGGATGTATCATTGTTGGTCACGGAAACGAGTGTTTGCATATTTTTAGCGATCAGTTTACTCGCAATGTTAAACATCTGAGAAGATTATCGTTAGAAAATGGGATAAGACAAACATGGTTTCATTTATATGATGGTGCATCTGTGTATAATCATATTCATATGCATATATTGCTTTATTATGTTTGTAGTGCTGTACAGTGTATTGAAATAGCATGCAACTTAAATGTACAGTGCAAGGTAAATATATTAATATAAATCAAAGTAAGTTAAATACATCAATTACCATTAATGTTTTTTTTCATATTTTGTTTTTTTTCCCCGCCACTGCCTCTGATGCAATTACATGTTTCTACCTTATTCAGGTATTCACGGAATGTTTTTGCCCTTTTTTTGCCTAAACTGCTTGCTAAAATGCCCTTTTTGAAAGTAATGCGCCATGCCCCTTTGCTCTCCTATCACTATCTCTCCTATCACTATCTTTATTAGATGAACTTGTTAAATGTGCTGCTATTATTAATAATACTGATACTAAATCAATTTATTTAACATACTGTGAAATGCTCAGTTTTTGTTTGTATTATAATAACATGATCTTCATCGCCCAAATGTAGCCGGTGTGTGGCGACGACTTTTTGAATTTGGCGAAAGTGAGTGGCGACAACTTTTTAAAGCCCAGTGGGAACCCTGATATTACTTAAACCAATTCTTAGCGTGACGATGTTAGGGCCCGGGAGGATATATCAATTAACTCTGGTTTTTTTTATTAGATTATCATAAGAATGCACAAATTTGAATAAAAATAAAACTACTATGCTGAAAATATAGAATGACAGCTCGTGATATCGATTAAATAAAGACATTTACATGTTTTACACACCTTCGGAGTTTTTATTGAGTCCATTTTTCGGTTCAATAGTGATTTATTATTACTGACTCATAATTTATTCGCTGATGTCCGCCATGACACTCCTCCCGGAAATACTACGATTTAAAAATACCGGCAACGGACAAATCTATCATAAAGATAAAAGGATAAATAACACTTTATGTATATGTGGGTAATCGACGACTATGTCAAGAGAGCGTTGACACGATATTAACAATTACCAAAACGTAATGTTTAATAAATAAATAAAACACTCAAAATGTGTGTAGAAATTCTAAAATCTGATAGTTGAAGCAATTTAGCAAAAAAGTCACTTCCACTCTTGAAACCCAGGTGCGATTCCCCCTTGAAGTTCAAGATTTTTCACTTGAGCCTGTATACAAATAGTTGTTGTAGTTTGCAAACAGTAATGGCATCATTGTTGTTTCTACTTATGTTTCGGTAAAGGATACTAAATAAAAACCTCATATTTTAGTAGCGCAATGTTGATTTCTCACCAGGAATCAATTTCAATTTGCCTTACATAAAAATTATCATAATATATAGCATAACTACTGATCCGCACTACTTCATAGCTATTTGTGCATAATTAATACCACTATATACAAGTGTTGCTTCAAACCAATGATAAGTGAATAATGAGACATGTAATTCTTTTAAAATTAAAAGATATATACGCGTTATAGACTTAAATTCGGAAGGAGAATTTTAAAACAAATACCAACATGTTCAAACATTATAAGGCTTCTTTGGTCGTTGTAAGATGCGACAAACCCGCAACGCAAACAAGGTACAGTCATCATGGAGCGTCATTGAGTGCGTTCAACAGGTTACACCTCGTAAATGTGGAAAATTATTAGCGCAGAACGAACTGTATTAAATATAGGGTAGCATTGACGTAGTCATACCCGGATGTTCATGTGGCGTCCACAGGATCTTTCCACCAATGATCTGTTAACTTATTTCTTGCACGTTCTTAAATTTCCTACCGAGTTAGTACGACAAATTGTCTTTGAAATTTATGTTAAATGATTATCAAAACGGATGACATTCTTCCGATTGTTTCTGTTTTTATCTTATCAAGAAATACTAGTTAATGACTGCCTAGTATCCGTAATGGATAAATGTGGAGAGAAGAATTGAACGGCGTCACCTATATGTTCTCGTGCATCAGCTGCGAATTCAGATTTCATGTTTCGAATGTATAAACTTTGTCCGCAAAGTTATACTTGTAGCTGATGCCAGACAAAGCGAGGAGTGGTGTTGTTATGACCGTCTGGTTGATGCGTACCTTTTGCGAGTGGTAAAGGTAGACGTGCAGAACTTAGTAAGGACTTGCTCTGGTGTAAGAGGGACATAATTGGCGTCGCTCTGGAGAGCGGCGAATAGTATGTACTGCATTTTATTTCGCTTATGGGTGGAGAAGTTATTTTACGGATCAATGTACATGTATATATTTTTGTTTTAAGAATATCTTGCATAGTGGTGATTTTTTGTGTAAATTAGTGTAAATAAGTACTGCATTTGTGCATATTTCATTTATTACTACCTTTATTGCCAATAGTGCAAAGCTAATTGTTTTAATTAAAAACTGATCCACAACTGATCACAGGGGAAAGATCACAGGGACTGGGTAAATACGCGAAACTTTCTGGTTTTGTATAAAAACAAAACATAATCAAAATATATTATTTTGTGGTTTTTCTAATTTGCTTATTTAGTGGAGAATCAATGTAGTGCAATATTTGACGACCTATCGCGCAAGCAAGTTTATTTGATGGCGTAGTGGTATGAAAACGTACAATGTATTAGTTTATTAATAGACATTTAATAACGATCGTTATATACAACTTCACCAAATAGCAGTACATAAATGATGTCAGCCGGAATAGTTCAGTTGGGAGAGCGTTAGACTGAAGTTGTTTACTGTGTCCCAGCAACCCGTTTCCCTAGAGTCAAGCACTCCTCGGATTTTTTTTAAGAACCACATATAGAGCGCGAAGCGCGACACGTATTAGTATCCAGGTGGTATGGGCCCTTTAGCATTATCCGACCATTACGTCCATACTTATCTTCCTTAGAATTTGAGAAGTTTTGAAATCGTTGTTCGAAGTCCAAAATGTTCATGCGATTGTTCCCAAACTTGCACAGGTTTTTTATCAATGAGGACCCAACCCAAGCTCTATATGAGCAATATCGGACCATAAGTCCAGAATTATGTCTCTTTGAATTTTAAAATAAAAGTGAAAAACTGCTTGGTGAGGTGATAATGTCAACATTTTTCATCAGATTTTTCCAAACTTACAGTGTTTTCATATCAATGAGCATTTTTACCTCATTTAAAATAAGAAACATCAGGACAATAAGTCCAGAATTTTGTTCTATTAAATTTGACAAAATAAACAATTTCCACTTGTTTAAAAGATTTCACAACTTTCTTCTGAATCTTTCCAAACTTGTTAAGTGTTTTAATATTAGTATTACTCGAACCTTATTGAATATTGGAGCAATAAATCTATTATGATCTTTTACTGAATTTCAAAGTATTGTCAAATGCAGCTTCTTTATGCAAATTACAGTTTTCATTCATTTTTTTTTCAAACTTTTACAGTGTTTTCATATCAATGAGTAGTCAACCCCTATCGTAAATGAGCAACGTAAGAATAAATTCAAAATCATCTCCCCTTGAAGTTGAGAAAAATATGAAATTAAGCTTACAAGATGAAGCAGATTTTTTTATAACCTACACAGTTCTGTTCCATTAATGAAAACTGCACACGGATGCCAGTAAAAAAAAGGAAACCAAATTAGATAAAATGAACTATGAAATATTTGTGGGTTACAACAAAAAATCATAGATAATGGTTATTTGGGAGTTATAACACAACATCATAAATAATGGTTATTTGGGGGTTATAACACAAAATTATAGATAATGGTTATACCAGTATCTTTTTCTATTTTGTTCAAAATAATCGGCCAATATATTAATATTTACAGTAGAAAAAAATCGTTCCATTTAACTTCATTGAGTGCCTTTTACACTGAAAATTTTGACACCCTTTGATGCTTTGCATCAATACTTATCTTGTTATATTATATTTTGCATAATATATTTTTATCGAGACTAGTGGAATATTCAATTAATAGTGTTATATGATACGCGTTTTGTTTTCTATAGGCACATAAAACGTATGTTATTTATTCTGCATTTAATATGGGCTGTAGAATTTGCGATCATCGAACAGTAGAAGGCGCTCTGTACAAATCATAAAAAGTACACTTTCTATATTTTAAAACTTTGTTCAAAGTTACGAATTGAATCATACTTTATATTAAACGTTAAAAATATTTATTTTATTTATAATTTACGACACACTGTAATTAATAGTTCACGCCACTGAAACGCGCACGGGAATGCATTTGGCAGAAAGATGGGCGGCGTTCTGATAAAAAAAGGATGTTCTGGTGCTCATATGTATGTATATATAATCATCCAAATATTGGAAAAAGACATTTAAAGGTGTATTTTTCTTACCTTCGCATGGGTTCCGGAATGTTGTACGCGTGCTTTATGGATTCTGCGATAAGCTATAAGCAATGCCCATTTACCATCATCATGGTATGACATGGTCACTATTTGTTAAGACAACAACAAATGAAACATTTATATTCTTATGTGCATAATATGATTAGGGTGAACATGTTGTAATCAATTACAATTACAATTATAATTATGAAATCAACCATTGATTTATGGGATAGTAAATGAAGAGGCGGAAATTAACTGCATGCGACGTAAGGGTGGTCCGATCTTGAAGTAAACAGGAATTTATGAGAATTGATCTATTAAACTTCCGTGTGTTCATTAGTTATTAATTGAACACAATATCAAAGAAATGGTCTTTATATTCGTTTCAAATGTATGCATATACCGGTAGCTCGTCGATTTTAACCTGACAATAACTTTTTTATGTTTGAATACCGGTCATATTAGGGTACCGTCATGATGAATACATTTGAGCCTCGCTCTGGGAAAAAGGGGCTTAATGTATGTGCCTACAGTGTCGTCCCAGATTAGCCTTTGCTACTAATCAGGGACGCCTTTTCCGCCATCATGTAAAATCACTGACACTGAAAAGAAATCTCTTCTTAGCGAACATCCAGAGTAGCCGATGGGGAAGTGTCGTCCATGATTAGTCTTGCATGACTGCACATGTAACCCTGGGACGGCTGTTTACGCATATGCATTCAGCATTGTTGTCCCTATGCGAGGTTTATTTGTTTTCACATGAAACCGGAATCGGCTTCTCGTCCAATCCAAAGACATATAGACATTCTCTAGGTCTTTGGTCAATCAAATTCTTATCCAAACATCGATCAACCAATCGGGGATCGATTGATCGGGTGTGCCAGTTGCTAACAACCTGTCCGCCGTTTTCCCATACAAGCGGAGTTTCTAAGTTTTCATTCTTCAACAGTTTCTTTCATTTTCTTCAAAAAACGTCAATGAAATATTGTTAAACGTTGTTAATGGGGTTTATGTAACTTGGAAAGTCAATATCCAGAAAGATTTGTTTGCGGCACATAATGTATATCATTTCAAATGCCGAAACGTGATATTGCCAATCGTGAGTGGCAGCTTCATTGTATAGTATAACCAAAATCACCGTTACAGATCGCTAACGTTATCATAGAAAAAAACGTTTTCACACGCGGCTACGCCACTCAGCAAATATTATTTTCTATGATCACTCGTAAATTAACATCGATTTTTAACCAACTTCAACGAATATCGTCTATTTATACTACTGAATTTATGATATAATAAGTGGATGACACATATTAAAGCTCCCAGTTGTGAATGACACAATAAACTTTATACAGAACATGTTTTGACTTAACATAAACGTGGATCCAATATGCATTTACAGATGGTTGCGATAAAATACAAGACAAGCTCTATGTCATGGCAAGTATTAAAGGGGCCTTTTCGCAGATTTTGGCATGTATTGAAGTTTGCCATTAAATGCTTCATATTGATAAATAAATGTAAACATAATAAAAAGCTCCAGTAAAAAAACAAGAATAAATTAAAACAAAAAGAAAACAAAGTAACCCTCTACTAGGCTCGAACCTCTGACCCCTGGAGTAAAGTCGCTTAGACCACTCGGCCATCCTGATACAATTAGTGATGTATTTCGAAGTATCCAAAAATATAACGACAGCAACAGAACTCTCCAAATTATTCAATCGATTCTCGTTGCAATGCTTTATAATGTTCAGGTTTTTAAATCGTCAAAAGATGCATCTAATGGATATTGCAGAGAATGGTCAATGTGAAGTATTACTGTTTCCTCACAAATATCATAACTACAACGAAAATTTGCTAATCTGAAACATTTTTTTTATTTTGTCAATTTACCAAAACGTGAAAAGATCCCTTAAAGATGTATTCACGACAACAACAGAGTGTGTCAGTTTAAACGTTAAAGCTACACACACGCACAGAGAAAGTTCACAGAGGAAGTATGCTCGTAACCATCGTTAAAACAATCGTTTTAACTGTTGTTCAATCTGACGTGAGGAGCCCAACTAGCTCATTTGCAGCAAGACCTCTTGCGTGAGTTCATCGATATTTCAAGGCTTCGTTGCAGAGCAATGGTGTCGTATCTCGTAGGCTTGTTCTCTCTTCTCTTCATTTCACTAACTGCCCTTGAGCCTGTAAAACACACACAGATGTTCTAACTAAATTGACCTAATTGTTTTGCGATGCTTTTTGATGATATATTAGGATGATACTTATAAATAGTCTCAATTTGTGAAGATAATATAAAATACAGTAAAACTGCGATAACTCGGGGAAGCACGGGACTGAAAGATAATATAAAATACAGCAAAACTGCGATAACTCGGGGGCGCACGGGACTGAAAGATAATATAAAATACAGTAAAACTGCGATAACTCGGGAAAGCACGGGACTGACCTCGATAGATAATATAAAATACAGTAAAACTGCGATAACTCGGGGAAGCACGGGACTGACCTCGATGCTCGAGTAATCGCAGGTTTCGAGTAATCCATGGTATTATTTGTTTTCACTGTCTCGGTTGATGATGCTCAATTTCATTAGTTTTTTAAGCACTATTGATTGCACTTATAACTATGAACACTTGCATCGTTTACTCTACGGGTGAGGACAGATTTATGAATGATTCGCATAGTTATGTTAACAAATTACATAATATCTCAATCAATATGTACATCTCCCTTCGAGATAGAACTTATGACGTTCTCTTTAATGAATTACTGTCCGTGAACAAAACACGTCAAGCAGTTGTATTCGTTCGAGAAATAGTTCCACCATCTTATAAACATTTTGACAAACTTGTAACGTTTACTAATAATTCCTTAATATGTAATCATATAATAGTGTATATTGTTACCCATGATGTGAAAAAGTTCCTCGATATTCTGGCCTGTTTTCGCAGAAACTGTTGCAAACTGCAGCCCGCGTTCTTGTGCGAGGGTGACAGGCTCCTTCATAAACAAACGGTAAACAAATTGACGCTAATTGACTTTGTATAAATATGTTCAAGTTAGATTATTCAAATTGTTGATACTTTTTTCGAGTTTTACAGCGTCATCAAACATAGAAAACATACATGTAGTTCTTCATTCGAAAATTAAGGTAATTAAAATATATATATTGCTCCGTAAGTCCGTCCAAAAACAAAACCAAATTCCATAAACCATATGCGAGAGACTTTACTCAAAGCAAATAACAACATTCATATCAAGAACGATAGAATGCATGGCGCTTCATAATTTCTAACCTATGTTGTTTAAAGGTTTTAAAAAAAAATACTCGACTCAGTCGTATATCTTTTAATTTTGGTTATTTCTCAATTATTTAAAGTGTGGTTGCAAATGAGTATCTTTTGATGAAAACAAATGAATGTGCGTAAGCTCAAATGTTAATGAAAATATTTGAATGTAATGAAGTTAAAATGTTATACATTTATTTTTAAAGTGTACGTCTGTTATGAAATTTAAACAATGTTCTGTAATACTAAAATGTTGATAGAATATAACGTAAATGTTATAATGATTGTATTTGTTCGTTGTTGTGTTTTTTTTTCAACAATATTCCAGCAATGTCACGGCGTTCTGTTTACCAGCTCAAACTTCCTTGTCAACTGGTGTACTGGTCATGAACTGACAACAGCCCCATTTGAATTCGTGGCAGGGAGAATGGCCGTTGAAAGGATATCATGGCCAATCCCACCCCACAAGTTTCGTGTCCGTGCCAGGGATCAAACCCGCGATTCTCAGGATTGTAGTTCAGGTACCATATTCACCAACAATTATTTACTTAAAAATAATTTATAAAAAGAATTCTTTATTAGGCTCTTTTATAAGAACGTTCTTTTGTCGATTCTTTATTGGTATTCACCAACGCTATTTTATAATGATATAAGCGGCATTGGTAGTCGGCATTTTTTATTGGTATTTTCTACATATATCCATGTCGGAGGCGGATAAAGCGTCTTAAGGAATTTCTCGATCGAAAAATCTTCTCCTATGTATATTTTCAACAATTTCTAACAATATAATTATCACTATATAACGCATTGCTCGAACGACCATCTTGGCATCTGTTAGACTTATTCATAGTATGCCCCGGAACATTATTAGAATTCTAAGAAAATTCTTTGTTATTAAGAATTTTCTTTAGCAATATGTGTTCGTGAGTTAGGCTCAAGAATTGTTTCTCGGAATAAAGAATTTTCTTTATTCTTAAGGCTAAGAATTGCTAAAGAATTGTTGGTGATAACGGGCCCAGCTCTCCGCCAACTGAGCAACCCGCCAGGTTTTACTCACGCCTTACCAAGTCATCAAATACGGACACGAGGTCACATTTATTGCCCACGACCACTGCTTTGAGGATATCGCCGTGTTCTTGAAGAGTGTCGAGCCACCATTGCAGACTCTTAAAACTATCCTGAGAGAAAGGTATGAGATAACGTAAAATAAGAAACAACAAGGACTATAACTGTCGTAATATTCATGCACTAAATTGCTAATCAATATGGTTTAAAAGTGCAAAAAGTTAAATACTGTACAATAAACGAGTCCATGATCAACGATCAGCTCATCTGCAATCATGTGATGCAAATCTCATGTGTTTTTTGTGTTTTTGTTTGCATGATACTTTTTATAACTGTTTATTTGTATAGTTTAAGTAAGGTTTTGTAGTGCACAAATTGTTCATTTTCACTTTATAAAGATGCTCTATCGCATGAATTTGTGTATTTTGTTGTGGGCGTATTTGCAGATACAAATGATGTAAGTAGGCATAATGTATAACAAGTTCTATAATGTATCATTAACTTTTTGGTGGTGCAGTTATAGCCCCGTTTATGTAAAAAATTATCGATTAATGCTTCTGAAGCATGTATAGTGTATAAAGCCTATAGCATTGCATATCGCCGTCCTTGTATAGTGTATAAAGCCTATAGCATTGCATATCGCCGTACTTTGATATAAGTACTCACCCTTTCAGTCACATCATACACAATAAAGGCAATGTGGGCGCCCCTCAAGTACATGGGAACGAGGCTTTTGTAACGCTCCTGTCCAGCGGTGTCCCATATTTGGAAACATATGACGTCGTCATCTATGACCGCCGTTTTGGAGATATACGTTGCTTCAAGGAAAAACGTGTAATACATTTGAGCATACAGGTTTAAATGAAACCCCAAAAAAAATCATTTTTTACGACTGGCATAGCAAACAATAATAATAATGCAATATATTAGTTGACTTAACTGTTATTTATTATTCCAAAATAAGTGGATTGTTTTAAGAGAGTCGAAATGAATTTTTTTCAACTTTTTTGCTACAGATTCAAACCATAAAAAACACTGTAAATCAGGTAGCAAAATAGAACTCATTACATAGACTCATACTGAACGTACATTTTCGTTTATGAGTAATCATGATTTGAAATCGATAAAAAAAAATATATGGAGAATTACGAACGCTAAACAATACCATTATGTTAAATGTTTGTGATGTTCACGGTATGTTTTATTTTGTGGAAAAAAGACCGGATATTTAAGGTACACATAATGTTAGGGAAAGCGTTAGGATGGCGGCGTGGTTATGGCTATAGATTTTTTTTTAATCAATTGTTCAGTTTGAACAAATGAAGAGCAAAATTGTTTTCATTTCATATTTTGTTCAGTTCCGACGATTACATTCATCAGTTTCAAGAATTGATGACGAACTTAAAGAAATTTAAAAAATCTGTGAACAAGTTCCTTAAGCAATTACAATAAAAATATGCAATAACATGCAGAAATCTTCAAATTCTCTTTCTATCATCAGTTCTTAGTATTTAAAGTTCATTTAGCAAATAGGTTTTAATATAGCAATAATGAACGCAAACTCAATATTATTTTGCTAAATTTAACAAAAATGATCAAAACGCAACATGTGATACTAAAAAAAAAGCTTTTGTTTCCCCCAAAACATCAGAGTCGTCTGCGTTATTGGTGATGGTGTTTTTTTTTGTATAATCGTTAAAATTATCGTTGTCTACCTTTTTTTAAGTAAAACTTTAAATAAAAGACACATGCACACAATAAAGTGCAACATCATGCACATTAAATATATTTTATATTCACAAAATTTGATGACAATTTAATTTCACGATAACCTACAACTACAATAACTTGAATAAAGTGAAAGACAAAAAAAATACAACTTACACATGCGTACATATATTTGAAAGTTCACTTAGAAAATTGATCGACTGTAGTTTATTCAAGTGTGTGATAAAAGCAAAATCAATTTAAGGACTACAGTGACTCAAAGTGTTGTACATACCCCCTATGGTCGCTCGATATCCATCCTGGAAGGAATTTGACACGAAACGAAGTGCAATCGATGTCTTTCCAACACTTATATCGCCAATTAGCACCACTTTGAGCTTATACATGCAGGAGGTCCCCTGTAACGTATCGTGATTCCCGGTAGTCATCTCGTTAATACAGGTATTTGTTTTAAAAACGAAACTAGCAACACTCTCTAGATTTCGATCATTGGTTTGAAAATGTGTTATCTTAGTATCATAAATTTAATGACATTGGTTACATGATTAAGTTTGTTTTAATTTCCTTTTGTCTGTTAGTCTCGCGTAGTGAAGCGTATCCATCCGTTTATAGATTATTACAAAAGCTCTATTTAGTCACTCACTGTCACCATTGGTAGCAATTGAAGTATTTAAATTATAGATTTAATGTGCAACTGAAATAACTCATCTTATCATTAAAACACACTAGACATGTTAGAGGCAGTCGCAGGTATGTGTGTAAAATGAAATACATTTTATAAACCCTCAATATTAACTTCCTGCTTGACAAATGACCGATACAATTTATAACGATTGTATTCACTCACAAGTTTCATATCTTAAAGCAAATTCAGTGTCTGCTCGAATGCGTGTTTTCCTTATATGACTAATTGTTAATACAACTTCGCGAGTTTTCTTTTTTTTTCTGTGGGTATTTTACTCATTGTTTACCGGTAGCGCTACAGCTTCGGGCATTGAACGATCGATGATCTGAATGTAAAAACTATATATGTCTCTTGAGCGTGTAAATAAAGACGAGATGTATTTGATACTCATTTTGGATTCATTTCATCATGATTCACAAAGTAACGTTTTTCGTGCTCCTGCTTTTGTTTAACCATTTAGGAGTTAAATAGTCGTTTAATTGAAATGATTTGTCTTTTATTTAGTTTACTTTAAACCTATTTATTATAGCTCGATTGCATTGAAAGCATAAGGCTTATTGAAACGCTCTCGAGTCCGTTTCCTTGGACTAGAACCAGTACTTGGTGTCTATGAGGGAAATCTAAAGAACGCTCCCACAGTGGGGATCGAACCCGATGGCTAGGCAGACGCCCTATCCACTACACCACTGCGACCTCTAGTCAATTTGATTAGCGATGCGTTGTGATTAAAGGGGCCTTTTCACAGACTTTGGCATGTTATGAAGTTTACCATTAAATGCTTTATATTGATGCATGTAAACATTGATTCTACAAAGCTCCAGTAAAAAATCAAGAATAAAGTTATAAAAAGAAAAAAAGTTAACTCTCAGCAGGGCTCGAACCACTGACCCTGGAGTTCTGAAGTAAAAAGTCTACCACTTTGACCACTCGGCCATCCTTCCTGACACAATAGTAGATGTATTTTATACTTTATATAAGTAATCCTCGTAGTTTCACAAAATATAACGACAACAATAGAACTCTCCAAATTATTAATTCGTTTCGCGTTGCAACGCTTTATAATTTTCAGGTTTTTAAATCGTCAAAATATGCATATAATGGCTACTTTAGAACATGGTAAATGTTCAGTATTACTGTTTCCTCACAAATATCATAACGAAAATTTGCGAACCTGAAACAACTTTTTTCAATTTTGTCAATTTACCCAAACGTGAAAAGGCTGCTTTAATTTATCTGAGCACTAAAATGTTTCACAAATATTTTTGGCCAAAAATGAGGTTTGGAGTTCCTTCAAACCGGTTGACCCCACCCCCCCCCCCCCCCCCCTCCTCCTCCTCAGTGCTTTTGGACTGACACAACTAAGTCTGTGATCCTAGGTTTGTTCATGCTTGTGCGATTGTTATGTACAAGTGTGTCTTGTCTGGTACATTTATTTTGTGTCGCAGTGTTTGTCAATCAGTTAAATGCCATAAATAAAGGACATTATAATAAGAGTTTCCTCTCATGATGGTGCAGCTGAAGTTTTGCTGCATCGAAATCGAGATGCCGCTTCGCATTAATTTTTTTAAACTTAAAATATCAGTGTGTTGTAACCTTTATTGAGTAGTAGGGCATGAGATTTTGATCTGTCACGAATTCGGATAAATCACTTCCGCAAATTTTCACAAAACAATTTAAAACAATTTACAAAAAGAATATCATATAATTCAAAATGCGTGAGTGTTATACTTTTATATTTTTTATCAATCGCAGGTCTAAAGCTTGACACATACTTGCTAAATCATGAAAATGTGTGTGTGCGTTTTTTCAGGAAATTTAGATAAAAAAATTGTATTCCAAACAGCAACTAAGCCTAAGGTCCAGACATTAAAAGTAACAAAGAAAACAAATAAACGTTATATGGGTAACTTATTAAAAACAAATAAATGTAATTATAAAAAAATGTAGCATGTAGCAAGCAGTGTATATATTGTTTTGTTCAAGATTTTACATAGCCAAAGCAAAGAATATTTGATAGCCATTGACAATCGTATAATAAATGAGTCATTCTGCCTTGCCCCAGCACAGTCATTTTATTTCATCAAATCTACACCTAGTAAAAATAACTAGGAAACAGGTTTAATAGTACTGTCTAGATCTGTTTTCTAAAGCAAAGCCGACCAAAGTCTATACCAATAAACTTGAAGTTATCGGTCCATGTAAAAACCACATATGACTCATATTCAAGGATATGAATAAAAAGACAGATTATTAAAAAAATAACAGCAGTTCTTTCCACAGGATTTTTTCAGATTCCCCGCTGCCAATGAGTTGGGGAGAACTGTCCCCTCCATACTTTTTTATTACATTTTTAGAGACCAATTACGTCATTTGGTGTGATATGACTCTCAAAAACAACAACTATAAAGTATTTGATAAAGATATATTTATAAATTGATTTTTCATTGTTTAAAACATTGTTTTATAGATAGTATAATCTGGACTCGAACGATTCCCCATTACATCTGTATCAATCTGACTCTTTTTGTGCATACTTACTATTTTTTGAGTTTCTTTTAATTATCCAAGAATCACCTATATTCTATTTTTAAAAGCAAACTCAGGTAAATATTGACGATTAAAGTGCTCAAGAATTTCATAAACACATTTTTTTCTGAAGTATATAATGAATTTCGGCATAAGTGGCTGTTTTAAGGTTTGATGAAATACTCACACTTAAAATTCTTTAATCACCTGATGTGATGTGTGTGTATATACAACACTAGGTTGGCGCTAAGGAAAAAAACTTAGTCGCCAAATCTAGGGGGGTCCGGGGGCATTCCCCACCTGAAAATTTTTGGATTCTAGATCATCTGTGGTGCGTTTTGGGGCTATTTCATGAGCAAAATTAAGACTAGTTTTGTCTGAAATTAGCTATTGTTTTGCTTGAAAAATTTTCTTCGCTGGTGAGCCACTTGCTGACATTTTGCAGGCGATTTTTTTGTTTACACAGACACCGGTTGCGTAGTGATAATGAAACATTACCACCGTTAAACAGTTTTCAGTATATGTGGTATTTAGGTTAGAAACCACTAAAACAGCCCTCCCGTCTCGGTAGTAATTATACGACATTTTATGAAATCCAAACAATACTTTTTTTTGTTTTTTGATTTTGAAGAAATGCGTGAGAAATTACTTAGTCAGCATGAGACCGTCATTCCATGTCAAAAACCGTGAGACTCAGGGCGAAACCGTGAGACTTGACAGGTAGATGTTTCCGATTCTGCATTCACGTCTGCACTATTTTAGAAGTGTTCGGATTGCGAACCTAACATTTGGTCATTTCCTGAGCTTACATTATTCTGTCCGCTTTCTTTTCTAGAGAATTGTGTTAATTTCTGTTGCTTCGACTTTCCATTTTCGTTCGCAGCATTCATTTTTCCCAGAATTTGCAATTGATTTTCGAAATCAGTCTTTCATGTCGCATAGCTACCGTAAAGGGAAGTTACTCATATCTACTTTTTTAGCCAATCAAAATCGTTGTTTCATTGGAAATTAGTTTTCAGTGGCTATGTCAATGCCATAACTCTGCCCATCTGATTAAATGACAATTCCGTACTGGTCGATTCAATGACGTTGAATCGTAACATCTAGAGCATAGGCCATTACACGGCACGCTTCAGTGATTATCACGTAAATCTCCAAGTAACCCAAATATTCGAAAAGTCTGGTCGCAGTGTAAAGCATTACCACTTAAGACATTAGCCATGTGGATTATCGACCTAGGTCATCGTCATTATCCCCTGGGGCCTTTCCGTTAAGGGCAATCTGTGTAATCTTAGCGATGTTTCTGGAGTTTTATACGGTCTGAAAACAGGCATTTAGAGTGTGCATTTGTAAAGCATAGGGTCTATTTTTTTCAATCGCCAATTTCATGAAAATCTTATTTTTAATCGCCAGCCAGGAATTGTAATCGCCAATGGCGATTTTGGCGATCGGTAACGCTAACGTAGCAACAGTCAATTCAGCCACGCTTTCCATGCAAATGACATAACGTTGTACATGCTGCATTGTTTTCGCACCCTTTCTATTTAGACAAAGAATCTACATAATATAAATACGCACTGTTTATTTGAAACTAGAATTTGTCAACATCTTGTTAACATTTATATTCAGAAGTGTGTTTATTGATTAGGGCTGTAACGATACATTCGAATATTCAAATTACTTGAATATGGCTGTGGACGAATCGTATTCGTTATTCGCCACCTCCCGAACCGAATATTTGACGAATACAAACAATGTGGTTTAGAGTTTTAAAGTTTATTGATCTTATCTTTCCTTACAAATGAAGGTTCATACAATAAATCCACTATATTTAAATTTCCTTCTCCTTATTCCGGCGTTTTTCATCATGTTTACCCCACCCACTATGTTAAACAGTGAGATTATCAACAGGGCACTGGTTGAATATTTATGACATTGAATTGAAAAATCTTTCGATGGTTGTTTAATGTTTTTTTAGGTAAATACAAGTGATTTGATGCTCAAACATATACACAAAGGATTATCAGATGGAATTTCTTTTTTGTTTATCTTTACGACAATGATGGAGCCTAGCAAAGGGTCCCGATATATCGTTGACCCGCCTGCCAAATTACACGTTCTTTGTCTGGCACTACTTTGGTTTCCTTAATTGTTCTACTCAAGTATTTTATTGGTACTAGTCATGTTTTCAAAGTTAAGGCAGTTCTAGTCAGTGTTTTGTTATTTCAAAGTGTTATATTTCATATTTTCAGTATGCAATGATACTCAATTAATCAAATTGACAAATACTCATAGTTTCATACTATATAATGTCATGTCAAGTTGTCAGTATTACTTTTGTTAATTGAAATTCATATTCGCAAATAAATATTCGCATTCGCCACTCTGTATATTCGTGATAAGTATCGTATTCGTCACATGGTGTATTAAATGTAGTTACAGCCCTATTATTGATTACAATCGCGTTAACATTAACATTCTGGAGAGTGTTTTGGATTACACATTTATTTATTCTCATGGGGGATTTCAACAAAGCATTAAAAGCCATGTAACGAATTCAACGATAATTTGTTAAAATGCTCTACGAGTCGAAAAATGTTTTGACAGTATAATGCATGACACGCACAAATTTCCACGAGGATTACAGCCCGTTGCCATCATCAATGATTCTTCTAATTAACTGGCCAAGATTTATGTGGCAATAACATGTACATTGTCTGCATGATTTAAGTAACTACAGGTTACAAATGGCAAATTTGAGCATTTTTTATCAATGAAATGGACCAGAGTGGAATGTTTTTATCAACAAAAAATGACACAATATAGACACTTCAGGCCTATTCCTGGCCATTTTTGGAAAAAAATGCAATTTATATGAAAAGTCCACTGATTTGGGAAAATATAATTTAATATAACTCTGTATAATAATCCAAAAACATATTAATTTGTTATATTCTTTGTTAGTTGTTTATTAAATTAATTTGAGATATATTAATCATTAGAGAGTTCTTTCTAAAAAAAAAAATTTTTTTTTTTTTTACTTCTTGAGGGGATTTTTTCTACAAAAATAGGGGAAAAATATATACTCTTTTTTGAAGGGAATGGGGCTGAATATCGGCCCTGAAATAGCCATAAAAAACACTGTGATTGTCCAATACGATGACACTCCGCCTTTAGGCGTGCTTCAGCTGGGTAAAGCAATACATGCTATCGCGACAGAGGATCGTTAATTGGCTTTCAAAAGTTTCTACGAAGTCATTATCGCTTTGATCTTAAGAATGGCTAGTTGCAGGAACTGCTCAAATACACTGATCGGAAAAATTCAGGCGACCCACGGACTTTGATTTAGAAATTCAACCGCCCAGGCGAGGGACGGTTAAATGGCCTATGGAAAGCAATGTTACAGCAGTATTGATGTATTTGTGCTATGTTTTGATCATTAATTTGTTGGGTAATCAGTGTTCGAATTTAGCCACTGGACCGAAGACCAGGTCCACCAAAATTACCGACAGTCCGGTAGAATATTACAAATGACTGGTCCGATGGTCCAGTCAATTTTGGATGTAAAGGAATGTCCAAATCAAGTAATGAAATGAAACAGTAATTCAGTAATGAAACAAAGAAAACAATAAAAATAAAACACAAAAATGTAACTGATCACGACAGCTCTAAACTGAAAATAAACTTTCTGGATGTTTATGGCTAGCGCGCATCAGATTTGATGTCTCATTCATATTTAACGCTCTTGTCATTTTCGATTTAAAAGGTTAATCAAACAAAATAACACGTGTTTCGTAATGCCATTCATAAATTCCACTTTTAAACTATTAATCTTGTTTGTATTCATTAATTTATGATACATTGAACATTTTATGTGATACGTTTGACCCTTAAAAAAATGTTCCAAACTTACCCGATTTAAACACCGTGCTTTTCGGTTCCATATGTTTTCTTTTGAAGAGAATAAACTACTGAACAATCTACATTTGTTTAATATTTATTTCATAAGGTCATGTCAATAAACAAGTTTATTTGCAGAAATGTATAATCATAATAGTAGATCTAGAACAGATTCGTTAATGTCAAAATCCCATAACTGTATCGGTCCAGTAACAAGTGATTCAGTTCAGTAATTTTTGTACTCTTACTGGTCCGAATGTCCACTGCTCCAAAAAGTTATTTGGGAAGACTGGGTAATGATCCATACTGTGATACACAATGTTTTGTTGAATCTTTTCAAGTTTTCTCAAAATTTAGCATTTAACTAATCATGTTGTATGAAAAATAAAAGCAGTGTTCTTGTAAGTCAGTAGTATTTGCAGATATGAATTTAGAGGTACGAAAGGTATGATGTCAAGAAAAACAAAAAGTTTCTGCTGATCTTAACCGCTTTCAAAAAATTTATTCATGGAACAATATTCATATTGAAAATATATTTGAAAAACATCATAATCTGCTCATATTTTGTATTTTCAGTCTTATCTGCAGATGTGAGTCATATACTGTCTAAAGTAAAGTAATTTATGAAGTTAGTGAAGCAATTCAATCTTTACACCACCAGCCCTTCCACTAATAATTAATTGTGTGTGCAAGTTTGATTTTCTGACTTAATAATAATTGTTCAAAAACAACAAAAAGAACATGTGTTTAAAACGGGGTTTTTTAATATGAAGTCTTGATATGAAGCATGTTTAGGGAATCGAGGTAGTAAAAAACAGGAAAATAGTGAAAAATGTCTAAGAGTGTGTACTATAAGGACACCATTGTTGTTTTACCAAATGACGAAAGTTCCAGTGCTTTCATGGTTTGGCAAATCCATTCGCCCGCTTGTAATTACGGGTAGAAATCGGCTCCGGACGAGTGAATATTTCGGCAGCGCTTGTCCTGCAGGGCGAGTGGCATTGCTGGCCAAAAAGAGAAAACTGCCTTTTGTACATACAGAGGCTTGTTTGAGTTTAACAAAATGCCTTTTAGACTCTCCAAAGCTCCTAAAGTGTAATCATAATGATTGTGACCATGAGGACAAAATGAAAAACAAACAAGTGAAAAGTGTGTTAAAACAGTTTATAAGCTTTATTGAAGCTCGTGAGTTAACAGTTCTATATGAAAACCAATAGAAAACCACAATAAAACATATTAGTTCTGATTTATTGCAGTTTTTGAAAAAATTGCAAGGCAAGTACATATTTCATCGGGGCAAGTGAAAATTCTTAGCTACTCGACCCCTGACTTTCCACAGGTTTTTTCATACACCAAAGGGCTTTTTGGGGCAGGTTTGGGAGGGCAGCCCCCTTAATATGTTATTTTTTTGTTTAACAACATTTCTTTTTAATTGTTTTAATCCTTTCAGGCATAGTTATGCATAATCTCGTTTTGATCAATTCCCCAATACATCCCTATCAACCAGACTCAATTACTTCATACTTACTTTTTACCTTTCGATATTAATTACTCGATAATCCTGTATATTCCATTTTTTAAAGAAAATTGTGGTGCCCCGCTGACTCTGATTTGGAAATTAAAGCGCCCAACCCCAAGCGAGGACATGTGGAAAGCACTGCAAAGTTCCTTTCAAGAATTTTTTTTCCAACTTGCATTTTTATTCAATCACTGAAGTTTTATCAATGTTCATGGTCTTATCAGTGTTCATGTTATTTTAAAATCCATTTCTATGTATAAAATGTCTCATGACATTAAAATGCCATGAGATTGTCATTTCACAAATGACTGCGATTTTGTAGATAAGCGCCATACTGTGCAATTAAATAGTTATTTTGAGGTGTGTTTAGACACTGACAGTATTTTGTTAAAAGGATGAAATATTGTGAAAAAGTTGCAGAGATTGGTCAGGATCCACGCTTGCACCATATGGTATTGTTGCACCACCAAGCTTCAGAATGATTGATCAAATATTAGTACTTTTAACATGGAAACAGTATGATTAAGTCATTTTTGATGTACACAGTTTTCCATCAGACAATTTTTTTCAAAAGATATCTTCCTGCCCTTTGTCATTTTGTTTAGTCTGGCTTAATTCCTGCACTTTTATTTGCAGGGTTCACAGAAAAGATTGGAAATGTGCCATTTGCATCCCTTATTGCCTGCATCATTGTTTTTGCGGGGGTTGGAGTGTTTTGTGGGACGTTATATCGAGCCCTCACGATTATTCTGAAGTCAGTGATGGAGGAATTGTTTGGATTCACTGTTTCATGGTAAGATTTTTATTCAGCATAACATGGATATAAAGTACATTGTACCTTAAGGTTAGTTATATTTAGTTTATGCTGTGCAGTACTGTCTATTGGAAGTTTTAGAGTTATATGTAAAACCAGAACATCCAAACATGTTGTCATGAAGTTTTAAGTGTAATTGTGAAAAGTTTGAAGAAAAATGTAAGTGTACCAGGTATGAATAGGCTTATTATGAAACCGATTGAAAAATCTTTTACTGGTACTTACCTTAAACAAACATAGAATGTTACTTTATTTCCCATCTGAAATGCTCAGGACTTGTTTCACATGCTATCAAACTTCCAAATATGGGTTAAACTATTAGTCCCTGCTTTGCCAATAAATTGAATGTGAGCAAAAATTAGTTTTTATAAACACACTAAGTTTGTTAAGTGGTCCAATGTATGTTGTATACAGGCACATATCAGTTGGTTCTGTCGTTCATTCATTATGCTGACATGTTTTAAAATGTCCCTTTTCTGAAGTTAACTTTTAATGGTTTTCAGAGCATTTCTCATAAAAAAATGTTTATATGAGTGTTGCTCTGGGAAAACCAGGCTTAATGCATGTACTAAAAGTGTCATCTCCGATTAGCCTGTTCAGTTTGCAAAGTTTTATCAGGGCCGACGCTTTTATTGCATTTTATGTTTAAAGGAAGTCTCTTCTTAGGGAATATCTGGTTTAGGCAAAACGTGTTGTGCCTAATTAGCCTGTGCATAAAACATGCATTAAACCCATTTTCATTTTTTGTTGTTTCTAGGCTACAAGTGCTGCAGATTGTCTTCATCATCATCGCTTGTGTGATGGCGCTGTATGCGATCATGCTGCTCATTTTTGGCTTCCTGGCAACTGGAGCCACCAGAAAAAACGTGTACTCTGGAGCCAGTTGCATCATGGGAGGAAGGGTGTCGGCAGGATTTGTAAGTTTCTCGATTTTTTGGCAAGAAAAATAAGGCTGATGAATTAATTGATCAACTTTATTTCACAAAACATTTTTGTTTCATCAATGCTTTGAGAAGAGTTAAAAAAAACATATTCTCAATGATTCTACGACAGATACACTGCAGTTTGTCATATAATTTATGGAACAAAAATATCAGTTCATCTAGATATTTTTCAAATTGTCAAATTCTGTCTTCTGAGAAAATCTAAATTACAAAGGTCAAACTAGGCTGCTCAACTAAAAAGCTCCCCATCTGGATGTTAATTTGGTATGAACTTTAAATTATTTGCAACATTTCAGCAATCATTTTCTTTGGCTTGAGATTTATCTGGAGTTATTATGAACGTTTCAAGTTTAGGTATCATTAACACCAGGCATAGAAATTAACATTTTGGCCATTGTTGGCCACCTTTAAATGATTCTTGTAGAGAAAATATAATTAATTACCCCTAAAGTCTAGATTCCTAGCACAGATTTCAGGGGCTATTTTCTAGAGGATCCCTGCTAATTTTCTTGCTTGTACCTTCCTTAATGCATCAACAAAGAACTTTTTAAGAATTTAGCCTTAGAAAAAGGAATTAATTTTGATTTTCATAGTTGTGTGGTGGGTACCTATTTCTTGGAAGTGTTATCAAACTGCCTGGTTGTTTGCCTTCCAGTTCATGTTCATATCGTACATCCTGAACCTGGCCTGGATGGGTGTGACTGCCCTGTGCGTGATCCCTATTGCTGGCTACCTCATGCTGCGCTCCATCTGTTCCACGGAGGTCTACAGCAAGGACGCCTCCAGCCTCGGGGGATACTGCTTCAGTCTCACTCACTTTGGTATGGCAATGTAAATACAGTCTAACTTATGGTTGCAACCACCTGCATTAAACTTCCCGGTACCATGACTAATTTCCCTTCCCTTCTAGTAAAAATGTCTTTTATTAACAACCACCTCTATTCCCCGACCAATTAGCACATGCAGTCATCATAGTTTATTTTTGATAAAGTTTAAAGCATAACAAAACTTTGTGTGTGTGTTTTTTGAGTGTCAGTGCTTCAGCTATGTTGCTAAGCAACTGTTCCATTCACTGTATAGGTGTGAATTTAACAAACTTGAATGTTGTGTGTTGATTGTACGAATTGTCAGCCTTTGGTCTGTGGTAAATCAACACCAGTGTAATCAACATATTTATCATACTACATAGTAAGTGAAGATATCATATTATTAATTAAGAGGTCACTTACTCTTCTCTACAATTATGACACTATTTTAATTATATTTGATTAATAGTACAGGAACATTTAATTATAGTTTAAAATGAATAATATTTATTGAAGACAGCAAATGTTTCATATTTCTCATGTTGAGAAAATAAGGTTATTATTCTTACATGCGTTTACTCCAGGATCTAATATTTTTTGCTTGCTTGTGTTTTTATGCCCCCAAAGGAGGGAATATAGTGTTCGCACTGTCCATTTGTCTGTCCATCTGTCTTTCCGTCACACTTTGCGTTTAGGTTTCGAAAAATGCTCATAACTTCTATGTCGCTTCAGATGTAACCTTCATATTTGGTATGCGTGTGTATATGGACAAGGCCTTTCCATACGCACAAAATTTTGACCCCTTTGACCTTGAACTTAGGGTCCGCGTTAAGGTTTTGAAATCTGCATTTAGGTTTCGAAAAATGCTCATAACTTCTATGTCGCTTAAGATGTAACCTTCATATTTGGTATGGGTGTGTATATGGACAAGGCCTTTCCATACGCAAAAAATTTTGACCTTGACCTTGAACTTAATATAACTTCTATCGCTTCATATTTGGTATGCATGTGTATATGGACAAGGCCTTTCCATATGCACACAAATGGACCCATTTGACCTTGACCTTGAACTTAGGGTACGCGTTTAGTTTTTCGAAATCTGCGTTTAGGTTTCAAAAAATGCTTATAACTTCTGTCAAAGCGTTTTTCGGGGGCATATGTCATCCTATGGAGACAGCTCTTATTTGTATCAAAGATAAGTTAGTTTCATGCTGTTCAATATGCCCTGTGTATGATCACAGTTTGTTATGTTAACAAGTTTGTTGAGTGTAACCAAATTTAAGTTAAAGCAAAATGGTTAAGAGCAACTAAAAAATCGATAGTCAATATCCACTAATTATGTATATTAGAACACAACAGAATGTGCATTGACACAATTTACTTTTGCTATTGTGTTTATGTTACAAAATTAATATACAGCAAGGAGCACATTTTTAGGTGAAGGTATATTTTCTAAAACAATGCGAAAATGAATATGGTATTGGTTGTAGAAGATAGTTTTCTATTTATTCTGTCATTCATGAATACTATTGTACTGCAAAATACGCGCTCAGTGTTTGTTTTTTTTTCACCATTTTGGGAAAATTCGCTGCATTTTGACCCAAATTAGGAAATTTGTGTTGTTATTTTTTTTTTCCTTAAAAATGCTTTAACATTGAGAATAAAAGTTTTTTTAGTGTTATATATTTACTAAGGTTGATCTTATATAGCTGGATGCTAGTTGAAAATATTGTTGTGATCTAAATAATAAAAAAATGGAAACCTTCAAATTGGGAACGATTTGGGCCCATTTGGGAAAAATATACACTTTTTTCCATCAGGAATGGGGAGGAATACTGGACCAGATTTGCATTGAAAAATACACACTGGACACTAATTGATTAACATGCGTGGGAGTAATGTGGAACTGTAACACAACATAATTATTATGTAGCTTTGAATCTTTGATAAAACACATATACAACACGTTTTTTTATAGCTTGTGCACTTAAATAGAAAATTACATTAATGTTATTGTCGAATCACTAATTTCATAGAGGTCTAAGCAGCAAATATCAATTTATCATCTAGACATTGTAAGTGTTCATGCATATACACATGCTTTGAATTAATTTGAAAAATGTATAAACGTTGAAGTTCAGTGAGAACTTCAGTGAAGATGTTTTGATTGAAAACTGTTTATAAAAATAACAACCAGTTTTGTTCTCGACTGATTAAATGCTAGGTATCAAACATGACTTAGCAATGCAATCCACGCATAATTTAATTAGTTTGACAATGTAAATGAGCAGTTTGTATAATTTGATTAAAGCATTAGCATGTCAGTCAAACATTATAGGAAGATCAAGCAATAAATCTTTCAACTGAAGAAATAAAAAAAAAACTTTTTCAACATTGAATTTTGGTAGTTGAAATTGCATGAAATTTTCACCCCTCAAATTGAAGTGATTCCACAATAAAAAGGTTTTGCAAAAGTTGCTTTGTTGTTCTTGTTAAATATCTTGCAAGAAACACCCACAAGCCACAGTATAAATCCCATGTCTAATCATCTGATGAAGATATGCAGCTGGTTATAACAAACACTTCCATATGGTTTAGCACATGTGAAGGAAAATTAATTATTAGAAAATATACCTTTATGAACTAAAAAGACATATTTAACGGAACCTTTATTGTTCCCTTTTTATTATTTTTTCTAAATGATTTTGATTTTCACGTGTATGTTACAAAATCACCGGATAAGAAAATTACAACTAAACATGTACATGTACAACAAGAGACCAGTTGCCAAAGCAATTCAGCCTGCATAAGGAGATGTTGAGACGTCTTATAAGACCAACCACCACGGTCTCTAAAGACTGGTTACAATGTATGTAGATTAAAAAAAATGACAATATGCCTGCCTGTCTCTGAGAAAAGCGGGGTTAATGAATGTGCATTTAATATCATCTCAGATCAGCTTGTACAGTCAGCACAGTTTTGCTAAAACTGTAAATGTTTTAGTAAATAATTTTAGGTAGGTTGGGTGTCTTCCTTCAGTGAGATGTTACCCAAATCACACCTCCAACCCTGTGATTTTCATTTAACCTAAGTATGAAGTTCATAATTATTTATTTATTATTCAATTAATCTTCGTTTGCAGGTATCTACAGAAACCAGAGTTTCCCTCCAGGAATCACCCCACCAGGCCGGGAGGCACTGTGTGGTCACACTGAGCTGAGAAGGTTTTGTGATAATGTAAGCATTCTGTCAAGTCTTCCAATTAGCCTATAAGCCCGAAGCCCGAGTCGATTCTTGGGCCGGTCGGTCAATCCTAAATGCTTATAAAATAGCCCGACTGGTCGATTAAATATTTAAGCGTCATATCAATAACCTGATTTATACGTGTTTTTAAGAGGCACCATTAAATTTGCTATTTAAATGCCTAAAGTGACGTTATACGTTTTAAAAAATTGCATGAACACATGCGGCCGCCATTTTTCTCAACTGTCCTGTAAACATCCGGGTTAGTTGCTTTTTAAAGTAATGATGCAATTGACGCCCAATCGAGATGAGGTTATTCAAACTGAACATGCGTAGATAACGTTCCGGGATGTTCGAGCATCGGGCACTTTGTAATGTTTTACCAAACTAGAAGCGTATTTAATTTTAGAAGTGTTTTCCGGAAATGTATTTATAATTCATGAAAAATGGACGAAGTAATTTTTCAATAAGAATAAAAGAGTATGTAAGGGATATTGTACGTATTGGGTTAAAAACAAATTGATCCTTATTACAGTTAGATTTCCATGTGTTTTAATAAATTATTCTTGCATATAGGAAGACGTTTTTTCAACTAATTATTAATAATTGTAGTACTTTCGTTTATTTTGTTATCTCGTTCTGCCACGTGACCTACTTTGCTACTTATAATCTGTTTACGAATATACAATACTTTTCACGGTTGACACATCGGGAGTAAATTAAAGAAGCAGACTTTGTTACTTGGTAGATTGGGCCACATGCCGAAAATTCATAAATTAACCGGCGATTGTCCTAGTAATAATACAAAAATAATCTGTTATTTTAATAGGCTGATGTATTTTTGAAGTTCTTCGGATATTTTGTAAACATGAAAATAATTCAATTTGCTTTAAAATAAAACCAAACACCGGTCAAACTGATTAATGGAGTCATTGAATGAGAACATGTGTAATAATAAAGTTACAATAAACAGCATAATTATCTGGTGCATTTTGCATAAAATGCATTTCAAAAGGAAACAGAATACCCTTTATTACTGTAATCACATGCATCAGTTTTGACTAATGGAAGTAGATTTTCTGATTATTAATAACTATTTTTGTGTGCCTGGCAAAAAAGTCATATACTTTATATTGACCTATTCTGGCTATTGAACATGTCTTTGGGCTATTCAAAATTCCATCTGATTAGCCCAAAGAGCTATTTGGCTAAAATATTTAGCGTGAAGACTGATTCTGTCCTTTTAACCCTTTCCTACTCAGTAGCAAATGGCTCTATGCAACTAATATAATATCAGAACAGCCTACTTGTAACTTGTTGTCTGTTCAGGTTTTATGTTGTTTGCTGCTCATCAATTTTTTATGTCCCCCACTATAGTAGTGGGGGACATATTGTTTTTGCCCTGTCTGTTGGTCTGTCTGTTGGTCTGTCTGTTGGTCTGCTGGTCTGTCTGTTGGTCTGTCTGTTTGCGCCAACTTTAACATTTTGCAATAACTTTTGCTATATTGAAGATAGCAACTTCAAATTTGGCATGCATGTGTATCTCATGAAGCTGCACATTTTTAGTGATGAAAGGTCAAGGTCAAGGTCATCCTTCAAGGTCAGAGGTCAAATATATGTGGCCAAAATCGCTCATTTTAAGAATACTTTTGCAATATTGAAGATAGCAACTTGATATTAGGCATGCATGTGTATCTCATGGAGCTGCACATTTTGAGTGGTGAAAGGTCATGGTCAAGGTCATCCTTCAAGGTCAGAGGTCAAATATATGTGGCCCAAATCGCTTATTTTATGAATACTTTTGCAATATTGAAGATAGCAACTTGATATTTGGCATGCATGTGTATCTCATGGAGCTGCACATTTTGAGTGGTGAAATGTCAATGTCAAGGTCATCCTTCACAAGGTCAAGGTCATCCTACAAGGTCAAACATCATATAGGGGGACATTGTGTTTCACAAACACATCTTGTTATGTTGGAGGTTGGTAATGAAGCCTTTAAAACTTGAATCTAATAAATTAGATTTTAAGTTTGAATTTTATTATCCAAGGGATTGCAAATGCATCAAAGCACATATCTGAGTAGCATTACTGTCTACACTTTGTAAACACACCTAGGAATGGTACATGTTATCACAAAGTAGCCTGAACATGAATCTACTAATTTAAATTAAATTTGTAGGAAACATTATTAAAGGATTATGTTTCCCATAGTTGTAACAGACCCTATGGAGTATAAAGTAAACAAACGAAATGTCTGAAGGACATCTATTTACATGATCTTCACAAAAAAGATGTACAAAGAAAAAGTGCATAATCAAAACAGTTTAAGGTTTATGGCCCCAACATATTAATCAGCGTTAAATTGCTGTTGAAATTTAAAAATAAAATCTTATTTCTGCCAAAATGACATTGGATTATAAAACATTACATGTGTACGATTAAAGAGTTATATGAAGGTAATGCAATCTTTTTTTTCATATTTGTATAAGCATCAAATCGCAGTCTGTTCAGGTTTCGTGCTGTTTGCTGCTCATCAGTACCTGGTTGGAAATTAGGTTAAAAATAAAACCTTTAAATCTTCGATCTAGTATGAATGGTTTAAATTTCATTTGATTTTTTTATGGACCAGTTTAAAGGGTTAAGCAGGAGGGGCCTTCTGTATCACTTGCAATACTATGCAAGTCGTGTTCTGTCGCAATGAAACATGCAATATGTTTTCAACGAAATTTTAAGAGACACTCTTCTATGATTTCAGATTGAAATATCCGGGCCATTGTTCTGTGTGGCATTTGTTGGAGCAGTGCTGATCTGCCTTGGAATGGTAGGGTGTGAGTTCTTGAGCCTTGTTCTGGGAAAATTGGGTAAAGTGTTGTCCCAGATTACTCTGTTCAGACCACAAAGACTTATCAGCATCACGCTTTTTGCTTGTATGGAATTGTTTGTTTAAAGGAAGTATCTTCTAAACAACAATCCTGTTTAGGCTGAATGTGTGGTCCCTGATTAGCCTCGTACATTCCTGAATGTGTGGTCCCTGATTAGCCTCGTACATTCCTGAATGTGTGGTCCCTGATTAGCCTAGTACATTCCTGAATGTGTGGTCCCTGATTAGCCTCGTACATTCCTGAATGTGTGGTCCCTGATTAGCCTCGTACATTCCTGAATGTGTGGTCCCTGATTAGCCTAGTACATTCCTGAATGTGTGGTCCCTGATTAGCCTCGTACATTCCTGAATGTGTGGTCCCTGATTAGCCTGGTACATTCCTGAATGTGTGGTCCCTGATTAGCCTGGTACATTCCTGAATGTGTGGTCCCTGATTAGCCTCGTACATTCCTGAATGTGTGGTCCCTGATTAGCCTAGTACATTCCTGAATGTGTGGTCCCTGATAGGCTGAATGTGTTGTCCCTGATAGGCTGAATGTGTTGTCCCTGATTAGCCTCGTACATTCCTGAATGTGTGGTCCCTGATTAGCCTCGTACATTCCTGAATGTGTGGTCCCTGATTAGCCTGGTACATTCCTGAATGTGTGGTCCCTGATTAGCCTCATACATTCCTGAATGTGTGGTCCCTGATTAGCCTCGTACATTCAGGGCTCGAATTTATTTTTTTTTTCTACTTGCAAAACATTGCGAGCAGCTTTAATACCGACTCGCAAAATCAAAAACATTCTCGCAAATTTTGCTGGACACATAATTTAATATCGTTTTTTTTATTCAACAGTTAACTTTGCTTTATCTATCGTATTGTTATTTCCATCTGTGGGCAAAAAGAAACTACATGTTATTTTTCGCTTCGACGCCATGTATGTTCAAGTTCAATGAACACGTGTGAATTAGTCGACTGTTTAACGTTCTTTGTACCAATACCATCCTCGTATCTGTACTATAAGTATACCAGTCTATATACAAGGTGCGCGTTTCCGCATACGGGTATTAGGACGTTCTATGACCTATGGTTTAGCGTTCAGGACGTCGAACGCATTTAGCAATAATACTGTTTTTTTTTCACTATTTCTCTACTCGCAAAAAATTACTAGTGGCTGAAAACTTAACTCGCAATCGGTATTTTTCACTCGCATTTTGCGAGTGTGCGAGTGTTAATTTCGAGCCCTGACATTCCTGAATGTGTGGTCCCTGATTAGCCTAGTACATTCCTGAATGTGTGGTCCCTGATTAGCCTCGTACATTCCTGAATGTGTGGTCCCTGATTAGCCTCGTACATTCCTGAATGTGTGGTCCCTGATTAGCCTCGTACATTCCTGAATGTGTGGTCCCTGATTAGCCTCGTACATTCCTGAATGTGTGGTCCCTGATTAGCCTAGTACATTCCTGAATGTGTGGTCCCTGATTAGCCTCGTACATTCCTGAATGTGTGGTCCCTGATTAGCCTAGTACATTCCTGAATGTGTGGTCCCTGATAGGCTGAATGTGTTGTCCCTGATAGGCTGAATGTGTTGTCCCTGATTAGCCTCGTACATTCCTGAATGTGTGGTCCCTGATTAGCCTCGTACATTCCTGAATGTGTGGTCCCTGATTAGCCTCGTATATTCCTGAATGTGTGGTCCCTGATTAGCCTCGTACATTCCTGAATGTGTGGTCCCTGATTAGCCTCGTACATTCCTGAATGTGTGGTCCCTGATTAGCCTCGTACATTCCTGAATGTGTGGTCCCTTATTAGCCTCGTACATTCCTGAATGTGTGGTCCCTGATTAGCCTCGTACATTCCTGAATGTGTGGTCCCTGATTAGCCTAGTACATTCCTGAATGTGTGGTCCCTGATTAGCCTAGTACATTCCTGAATGTGTGGTCCCTGATTAGCCTAGTACATTCCTGAATGTGTGGTCCCTGATTAGCCTCGTACATTCCTGAATGTGTGGTCCCTGATTAGCCTAGTACATTCCTGAATGTGTGGTCCCTGATAGGCTGAATGTGTTGTCCCTGATAGGCTGAATGTGTTGTCCCTGATTAGCCTCGTACATTCCTGAATGTGTGGTCCCTGATTAGCCTCGTACATTCCTGAATGTGTGGTCCCTAATTAGCCTCGTACATTCCTGAATGTGTGGTCCCTGATTAGCCTCGTACATTCCTGAATGTGTGGTCCCTGATTAGCCTCGTACATTCCTGAATGTGTGGTCCCTGATTAGCCTCGTACATTCCTGAATGTGTGGTCCCTGATTAGCCTCGTACATTCCTGAATGTGTGGTTCCTGATTAGCCTCGTACATTCCTGAATGTGTGGTCCCTGATTAGCCTAGTACATTCCTGAATGTGTGGTCCCTGATTAGCCTCGTACATTCCTGAATGTGTGGTCCCTGATTAGCCTCGTACATTCCTGAATGTGTGGTCCCTGATTAGCCTCGTACATTCCTGAATGTGTGGTCCCTGATTAGCCTCGTACATTCCTGAATGTGTGGTCCCTGATTAGCCTAGTACATTCCTGAATGTGTGGTCCCTGATTAGCCTCGTACATTCCTGAATGTGTGGTCCCTGATTAGCCTCGTACATTCCTGAATGTGTGGTCCCTGATTAGCCTAGTACATTCCTGAATGTGTGGTCCCTGATTAGCCTAGTACATTCCTGAATGTGTGGTCCCTGATTAGCCTCGTACATTCCTGAATGTGTGGTCCCTGATTAGCCTCTTACATTCCTGAATGTGTGGTCCCTGATTAGCCTGGTACATTCCTGAATGTGTGGTCCCTGATTAGCCTCGTACATTCCTGAATGTGTGGTCCCTGATTAGCCTCGTACATTCCTGAATGTGTGGTCCCTGATTAGCCTCGTACATTCCTGAATGTGTGGTCCCTGATTAGCCTCGTACATTCCTGAATGTGTGGTCCCTGATTAGCCTCGTACATTCCTGAATGTGTGGTCCCTGATTAGCCTAGTACATTCCTGAATGTGTGGTCCCTGATTAGCCTCGTACATTCCTGAATGTGTGGTCCCTGATTAGCCTCGTACATTCCTGAATGTTTGGTCCCTGATTAGCCTAGTACATTCCTGAATGTGTGGTCCCTGATTAGCCTAGTACATTCCTGAATGTGTGGTCCCTGATTAGCCTAGTACATTCCTGAATGTGTGGTCCCTGATTAGCCTCGTACATTCCTGAATGTGTGGTCCCTGATTAGCCTCGTACATTCCTGAATGTGTGGTCCCTGATTAGCCTGGTACATTCCTGAATGTGTGGTCCCTGATTAGCCTCGTACATTCCTGAATGTGTGGTCCCTGATTAGCCTCGTACATTCCTGAATGTGTGGTCCCTGATTAGCCTCGTACATTCCTGAATGTGTGGTCCCTGATTAGCCTGGTACATTCCTGAATGTTTGGTCCCTGATTAGCCTAGTACATTCCTGAATGTGTGGTCCCTGATTAGCCTCGTACATTCCTGAATGTGTGGTCCCTGATTAGCCTAGTACATTCCTGAATGTGTGGTCCCTGATTAGCCTAGTACATTCCTGAATGTGTGGTCCCTGATTAGCCTCGTACATTCCTGAATGTGTGGTCCCTGATTAGCCTCGTACATTCCTGAATGTGTGGTCCCTGATTAGCCTCGTACATTCCTGAATGTGTGGTCCCTGATTAGCCTAGTACATTCCTGATTGTGTGGTCCCTGATTAGCCTCGTACATTCCTGAATGTGTGGTCCCTGATTAGCCTGGTACATTCCTGAATGTGTGGTCCCTGATTAGCCTAGTACATTCCTGAATGTGTGGTCCCTGATTAGCCTGGTACATTCCTGAATGTGTGGTCCCTGATTAGCCTCGTACATTCCTGAATGTGTGGTCCCTGATTAGCCTGGTACATTCCTGAATGTGTGGTCCCTGATTAGCCTCGTACATTCCTGAATGTGTGGTCCCTGATTAGCCTCGTACATTCCTGAATGTGTGGTCCCTGATTAGCCTGGTACATTCCTGAATGTGTGGTCCCTGATAGGCTGAATGTGTTGTCCCTGATAGGCTGAATGTGTTGTCCCTGATTAGCCTCGTACATTCCTTAAACCAAACAATTTCATAACAGTGGATAAGGGTCATCCCTGATTAGCCTGGTACATTCCTTAAACCAAACAATTTCATAACAGTGGATAAGGGTCGTCCCTGATTAGCCTGTAGTAGACCATGCAGGCTAATCTAGGATGACATTTTACACACATGCATTAAGCCCAGTTATCCTAAAATCAGGCTCATTTGATCATAGATTAATTTGCACAAAGTTTATTGTAGAAAACACGCAGTGATAATTTTTCATTTTTAACCAATGAGTTTTTAAAGTGCACATGTGCTGAAACAATGAGCTTTTTCCAAAAACAATGAGCTTTTTTGGTTTTCAAATTATTAATAAAAAACTTGAAACATCAACGAATTTTTAATAATTCATAAACATTTTAATTTCTAAAAGTAACTGTTATAACTAAAAATACATAACATTAACACTGAGTTCCGAGTTTGTTATAACTAAAAACACATAATATTAACACTGAGTTCCGAGTTCAACTCTTTTAATAGAGCCATTTAAGCAAAAACTTGTTTGAAATAGTAGATGTACTTGCCTCGCTGACCCTCTCGGATGATGCTACATATTACTTTCGGCAATGCCAAATGCAGCCTTCAAAGTTAATTGATCTTGATAGGGTTTGAAAAAATTTTGGGGGTGGCATTTTGACAGTTCAGAAAGCGAAAGCGGATGCGAACGTTTGAATGGTTCTATGTCGTCTTATTTAACCTTATAGTTCACCCACAATGCAGAGAACCAGTATGAAACGCAGATACTAATGACATAGTATGATGTAGTACACATATAGCCGGTGTTACAGTAAAAATTAAGTTTTGCGTTCCGATAAAATGTGGAAAAATTCAGGCCGTGTTAAGTATTGACAAGTGTCTTTCCGATTTTGTCTTTCTTGAGAATCAATGCGCTTTTTTAGACGCAGATATTTTTGTTGCCTGCGCTTTTGGTAATTTTTAATGGGCAAATAACGCAAAACGCACATGAAAAATTATCACTGAACACTATGAAATATTTTGCATAAATTTGAAATGTTTTGTAAAAAACTTAACGCGGCTCAAATTATCAAGTTTGAAACCCACATAAATAATGTTCCATATTGCAGCTACACTTCATGGTGAGCCTAGCAGCTAACTACACAAGGATACGTATCTCAAAGGAGCTCACAGACCTTCGTGACGCAGTCGACGTGGAAGAGCTCGAACTCCACTCGAATGACATTGACAAAAACTCGTCACAATACTGACATACGTCCCGCTGGCTGGACCCCGAATCGAGGCTGACAGAGGAACCAAGAGGACGTCGGGACGATCAGGGGAGATGATATTACGACGAGGATGGTAATAGCGTATACTCCGATGAAGAAAGCCTTGATGACGGTAGACGATAATTTTACCTGACCAGAAAACATTCTTGATACATATGGGTTTGGTTGACTGAGGTTTATGGGCATAACTGCCGTATCTGGTTTATCTTTCCTCTGGCAGGTATTACAGTTTTGCGCTGAACACTCAGATGTGTTTATACCAGGGCTGGTTCAGTATGTGTGTGTATGAGATATAAGCATCATATGTGTGATGTCATTTTTATTGGTTGTAACAAGCAGCAGAATTTGTGTTATTTTACTGGTTTTATTAATTTGCCAGTCTTTTATAAATGTATTGTGCAATTACATTACTGTGTTGTTTAATGTTACTACATGCAAGGTAAGGGACTTCAACTTTCATCCATCACTTTTCAAATGGATAGTGTTTTTTCTATTTGAAAATGTAAGTGTGATTTGTTTGAATTCTCTGAAAAGGATATATGGTAATAGCTCCATATTAAATATAAAGTAAGCATGCACACACATTTGATATGTGTTAATAGAGAAAGGTCATTAAACAAATTAAGTGATTCTTGATACTTTGGTTATACTTTATACTGTACTAAATGTTGATTATCTAAATTTAGAAATAACTCTAGAAGAAACACAAATGTTATAATAACTATGTTATCATACCAGTCCACCAAAGTTCGGTTTGCCTAACGTATCAGTAAACTTACAAAGAGAAATACAAAAATATAAACAATAGTCGAAAACAAAATAATATAAAACATGTTTGTTGTTGTTGTAAATAACTATATCTGTTGTGAGTATAGATTATATAGCAAAGTTTTTGTAAAAGAAGGTTGTGACATAGGTTGTTGCTTCTATAACACATTTCTAAAGATTGTTATGAACATTATATTTGACACTTCACTTCACTGTTAACATTCCTTTTTAAAATGTAAATCATCATTCCAATGGCATCTATTTTATATTGTGAGCTCATCATTTTTAGGTATTAGTATTCAATGTCATATATAAAAACAAAAGCATGCAGAAACATGTATCAACGTTTTTAAATTAGGCTAATAAATGATTATTAAACATGACTATGAATTTAAGATTTAGAAACGCCATATATCTCCTTTCATTTAAAACACTGGCCTTGTGAACTGTTTGACAGCAATTTTCGTTTGTGGTGAGTAGTAAACAAAAAGTAATTGATTAACTATTGCAAACTATCTCTTAAAGTATTTTGATTTCAAACTGGCTTTTATAACAGTTATTTTATGTCTATTTGATGTGCTGTTTTATATTTTATTTTAAAGTGTTTTATAGTACTTTGCAGAAATTTTACTTTTTATAAATTTCAAATGATTTTTAATTTTTAAGCTTATAAAATAAGGATAAGTTCAGTGCAAAATATGTTAATGTTGATATGATCAGATAAGTATTATACAATAATTGACAAAATTGACATGATGGTTATTGAATATGATCTGATATATCACTTGATAAAAGGCATATATGTTTTTGAGCCAGTGAATATCATATGGTTCTTATAGCAGTTAATGAATGTTACATGACATGACTTACTATAAACTGGTAACTTTAAACGGAAATTACACTGCTTACATGTATACTTAAAATGATGAAATGTGCAATTAACATTGCTCTTTGTGAATTAAGTCAATATATGCATATGGGATGTGTTTGCACACATGTTATTTAAGTGTCTATAAACAGGTACTAATGCCAGATATTTTTAGACCTGACTTTATACATTAGAAAATATATTGTAGTTCTTCAGCCACTGTTTCATTGGGGCACATTTAACACAGAATTTGTCAGGGTTATGTAGGTAATTTCTGGACGTTTTTTAATGGTTAATTATTTTTTTAATCTGTATAGCTAAAATAAATTACCAGTACCATTTTGTCTAATGATTAAATGATGAATTGTTGGATGTATGTAACATATTGAAAACATTAATGAACAATGACATTTTAATGATTAACTGTTAATGTAACATAATAGCTAATGTACAATTCACTACACAAAGTGTTCTTAACCATCGTTGGGGGGCAGATGTTTTATAATATGACAAAAATATACTGGGCATAAAATTAGGATTTTCATGTGCATGTGTAAGTCATTTTATTTCACTTAACAACATGTGCATGCCTAAAATAGCACACATATAATCATTACGTAGTAGTTTTTATTAGCTCACCTGAGCACAACGTGCTCATGGTGAGCTTTTATGATCGCTTTTTGTCTGTTGTCCGTTGTGCGGCGTCAATATTTGCCTTGTTAACTCTCTAGAGGCCACATTTATTGTCCAATCTTCATGAGATTTGGTCCGAAGATTGGTTTCAATGATATATTGGATGAGTTCGAAAATGGTTACGTTTGCTTGAAAAACATGGCTGCCAAGGGGCGGGGCATTTTTCCTTATATGGCTATATATGGCTATAGTAAAATCTTGTTAACACTCTAGAGGCCACATTTATTGTCCAATCTTCATGAAACTTGCTCAGAAGATTTGTCCCACTGATATCTTGGATTAGTTCAAAAATGGTAACCTTTGCTTGAAAAACATGGCTGCCAAGGGGCGGGGCATTTTTCCTTATATGGCTATATATGGCTATAGTAAAATCTTGTTAACACTCTAGAGGCCACATTTATTGTCCAATCTTCATGAAACTTGGTCAGAAGATTCATCCCAATAACATTTTGGAAGAGTTCGAAAATGATGCCTGTTGGTTGAAAAACATGGCCGCCAGGGGGCGGGGCATTTTTATTTATATGGCTATATATTTTAAAACCTTGTTAACACTCTCGAGGTTACATTTATTGTCCAATCTTGATGAAATATGGTCAGAAGATTTTTCTTAATGATATCTTACATGAGTTCGAAAATGGTTACGTTGCTTGAAAAACATGGCCGCCAAGTGGTGGGGCATTTTTCCTTAACACTCTAGAGGCCACATTTATTGTCCGATCTTCATGAAACTCAGTCAGAAGATTCATCCCAAAAATATATTGGACGAGTTTAAAAATGATGCCGGTTGGTTGAAAAACATGGCCACCACGGGGGCGGGGCTATTTTCCTTATATGGCTATAGTAAAACCTTGTTAACACTCTAGAGGTCACATTTATTTTCCGATCATCATGAAACTTGGTCAGAAGATTTGTCCCAATGATATCTTGGATGAGTTTGAACATGCTTTTGGTTGCTTTAAAAACATGGCCACCAGGGGCGGGGCATTTTTCCTTATATGGCTATAGTAAAACCTTGTTAACACTCAAGAGGCCACATTTATTGTCCAATCTTAATGAAATTTGCTCAGAAGATTGGTCTCAATGATATCTTGGATGAGTTCGAAATTAATTATGTTTGCTTGAAAAAAATGGCTTCCAAGGGGCGGGGCATTTTTCATTATATGGCTATAGTAAAATCTTGTTAACACTCTAGAGGCCACATTTACTGTCCGATCTTCATGAAACTTGGTCAGGAGATTCATCCTGATAATATCTTGAACGAGTTCAAAAATGATGCCTGTTGGTTGAAAAACATGGCTGCCAGTGGGCGGGGCATTTTTGCTTATATGGCTATAGACAAACCTTGTTAACACTCTAGAGGCCACATTTATTTTCCGATCTTCGTAAAACTTAGTCAGAAGATTTGTCCCAATAATATCTTGTTATCTCAGGTGAGTGACTTTGGGCCTTTCAGGCCCTCTTGTTTTAATTTTCATTAAAATCTCAACTCTCTTTTTAACACTAATGAAATTATGAATAAAGTGTTCATTTGTATGCTATGATTACCGGTATATGTAAAAATGGTTTTTATAATAAAGATATTGAAGAATGTCGGAATAATCATCACTCATCTGCAGAATTTGATTTCTGTTACTTAAATGTCACTATAAATTAACCCTTAAGAAATCACTTAAATTTTGTGATAAAAACGGATTTCTAATATAAGTTTCAAACATAATAGTATGTTTATTATAAAAATATGTTTATAAAACATGTTTCCCAATTCACCCTGTTATTTTATTTTATCAACCAGCAATGTTATTGTAATAATTTAAACTTGATAACTATGTTTGGTATTTATAAAGTAACCATAATAGAATAGCTAAAAACTTTAATCTTAAAAGATATTTATGTTTATATTGTTGATGTAATCACATTATTTAAGGGCTTTTGTGTGGTTAACAGACACTTTTTATGCCCCCGGATAGAATGATCGGGGGTATCTTGTTTTTGACCTGTCTGTCTGTCGTTGTATGTGTCTGTCTGTCTGTCATTGTATGTGTGTGTCTGTCCCAAAACTTAAACCTTGGTTTATAACTCTTGCAATATTGATGATAGCAACTTGACATTTGGCATGCATGTGTATCTCATGGAGCAGCACATTTTGAGTGGTGAAAGGTCAAGGTCGTCCTTCAAGGTCTAAGGTCAATTATATGGCTTCAAAGTGGCGCAGTTGGGGGCATTGTGTTTCACAAACACAGCTCTTGTTAAAAATGGAAAATTGAATAGGAAAATTGTATTAATTCATTAAAAAAGTTGTGCTTTTATTATCAAAATAGGTCACGGAACTTTATTTAATTGGTTTAAAGGCTTTTTTTCATTATTTTAAAATGTACTTTGTAATATTCAAAATATGAATACCGGTACATGTAAAATGTAATGCACCACAGCTCTATACATTGATATGGAAAGATATGCTCAATAAATAACTTTCTCAGTCTGATAATTAATTCATAGATTGGATATAATTTTCAACTAGCAAGTTGTGCTATATGATAACAATGACAAAATTTGCAATTCATTACAATTCAAAGCACAAATCATAAGACCATACATTACTTCTTATCGTTCTGATATCTGGACCTGTTGTATATAAGCTTTCTGTGGTTGGTAATTTATATATTTAGCTCTTCTGGCCATAGGCCATCAGAGCTTATGGGATGGTATGGTGTCTGTCTGTGTGTGCGTGCGTTAGACTTTCTCTTGTATTTCCGATAAAGTCCACAGTTTTCATCCGATTCTTTTCAAACTTGCTCACGACAGTGTCTTAATATTTATGAGGACTCAGACCCTATTGATTTTCAGGTCACTGGGTCAAAGGTCAAGGTCACAGTGACTCGAAATAGTAATAACTTGTTTATCGGATAAAGTCCACAGTTTTCATCCGATACTTTTCAAACTTGCTCAGTGTCTTTATATTAATGAGGACTCAAACCCTATTGATTTTCAGGTCACTGAGTCAAAGGTCAAGGTCACAGTGACTCGAAATAGTAAAATGGTTTCCGGATAATAACTCAAGAATGCTGAGGCCTAGGATCATGAAACTTCATAGGTACATTGATCATGACTGGCAGATGACCCCTATTGATTTTCAGGACACTAGGTCAAAGGTCAAGGTCACAGTTACTCGAAATAGTAGCGTGATTAAGTACACAGTTTCCATCTTATTTCAGGTCACTAGGTCAGGGGTCAAGGTCACAGTGACTCTAAATAGTAGCGCGATTAAGTACACAGTTTCCATCTTATTCTTTCCAAACTTGCACAATGTTTATACCAGTAGAGCGATTCAGGCCCTCATGGGCCTCTTGTTTTAATATGGAGGGTTGTGTGTTGACTTGTATCTTAAATAGAAGTGAGCAACACTGGGAAAGCCAGGCTTAATGCATGCGTGTAAAATATTGTCCCAGATTAGCCTGTATGGCCTTCGGATTAGACTAGATTTGCATTTAGGAGAGACTTCTTTCAATGAAGTATTCCATGAAAGCAGAAAAATGTTGCACATGCATCAAGTCCAATTTCCCAGAGTGCTTAAAGGGACTGTTGTCGACCAAAACCCAGTTGCACTTAAAATAATATTTCTTGGTAGAAATGACCTAGACTAAGAAATGCTTAGACCTTGGCATGTAATAAATGAATGCAGATACACAATTGTGATAGTATTACACCTGTATTAACTGTTTTGATCCAACACATAACATATATGCATATTTTATTTTTAGACATGTGTTTGAAACTTTGTTCCCTTTATAGTCTGTAATGAATACATAGGGCCTATACTGTAAGTAGACACAACAGTGTCTAACTGAACCCTCAACATCACATTGGAGCATGGTGTATGTGAATAAATGAGCCTAGGTCTGCGAAAAACATGCTGTATGCATGTGCGTAAAGTTTTGTCCAAGATTAGCCTGTGCAGTCTGCATATATGTTATTTATATGGTACTTTTTGTTATAATAATCTTTTTAGTAAAAATCCAGTTAGAGGGAAAATATAGTCCTGATTAGCCTATTCCTAATGCACAAGGGTGGACCACACTTTTCACACATGCATCAAGCTCTGTAATATGCCTAATGCACAAGGGTGGACCACACTTTTCACACACAAGGGTGGACCACACTTTTCACACATGCATCAAGCTCTGTTTTCCCAGAGTGCGGCTCAAATAGTTGTTTGCCTGGTTTTGTGTTGTTGTATCAATTATGTAGATGGTCAGGTATCCAGCCAGCACTCCTGGTTTTGTGTTGTTGTATCAATTATGTAGATGGTCAGGTATCCAGCCAGCACTCCTGGTTTTGTGTTGTTGTATCAATTATGTAGATGGTCAGGTATCCAGCCAGCACTTTTAATTATTTTTGTTGTAATTTTGTCTTTTGTTAAAAAATTAATATTTTTGTGTGCGCATAACATATTTGGTATGTGATATGTTATATAGTAACATTAGTTTTAGTTTTGTATATATTTTATTTTTTTAAGGAGTTGTGAAAGGAAATTCATAAAACCATGCTATTTGCATAAATTCAAAACCTTTCAAGTTTTCTCTTCATATGTTTATACTCATTGTAAATAGTCAATGTCATTTATAATGTTTATTCTCATTTTAGATCAATAACATCATAGTAGATGTAGTTTACTTATTTAGATAAGTAATTGATATTTCCAATCACTTTTAGCTTATCTGATCACAAAGCCATTGTGATCATTCCATTTGAAGTATTTGGTGTTATATGCCTCATAAGTCATGTGTCACGTATCCTCCACTTAAAGTGTCAATCTGAAGGCCACATTTTGTATCCATTCTTGATGAAACTTGGACAGAATATCTATCTTGACAATATTAGACTGAGTTTGAATCTCAGTCAAATGCTTCCAAAAAGCGGGTCATTAGGTCAAATTATAAAGAAACCTTGTTCCCAGTGAAGTGGCTCTATTTATTACTAAATCAGGTGGTGAAACTTGGTCAGTATGTTTATCTTGACAATATCTAGGCCAAATTTGAATATGGGTCACGTGTCCAAAAATTAGGTCACAAGGTCAAATATCAGAAAACCCTTATTACGACTCTTCAAGCCATATGGCCATCAGGGTCCTCTTATTTCAATTCATTTGTAAAATCATTCAATTAAATTAGCCTTCTTAAAAATGCCTGATGTTCCACTTTTTAAGTTACCTTTTTTTTAAATAAATGGCTACTTGCACTATTCTTTGTTAGCTTATTTGCTTGTTGCTCTTCTATTAGTTGCTGCAATTTTCTTTTTTTTAATATTGACCAATTTGGTATGAAACATAGCTGTATGTAAAGTTCATACAAGTAATTCGATGTTATGTTAGGATATGGCTACATATTATGTATTTAAACTTGATTATGTAGCATATCGTCGCTGTCGTTCTCAAACCTCGTAGCTACAAAATGCCAACTTTTCAGGAGAGAGAAAAAAACGTCTCATTTTTTTATAACGATGTTTTAGAAATTGAAATTCTGTAAAAATACCAAATAAATGAAGCTGCAAAATACGGTATAAGCCGTAGACGCGTAAGTCATACTGATAAGTCATACTGACAGTCAGACATGGTAGCTACGATAATTTGTCACCACAGTTTTGTCATTTTTATGAGGTACGACAATTCGTCTTGATAGGAAACCTCGTAGTTGCAAATAATTTTTTTTATAAAAACGTTTTTGTCAAATTTGTCCAATCAAAACGACGTACCTATCCAACGAAACGACGTACCTATAGGTGAAATGGCGTCGCTACGACTTTTCGCCGGGAAAAAAGCCAACAATCATTCTACAAAATTTCGTCACGTGGCTTTTTCACGGCTCTGATTGGCGTAGAGCTACGAGATATAGCACAAAACACGCGCCAGACTTAATATATTCGGAAAAGACGAAAAAAATATTTTGAAAATGTTGAAGCTACAGGTTTGAGAACGACAGCGACGATATAGTGATAATTTGTCTCAGAAAATGATAACATTTGAACACTCCATCAGTACATGTCAATAAATCTTACTTATATTTAGCATTTTAACAGTTTACACTTGCTTCAAATAATTTTCTATTCAGGTCACACACAAATCTGATTGGGACAACTTACCTTCTAATTGCAAAAAAAACACCTCAATTTTCAATGTCAACAGTTTTTCACGTCTATAAGATTTAAGTTAATTGGCCAAGGCTTTTTTGGACAAAATGTTTCTCCTTTTTTTTCTTTAAAATTTGGAAAACAACAACAGCAGCAGCAGCAAGCTAGGTCTTCACAAGCTTTTCTGTAAGCTTCATGTATTTTGAAGGAAATGTATGACATGTGCTAGCTGTAGAAATTACCTCACACCTTCAAGACCTGCACTGGTTAGTTTTTCACCCGACATGCATAGATTCTTGGTTTAATTTTACATAGAGGTAGGAGGAATATGAATTTATTATTACTTTATTGTTGTATACATATCATTGGTTGTGATGTGAAACATATCATTGTATAAAATAATATTGTGTATAGTTTAATATGTTTTATATGTAAACTTTTAATACTTTTATGATAATGGAACTATTTTTTGTATTTTTATACGCCCGTCTATGACGGGACGTATTATGGTATACCCCGCGTCCGTCTGTCCGTCCGTCCGTCCGTCCGTCCGTCCGTCCGTCTGTTAATGTCGTACGCTACGTCAAATATCCTTTGACAGATTTTCTTCAAATTTTAACACAATCTTAATATTGATAAACCCTGATCCCCTTTCGTTTTTGACGGAATTCTGAATTGTCGTTCCAGAGTTATGGGACTTTGTTCGTCAAAATTTCGTGATTTCATTGAATGTCCTACTGTAGCTCAAATATCCTTCGATGGATTTTTTTCAAATTTCAACACAATCTTAATATTGATAAACCCTGATCCCCTTTCGTTTTTGACGGAATTCTGAATTGTCGTTCCAGAGTTATGGGACTTTGTTCGTCAAAATTTCGTGATTTCCATGCTCATGTACTTATAAAATAAACCATGTATTCAAATACAAATAAACTGAAGTAAAAAAATGATTCAAAGGGTTATTTATTACCTTACTACTTCATTGGCGAACGACGGGCGTATCATGCGCTCATGGCGCAGCTTTTATTTATTATTTTCTTCCTCTTATCAAATAAATGTTTTAACAATAGATGGCTTTCTTGCATTTTCTGTAGGTGTATTATTCAAGCCTGATCTGTTTGAATAGTTACCGGTATGTATAGGATCAATTTAAGTCAATTTCTTGAAAATATTTAAACAGTCAAAAGACAATTTTGATCTAAGTTTCTTAATTTCTATTAAAATGTGTGAACAACTTAAACAGCATTTTGGTTTATTTCATAGTGCTCTGTGTATTTTGATCTACTTTTAAAATAGGCAATATATACCGTATATTCCATAAGATGCCTATTAAAAGTACCTTTACTCTTTATTATGCCCCCCTTCGAAGAAGAGGGGGTATATTGCTTTGCACATGTCGGTCGGTCTGTCGGTCGGTGTGTCCACCAGGTGGTTTCCGGATGATAACTCAAGAACGCTTGGGGCTAGGATCATGAAACTTCATAGGTACATTGATCATGACTTGCATATGACCCCTATTGATTTTGAGGTCACTAGGTCAAAGGTCAAGGTCACGGTGACCCGAAATAGTAAAATGGTTTCCGGATGATAACTCAAGAACGCATACGCCGAGGATCATGAAACTTCATGGGTAGATTGATCATGACTTGCAGATGACCCCTATTGATTTTGAGGTCACTAGGTCAAAGGTCAAGGTCACAGTGACCCGAAATAGTAAAATGGTTTCCGGATGATAACTCAAGAACGCATATGCTTAGGATCATGAAACTTCATGGGTAGATTGATCATGACTCGCAGATGACCCCTATCGATTTTGAGGTCACTAGGTCAAAGGTCAAGGTCACGGTGACCCAAAATAGTAAAATGGTTTTCGGATGATAAATCAAGAACGCATACGCCTAGGATCATGAAACTTCATAGGTAGATTGTTCATGACTCGCAGATGACCCCTATTGATTTTGAGGTCACAAGGTCAAAGGTCAAGGTCACAGTGACCCGAAATAGTAAAATGATTTTCGGATGATAACTCAAGAACGCTTTTGCCTAGGATCATGACACTTCATAGGTACATTGATCGTGACTCGCAGATGACCCCTATTGATTTTCAGGTCACTAGGTCAAAGGTCAAGGTCACAGTGACAAAAATCGTATTCACACAATGGCTGCCACTACAACGGACAGCCCATATGGGGGGCATGCATGTTTTACAAACAGCCCTTGTTTTAAAGTGTGAAGAGTGATATGAATAAACTAGCATTTTTATACGCCAGTAAAAATATTCCCTTCGAACAAAATCACCTTTGATTGTCCCTTTTATATACTATGTAATTTTTTGACGACATTTGGCAAATCATATTTTGAAAATAAATTATCCCATGCGAGCATTAGTACGCAAATAAGGGAAGAAATACAGCAATTTTTCTTAATTTTTTTCAGGTATATCCCTAACGAAATAGTCTTACATTTATTGTACATACAGTATTTAGCCTTTAATGGGGAATTATGACACTGTTATACAAAACAAGCTAAGTGCAAAAATAAAAATGTTAATAGAAATTATTATTAATGTTTCGTAATGTACTTTTACTATGCCACATTCTCAGAATAGTTTAGTTCCTTTGGGTCTCAAGGGAGTGCATTGGGACCCAATGCACTCTTATTGCCAAAGGTGACAATCTGTTGATATAAAGGTTATCATAAATTTGTCTGAAATTTAGATCAAATGTGTGTCCACAATGACAGAAACAGTTTAGCACACATTATGGTTGTATGTGATGATGTGGATTGTATTGATTTTTAAGTGGTAGTTCATGTTTTTAAACTAAGAATTATACACACATTGTTTTACCTATAATTTTAAAGGACTTGTGAGTACCTGTTAAGTGTATAATCTTAAATTGGTTGTTTAAAAAATAAATAAAGTTTTGATTTTTAGTATTACATTGATTTGATGCAATCACCAGCTGAAATGTTCAATATTAAATGTTTGGATCTGAACGGTGGGTTTTCTGTTGACAATAAACAAACATCACAGTCAAATCAAGGTAAACCTACCTAAGTTTCTTTATAACACTATCAATAATTAAAAAATCGTAAAATATGGAAAATTAAAGATAAGCCTGTGCAGTCTGTACTTTCGGAAAGACACTTTTCACTTTTTTGGAAATACCTATTTTTAATTGAAATCCCTTCTTAACAAAAAAACAATTCCAATAGGAAAGTGTTGTCCCAGATTAGCCTGTATGGACTGCAAAGGCTTATCTGGTTCAATACTTAATTAAAGCGCATGCATATTAAGCCATGTCTTACCAGAGAATGTCTGTTGAAGACAAATACTCTTCCAAAGGCAATTTTCAATAATTAAAAAAAAACATGTGTAAGCCGTTTTCAATGCTTGATGAAAAAATAAGCACATTTCAGTGTTTGAATTAGTTGTTTGCAATTTTGCCATCATTGTCAATGAAAAAGAGCTGTGATAAGTTGAAATGGGGAAAATCAGTACTAAATCAAAAAAAGATAAAAAAACGTTTTTCATTAACATCAATTTTCTAATGAAGGTTAAATTTACAATTCTTCAATTTAACAAGTTGTTTCATAAGTTCTAAACTTTTTCTCTGCTAAGCCAAATGTGAAAGTCATACTTTACTCTTCACAATTCAGTCTCAACTTCCGCCCCATTTCACATTCAAGTACTTAAATACACCCTTATATGTTTTATGCCCAGAACATAAACTAGTTTTACATCAGGAACTGTTAAGAAAACAAGTTTATTGCACGGCACAAAATTTATACCGCATGCTTTCCAAATGGAAATCAAAGATTACTTGCTTTTTCTGCCTTTATTCCACCCGTATTCTGAACCATTTTTCCTAACAGGTGCTGTTGTTTTGGGGAAAAGTATCATGTTATTGAGGATGACCACATGCCATAAGTAACTAACTGTGGAATGAATTGTTTAAAGAATGATTGTTGCAATATGAAAAATTTACCTAAATAAATAGAAATTAAACAAGTTTTCTGAGATTTATAATATATTCTTTGAAATATATGGCAAACTGCACCTCTAGGACTGAGAAAGAATTTGCTGGGGTGGGAAATCAGCAGCCCCATGCTAATCTGAAATTCAGCCTTTTACATTTATTTAAACTAAGTCTCGCGCTGTACTTTTTGTGACTGTTGAAAAATACTTGAACAAAGGTTTTGATTCGCAGCGGAAACATTAAAACAGAGAGAAGTGTAAGAAAGCATATGAGAAGTGTTTAATGATTGTGTTTGGGCATATATTAAGCACCCCATATAAAATATTATTTATTAATAATTTGATGTGGGACAAAATATTATACGCGAATATTAAAGCGGCATAACAGAATGGTGGAGAATCAGGGTACCAAAGCGGTTTTGATCCTGGACATCAACATCTATCAAATGCAGATATAACACATCAACATCTATCAAATGCAGATAGAACACCAGGAGCGTGAGCAAGGCTCAGTCAAACAGCAGTTGAACTCAACTAGGACTAGGATTTGGACTAAGATGACCATCCAGCCTCCTCACAGAGTTCTTCTCCTCGACTGAGCTGTGTCAGTGGTGCCATGAGTGAAGAAGGAATACAGCAGGAATGTCACAAAATCGTTATGCCAACCTTTGTGGTGGTGCCTCAGAAAAAAAAGGATTAAATTTCTACCTAAGTGGATGGGATTAACAGCCAGAAACTAAAAAACAGATTCTGGGTCTAGTGTACAGATGTTGTTGGACCTCTACCTGACGCCAGTGCTCACCTGACGCCAGTGGTGCTTTGCACCTATATCCTGAGAAGCTGAACTTAACTTGGAGTTGGATCCATACTTAGATAACCTACCAGCCTCCTAACTGAGTTCTTCTCGCCTGTGCTATAAAACAGGTTATGGTGCCAATGGAAAGATGTTGTTAAACCACGCATAAGACCTGGTGATGACAGGAAATCATCTGAAATTGCAACCAATGAGAACACTTAATCTGAGGATAACGTAGATGCATCAAACCATCTACATTGGAAACCAGAAAGAACACTAAGTCCGAGGATAACGTAGATGCATGGACCTCTTCTTGACGCCAGTGGTCAGCTATCCTATTGATGTGGACCTTTTATCTGACGCCAGTGGTGCTTCGCACCTCTATCCTGCTTGTGTTCTCTTCTGTTCTTTTTGTTAAATGATAAGCATGATTTGGTGGTGAATTTTTTAGCTCATCTATTTTTTGAAAAAAAATTATGAGCTATTGTCATCACCTTGGCGTCGGCGTTGGCGTCAGCGTCCGGTTAAGTTTTGCGTTTAGGTTCACTTTTCTCAGAAAGTATCAATGCTATTGCATTCAAACTTGGTACACTTACTTACTATCATGAGGGGACTGGGCAGGCAAAGTTAGATAACTCTGGCGTGCATTTTAACAGAATTATGTGCCCTTTTTATACTTAGAAAATTAGAAATTTTGGTTAAGTTTTGCGTTTAGGTCCACTTTTCTCACAAAGTATCAATGCTATTGCATTCAAACTTGGTACACTTACTTACTATCATGAGGGGACTAGGCAAGCAAAGTAAGATAACTCTGGCGTGCATTTTGACAGATTTATGTGCCCTTTTTATTCTTAGAAAATTGAAAATTTTGGTTAAGTTTTGCGTTTAGGTCCGCTTTTCTCAGAAAGTATCAATGCTATTGCATTCAAACTTGGTACACTTACTAACTATCATGAGGGGACTGGGCAGGCAAAGTTAGATAACTCTGGCGTGCATTTTGACAGAATTATGTGCCCTTTTTATACTTAAAAAATTGAAAATTTTGGTTAAGTTTTGTGTTTAGGTCCATTTTATTCCTGAAGTATCAAAGCAATTGCTTTCATACTTGCAACACTTACTAACTATCATAAGGGGACTGTGCAGGCAAAGTAATGTTACTCTAACTGGCATTTTGACATAATTATGTGCCCTTTTTATACATAGAAAATTGAAAATTTGTTTAGGTTTTGTGTTTAGGTCCACTTTATTCCTACAGTATCAAAGCTATTGCTTTCATACTTGCAACACTTATTAACTATCATAAGGGCACTGTGCAAGCAAAGTTATGTAACTCTGACTGGCATTTGGATGGAATTATGGGCCCTTTATACTTAGAAAATTGAAAATTTGGTTAAGTTTTGTGTTTTGGTCCACTTTACCCCTAAAGTGTAGTGTAGTTTTTTCCTTGCATGCCTGTGCCTTGTTACGTTTGACGTTGAATTGTAACCCTTGTATTGCTAACCTGCACGTATTACCCTTGTCACTATGAGGGTCAGATCGAATTAGAGGGATGGTCAGCATTAACATCCCAGATCTATTCCCTCCTGAACAAAATGCACTAATACATATAATTACCATCTGTGTAACCACTAGCAATATGAACAGGAAGAAGAACGTTGGCGCTCTCTCTCTCTCTCTCAAAAACAAACCAATATAAAGGCGTGTGAAAATTGTCTCCCAAAGAAAGAAAGTGTAGAACCAGATATTGTCCTCCTTGTACCCCCAACAACCAACCAGTCATCTCGGTCCAACCACACAAACGCAGTCCCTTTTCTACTATATTAAACTAAAAAACCTTTCAAAAATATTCTGACCCTTGCAACACCATTAAAACACCTGACAATATCCAATAGCACAACAGAGAGAGCCCATGTGAATTTACACAAAGACACAGGGCAGTAGAGTAATATCTGTACTAATCTATGTTTATGTACTAACTAGTCCTCCGCGAGGGACGTTAAACGGGGGTGCAGTGTATCGGTGCTGTACAATGGGCACTAAAAAGAACCAGGGGCGCCTCTGGAATCGGGGCGCCCTCTGTATCCCGCTCGAACCCCCACTAACACCTCTTGGGGCGGAGAGCACAAAAACCACACACAAACTATAAGGAATTAACATTAATGCCAATAAGGATAATGCTAATCTAGAGATAATAGGAATACTGCAAAAACCATTTCGATAAAAGGCAAACCACTACATAATCCATTAAAAAAAAAAAAAAAAAAAAAAAAAAAAAGCATCTAGTCACATTAAGGTCTCATTGGCCATCGTGCTATGATGTATAATATGACCTTATTTTCCCCCCTGAAGGGTCACAGGGGCAGGTCGATATATCTGTAGACGAGAAGACGCTGGACGACCTGTAAATAAATCTCAAATACACACATAGCAGCAAAAGAAATGTAGCTGCAAAAGAATAAAGTGTGACTTTAAACTGTTGTCCTCTTTTCTCTACAGGTAAGACATTTAATTGTATTTTTGTTTGTTTTTGAATAAAATAACATGTTAACTATTATGGGTTAAATGATTACTTTTCTACTTGGCAATTTTAGATTTATGCAAAGCAATTTCTGTGCATTACCTTAAATATTTTGTGTAAGTTAACAAAATTAACTATGGGAAATATTACATTTTCACTGCTCATTAATGTAACTCTTTTTATGAAAACTGTTATTAAAAGTTCATTCTTAGATTAATTATTTGTATTGAAAATAAGCTAAACAGTAATTTTACTATTTGCATATCAAACATTACTGATATAAAATATATTAATGTAATTGTTTTATATTAGCAAACAATGCAGTGTCTGTTATTATTGTAGCTGTTATGATTAATATTTAGTATAAGATATTGTTTTGACAAAATTACTTTTCACAGCAAAGTGAGTTCTCTCCATAAAAGCTAATTTTCCCCAATTATAGATTAATTATGAGAAAATGTTTAATTATTGGAATTTTAATATGTTTTGATAATTCTGTTGTATTTGTTATATGAAATAAAGCAAAAACAAAATGTAGCTGCAAAAGAATCAAGTGTGACTTTAAACTGTTGTCCTCTTTTCTCTTCAGCGTACCACTCGCACCGCACATCTCCTAATATAGCGTATGCTTCGCGAATATTAAAGCGGCATAACACATACATGCTTTAATTGAGTAACACATATGTAAAACAAGTTCAGAATTGACCTGTGTTGTCGATTTTGAATTTGGTATGCAAATTTAATGAAACAAACTGGAAGTGTAGAATATGTTGAAGGAAGGTTTGACAGAGGTATAGTTTTTCAAAGAAGTGAATCCTTTTATTTCCGTTATAAACTCCCCTTCATGCATTCATTTTCCTTCCAGGTAACGAACAGTAGTTCCAACAGTTTGTTGCCCAGCTGTGAGAACCTCTAAATGTCTGAAAAAACGAAAGACGTGCGCGGGGGTTGGAAGGGAAACCTGGACTTTATCCTGACGTGTATTGGGTATGCCGTTGGTCTTGGAAACATATGGCGCTTTCCTTATCTCTGTTACAAGAGCGGGGGAGGTAAGTTGCTATTAAAGAAATATAATGGCTGCTGTCACTTGAAAATAATGATGTTTTAATGAAACAATTATACATAAAAGAATAGCAATAATAATTTTTGTTTATTATGAAATTAAGTCTTCAAGGCGATTATTCTGAGTCAATGTGAGATTCTGTTTTTGATTTATTTTTTTTCTGTTGATAATTAGTTGACAAGCATATTCATAGATTTTGTTTTGCCTTGTTTGCTTGATATCTTACAAAAGATTTCTTATTTGGGTGTTGATCTTCGCACATATTGCCAGCTGATTTAAACATTAATGGGCTTCGCTCTGGGAAAACAGGGTTTAATACATATGCCTAAAGAGTCGTCCCAGTCTGCAGGGGCTAATCAGGGACAACACTTTCCGCTTTTATTGGTTTTTTGTTTAAAGGAAGTCTCTTATTTACAAAAGTCCAGTTTAGGTACAAAATATCGTCCCTGATTAGCCTGTGTGGACTGGGATGAGCCTTGTTTTCCCAAAACGAGGCCCTTTTATATTTTTGCAGGTGCGTTCTTCATCCCCTACTTACTGTTTATGTGTACTTGTGGGATCCCCCTGTTCTTTCTGGAGACTATAATGGGGCAGTTCTCAAGTATGAGCCCAGTCGCTATATGGAGTATTAGCCCATTATTTAAAGGTGAGCGCAGTTTGTAAATATTTTATGAAAACAGCATTTCAATAGCAATAAGTTTTGGTGTAAAAAACAATGGAAACATGTTGAACATTCTACCATATCCTGCAATTTGCCTTATACAGACAAAGAAGGAAAATGAGGGAGACCTGAAAAGAAACATGGGCTTAGCCTAATGTTTTGAAAGTAGTTATAAAAATTCCAAACAAATTGCTCAATAAAAATACTAAAATACATGTGTTTAAAAGCATAATTTTTTGCATTATGTAGCAAAGTAAAATATATTATATATTGATAAGAGTTTGATATTTAACCTCATCAAATATTAGCGTTAAGTAAATTATGCATTTTATTTAAATTAATATAGATAATCTTTTTTTCTACTGATTAACTACACATATTTAACGTCACATCAATTACTCACTTGTTTATTAGTGAAGTTGACATCATTTTGACGTCTTGTTCACTCTTGCTTATGTCACAATAATACATTTGAGTATGTATTTTTGGGGATAAAATGGCTGAGTTAAGATTCAAATTGTTATGCTATTATATAGATGTAGACAGTTGATATAAATTCGTTGCAGAATCAAAAATAATTTATGTCTAAGTGTTAGTTATTGCTGTATTACCCAAAGTTTGTCCTGATGCATGTAATCAAACCACCCAAGTGGTTTAATTCCTATGCATTAGAACTTCTTACCATTAGTTCTGCTATAATGTTTTGAGCTTTTAAGAGTTCATAAGAACAACTCGGAGGCTCAGTAGCTGGGATTTGGATTATTATACCCCCATTACTGGTAATGGGGGCTATATAGGAGTCACTTTGTCTGTCTGTCTGTCGGTCTGTCTGTCCCGAAAATTTCATCCGATCTTCGCCAAACTTGGTCAGAAGTTGTATCTAGATGATGTCTAGGTCAAGTTTGAATATGGGTCATGCCGGGTCAAAAACTAGGTCACAGGGTCACTTAGTGCGTTTTAAACCAAAAGTTTGTCCGGACCATAACTATGTCATTTATCGTCATATTTTAAAATGACTTGGTACATTTGTTCACAATCATGGGATTGTTTGTCACGCGAAAGAATTCCGTCGATATCTCCAAGGTCAAGGTGACACTAGGAGTTCAAAGGTAAAATGCTTGTCTGGGCCATAACTGTCGTTCATCGTGAGATTTTGAAATCATTCGGCACATTTGTTCACCATCGTTGGAGGTTTGTTGCGCGAAAGAATTACATCGATAACTCAAGAGTTAAGGTCACACTTTCAGTTCAAAGGTCAAAAATGGCCATAAATGAGCTTGTCTGGGCCATAACTATGTCGTTCATTGTGAGGTTTTTTAAATCATTTGGCACATTTGTTCACCATCGTTGGACAGTGTGTCACGCAAAAGAATTGTGTCGATATCTCAAAGGTCAAGGTTACACTTTTAATTCAAAGGTCAAAAATGGCCATAAATAAGCTTGTCCGGGCCATAACTATATTGTTCATTGTGAGATTTAAAAATCATTCGGCACATTTGTTCACCATCATTGGACGGTGTGTCGTGCGAAAGAATTACGTTGATATCTCCAAGGTCAAGGTCACACTTTGAGTTCAAAGGTCAAAAATGGCCATAAATGAGCTTGTCTGGGCAATAACTATATTGTTCATTGTGAGATTTAAAAATCATTTGGCACATTTGTTCACCAAAATTGGACGGTGTGTTGCACAAAAGAATTACGTCGTCATATCCAAGGTCAAGGTCACACTTTGAGTTCAAAGGTCAAAAATGGCCATAAATGAGCTTGTCCGGGCCATAACTATGTCGTTCATTGTGATATTTTAAAATCATTTGGCACATTTGTTCACAGTCATTAAACGGTGTGTCGCGCCAAAGAATTACGTCGATATCTCCAAGGTCAAGGTCACACTTGGAGTTCAAAGGTCTAAAATGGCCATAAATGAGATTGTTTGGGCCATAACTATGTCATTCATCATGAGATTTTAAAATCATTTGGCACATTTGTTCACCATCGTTGGAAGGTGTGTCGCGTGAAAGAATTATGTAGATATCTTCAAGGTCAAGGTCACACTTTGAGTTAAAAGGTCAACAAGATATGTGTTTGTCAGAAACACTATGTCCCCTTTTGCGCTGCTTTGAAGCTATATATTTGACCTTTGACCTTGAAGGATGACCTTGACCTTTCACCACTCAAAATGTGCAGCTCCATGAGATACATATGCATGCCAAATATCAAGTTGCTATCTTTAATATTGCAAAAGTAATTGCAAATGTTAAAAATGGCGCAAACCAACCAACAGACCAACAGACCAACCAACCAACCAACAGACAGGGCAAAAACAATATGTCCCCCACTATAGTGGTGGGGGACATAAAAATGGCCCTTAATAATTATGTCATAATAATTATTAAAAATCGCCATAAATAAGCTTCTCTTGTTTTGTGAGGACAGCATGCAAATAGTCCTTCAGCCAAGTACCCAAAATTGAGGTTGGGTGTACCAGTAAGGGGGGCAAAACTACACCTATATATCTTTGAAGATGCATGCCAGAAGCATATAAAAATGGTTGATAACAGTCTGGTACTGGCAGCTTTTGGTAGTTTTTTCTCCTTTGAAGATGGGGCCTCAATCAGCTTAATTTTCATAAATTGTCTGGGAGAAATTGAACCGAAGTAGGATCAATACACAGTTTGACCCCCCAAAAATGCTGCAAAATGTATTTTAACAGATCCTGGTAGGGTAGAAGGTCCTTAAACACATATTAAAAGTTTACCACAATCGGACCTCCGGAAAGTTGTTTTTTTTTCAAGATGGCCGCCAAGACCTATTAATGATCATAAGTATGTACCTATCCAATCAACTTTGATGAATTTGATGTATATAACTAGACTTCAAGGTGCAAAGAACACATAATGATCATCAGAAATTGTTTAAGTTTAATTTAGTACACACAAATTCAACATGGCGTTGAAAATAGCCGCCAAGATGGCCGCCAAAACCTATTTATGGTCATAACTATGTAACTATCAACTTAAATTTGACGATTTTGGTGTCTATACATAGGTAACAGGGGGAAAAGAACACATTAAGATCATCAGACATTGTTTAAGTTTATTATATTACACACAAATCCAACACAGCGTCCAAAATGGCCGCCAAGATGGCCGCCAAAACATATTTATGATTATAAAATATAACTATGTAACTATCCACTCAAATTTGATGAATTTGGTGAATATATCCAGGTTTCAGAGAGCAAACAACACATTAATTTCACATTTATATCATCAGACAAAATTTAAGCTAATTATGTTACACAGAAATTCAACACGGCGTCCAAAATGGCCATCAACATAATACGAAGGACCACAAGTCCATAACTTGTTACTCAAACGTTATGGTTGTTATGTAAAATGCCATAGTTTAGGAGACAAGAAACACTTTATTCGAATTGAGGTTATCACTAAGGAGTTGAATAATCATAAAATCCAATTTACGATATTTGGAAGAGAGAATGAACCAGCACATGACTTCGTGATAGGATCAGGTTTTACTTACTTCTGTAGACTTGATTTTTTACCGTTGCTGAAAATCATTGAAGATTAATTACAGCCTGAATAAGCACGAGTTCTTTCAAAAGGTTAATATTATACACTTTGCGTTCCTTTGACTATTTATTTACATAAAAGCGGAAGTAGATGGTCTTATTGTCCCTTTTGGAGTAATGCAGGATCAAGATGAGCAAATCTGTATCCTCGCCCATCAACGTTGTGGTGCTACGAAGGGATCGTTATACTGTATTTAATAATTTGAACGTCTGCATCCCCTGAAGACAGAACAACATAGCATCCCATTTTAGTCAGAGTTGGGCTGATCAGAGCAATCATGCCGGCCTTGTTTCTGTCACGAGACAAAAAGTCATCCTCTTTTACATGAGAATTCTGTTTCTTTGCTGAAACTCACAATATGATTTACGTTTCCGGTGCGTTTTGTCTTTGTTATAATCACCATCTTCGTAGTCATCGAACCCCACTGTCGCTTGTCAGTAATGCCTTTTTCTGAATCTACATAAGACTTGGCTATTGCGTTATATGAGTCGCCCTTCTCCATGGTTAACGATGCAGCAAAGTGCCACCATCATGCATCTGTTTCATAAATACAGTTCATAACAGCCTCACATGATGTGTCTACAGCATACTTTTAAATTGCCTGAGCGATCTGAGGCTTATCTGCTGTACAAAGTATGTTATTGGCTTCAAAGAAGGCAGCAAGATGGGAACTCAGTTCATAAGACAATACGACTGCAAGGGAAGGATCTCCATATTTTGACACCACCAGAAAACTCTGGAACAGAAGAGCAGGATCAAACGCACTGTCAGAAGCGATCTTAACGGCCAAGCTATTCCAAAGAGGTTTGGCTCTGTATTTTCTCGTGAATTTATAAGCAAAGAGCGACTTTCCAATGATATCTCTTATGATCGTTTTCCCAACCGCCTCCATTGCATGAACATTCACATGTGACCCAGCCACTATCCCATTGACCATGTTTCTGACAGTATGGTCAGCTTTGTATGGTGATCAGGTTGAAATATGTGTCTGCATTTTCTCCAGATCAGAAGAATCCCCTTTGATGCACACTTCAGTTGAGTTTTTGTGTTGTGGACTTGTAGTATCGGTCAGGTCTGTGAAATCCTGCATCGCACTGTTTTGCTCGGATGTTGCAGATAGGGTCCAAGGGGTTTGCAGTTCCTCAGTCATTCCACTGCCGCGAGTTAGACCACATGTGCTCTATAAAAACATTATCAATGTTTGCTCAATAACAAGATCAAGTCATAGCCTAGCCCAGCACTGATGGCTCCTACAAACAACATGAAAACCAATACCAAATTTTCGATAAACGTCCGGTGCGTTACCTGTTGGTTGCTTATTTGCTGCAGATATATGTAGTAATACGCAGATTGCAGGTAATGTAGCCAGCAGCAGCAAAGTTTGATAGCAAATTGGGCACTGCCTAACGCATCAACCAACACCCAGTACGCTATGCTTTAATCAACACCCTTGAATTGTTAATCATAAGCTAATAATTCAGCCATACTATGTTTGTCTTTGAGGTCTGGGCAATTTCATGTTTCAACCTCCTGTAGCCCTCTCGAGTTTGATCAAAATCGCATAACATATAATCTGCTAGCGTCGTTTTGCCCCTCAAAAATACAAATCCTTGGCATGATCCAGCAGCATCTGAATGTCTGGATCTTCCTTGGTCATTTCGGCTGAAAGCTGGCTGTATATACACTTTTCAACATCAAGATGGTCCCCTGAAGCCCTCTGGACAGCTTTTCATGTCACAATGTGCACAATTGCATTTCTCAATAGACAGCCTCAAGTATGTTTTTGAGAGCGGTTTCTTCCATGAGGGATCCTTTGCGCACACTACCCCCCACCGCAAGTTCATACGTTTATGAAACATCCCAAATTTTGAACAACATTTTCAACTACTTTGTGGCGCATCAATGATGATTTTGGCAGCTTTCCAATACAAGGGTTGGTCAAACGTTACAATGGTGTAAAGGTTGTGGCAAGGTTGCAAACTACGACTTATGTTGACAGAATGCACGCTTTGTCCCCATTGTACATATTAATCATAGGCAAGAATTTGACTGACAACAGCCCAGGGTACTGGCTTTGCTGATCCAAGATACACATCATTCCCTGCCAATTCAGTGTTGCCTAAAGCTGAAAAATATCGATCCTCTTATCAAAATCCAGAAATTGCGGCAGGTCCAAACTATGGAGTTTCACATAACAAGCGTCACGTCAAAAGTTATGGACTTGCGGTCCCTCGTATTGTGTCATTGGACGCCATGTGCGATTTCTGTGTAACATTATAAACTTAAACTATGTCTGACAATCGAAATGTGTTCTTTACCCCTCGAAACCTCAGTATAGACAACAAAATCATCTAATCTGAGTGGATAGATACATAGTTATGATCATTAATAGGTTTTGGTTGCCATCTTGACGGCCATTTTGGACGCCATGTTGGATTTGTGTGTAATATAGTAAATTTAAACAATGTCAGATAATCTTAATGTGTTCTTTGCCCCTTGAGACCTATGTATATCCACCAAAATAATCAAATTTGAGTGGATATTTACATAGTTATGATCTTTAATAGGTTTGGGCGGCCATCTTGGCTGCTGTTTTAGACGCCATGTTGGATTTGTGTGTACTGTTGTTAACTTAAACAATGTCTGATGATCTTAATGTGTTCTTTGCCCCTTGAAACCCATACATAGCCATCAAAATAATCAAATTTGAGTGGATATTTACATAGTTATGATCATGTATAGGTTTTGGCGGCCATCTTGGCGGCCATTTTCGACGCCATGTTGGATTTGTGAGTACTATTGTACACTTAAACAATGTCTGATGATCTAAATGTGTTCTTTTCCCTTGAAACTTAGGAATATACACCAAATTTATCAAATTTGATTGTATAGTTACATAGTTGTTATCATTAATATGTATTGGCGGCCATCTTGAAAAAAAAACTTTCCGCAGGTCCAATTGTGGTAAACGTTTGATATGTTTTAAAGAAGCTTCTACCCTACCAGGTTCAGTTAAAATACCTTTTGTAGCAATTGTTTGGTGGTTGAAGTTTTTTTTTTTTTCATATATTGACATTACTATTTTGGAGGCTCGCTAGTTTTTAGGAACTTTTCTTGCAATCTCATTAATATTCATAGATATGCAAATGTACTAATTTGTATATTTAACTGCAGATCATACTAGGTAATAATCATAATCTTCATTTTAACACCAAACCTTTTTTTCTAGAACCAATTTTGAAGAAATATTTGAGAATTATACTAGCTAAACTAGCTATTTAGTCAAAGCCTGACGGTTGCCATAGAAACCGCTTAATAATAACTTATAGCTGCCCAACGGAGATTGTTATCACACATTTTGTTTCTTTATGATGAGTATACAATCAAGTAAGATAGGTGTTGTTTTGCCCCCCAGAGTGGTACACCCCAACCCATCTGGCTGATAGACTAAAAATAGTCTGTGTCATTGCAGCATGTCTGTGACAAAGCTCTAGTTGCTATTTGTTATTAACAGAATAGTCAACATTAAGCCAGCAATATTTTACAACTTAAACATCAACATGCAAATACATGTAAGCAGTAATAAATTTGTCATGTTGACAATGACAATTGACACAAATGACTTTTCAACAGCTGTGAGTAGGTGGCATAAACTTGTATTTTCTTTTGTGAAATGCTAAAAAGTGTCATTTCTAAGTCCTTTTATCTATAAAAAAGTAAGCTTAAGTTATCCCTTTGCAAATCATAATCAAAGTCTGTGCAGGTTTTATGCTGTTTGCTGCTCATCAATATCAAATGTGTCAAAAAGGGTATCTTAGGGGGAAAATAATAATTATAGGAAAATTAATGTACATTGCAGGTGTGGGTATGGGCATGGTGATAGTGTCAGCGCTTGTGTGCGTGTATTACAACGTGATTGTGGCGTGGACCATCTACTACCTGTTCCTGTCGCTTCGCGCTGTGTTGCCATGGAGCAGTTGCGGAAACGTCTGGAATACTGAAAACTGTTTTGATGCAAAACAACACGTCACCATTGCAGCAAACACCAACATTTCATTGGCTAATATTTCCAGTCTCAATGCAAATGACTTGCTGGCCAAAAATTACACACTTGCAGCTGGTTTTGCTAATAGCAGTAAAGCCGTTGTAAACATAAGCAACTTAGTTTCCTCCAGTGAAGAATTTTGGGAGTAAGTAACTTGTGCTATTTCCTGGTCTTTCTTTATCGTTGGTGATAATCACATTTTTAGAGATTTAATAACTTTGATTTCTTGTAGTTGCTCAGTTTGGTAGACATTTTATAATAATGCTCCCTTTAGGAAAGCATGGTATATTGCTTTGCACTTGAAAGTTAGTAGTTCGATTGATCAGTATGTCAGTCCATTGAAAATTTGTTTTTATGTCCCCCACTAGTAGTGGGGGACATATTGTTTTTGCCCTGTCTGTTTGTTGGTTGGTCTGTTGGTTGGTTTGTGCCAACTTTAACATTTTGCAATAACTTTTGCTATATTTAAGATAGCAACTTCATATTTGGCATGCATGTGTATCTCATGAAGCTGAACATTTTGAGTGGTGAAAGGTCAAGGTCATCCTTCAAGGTCAGAGGTCAAATGTATGTGGCCAAAATCGCTCATTTTATGAATACTTTTGCAATATTAAAGATAGCAACTTGATATTTGGCATGCATGTGTATATCATGGAGCTGCACATTTTGAGTGGTGAAAGGTCAAGGTCAAGGTCATCCTTCAAGGTCAGAGGTCAAATATATGTGGCCCAAATCGCTTATTTTATGAAAACTTTTGCAATATTGAAGATAGCAACTTTATATTTGGCATGCATGTGTATCTCATGGAGCTGCACATTTTGAGTGGTGAAAGGTCAAGGTCATCCTTCAAGGTCAGAGGTCAAATATATGTAGCCCAAATCGCTTATCATATGAATACTTTTGCAATATTGAAGATAGCAACTTGATATTTGGCATGCATGTGTATCTCATGGAGCTGCACATTTTAAGTGGTGAAAGGTCAAGGTCAAGGTCATCCTTCAAGGTCAAATATATGGGTCAAAATTGCTAATGTAATGTCACTTCTGCAATGTTGAAGCTAGCAATTTTATATTTGAAATGCATGTGTATCTCATGGAGCTGCACATTTTGAGTGGTGAAGGGTCAAGGTCATCCTTCAAGGTCAAATGTCATATAGGGGGACATTGTGTTTCACAAACACATCTTGTTGCAATGAAAGTATTGAACAGTTTCATCAGCAAGCATGGATATTGGTATGATGGTTACTTAAAGAAGAGGATAGCACCTATCTATTTTGATGTTAACATGTCAAAAGTCAAGGTCACAGGGGCTTGTAACATTAAATCATGTTCACATTTTGAGATTTCTTGATCTATGCTCATGCAAATTGGTATACTTGCTACTCAAGTGGAAGGGAATACACTAATTGATTTTAAGGTCAACATTTGATTGAAAGGTCAAGGTGGCACGACCTTGCAACATAAAATTTATTTTGGCACTAAATCTTAAAGAGAATGCTTTGATCTATAATCCTGGTATAGTTGTTTTCTCCATGGACAAGAAGACACTTGTGGATTTTGAGGTCACCAAGGCAAAGGTGAAAGACTTAAGTAAAAAAAGTCAAGACTTTGTTGTGGGCTGAAGAAATTAAGCTTTTTCTAGGATTTGAGTCCAAATATTTCTGTCTGAGAAAACGACTGTTTAAAGTACATGTGAAATGCTGAACTGATCTTAAGCAAACAAAAACAAAACCAACCTGAGCATGGAACACATGATTGTTGAAATGCCTAACAAATAGGACATTAAATCTCTCGAACTTCTTTTTAGTTTAACATACTGACCAGAACTAATGCTTGGTACAGTTATTTTGTTTAATTTGCATCTGCTAATATTTAGGATTTAGTATATTGTTAAGACTAAGAATGTTCTCAACATTGTGGCGCCCATTCTGAAGCCTTAATTAGGAATGGCTACCACAATACTAACATCTATTGGGCCTAAAAAAATTTAAGGGTCTCAATACAGTTAAATGTACAAACACTAAGGTGTTATTCAAGAACAACCTAACGGGAGGAAAATGCACCACCCCCTTACATGTTTCAACTAAACTTTGTATATAGATACAGCAAAGTTTACAAGTATTTGTTAAATTATTCTGACATTAAAATGGAGTTACTCAGCTGAAAGGAGGACATATCACACCTCTGTATATTTTACAAAACAGAAACAAAATTTTGTACTTGCCATGAATGCAGATTTTGGTATTTCTTACTTAGTCAGAAACTACAATTGTTCTGGAAAACACTTAACGGATTATTATATCTAGATTATAAAGTCTTGTAATTACCATCAACACCAAATAAAACTGAGCCTCGTTCTTTGGAAAGGTGGTTTAATGTATATACATTGTGTCCTCCCAGATAAGCCACTTTCCACATAAACTAGATTTTTGTCAAGAAGAGTCTTTAAACAAAAAATACAATGAAAGCAGAAAGTGTTGTCCCTGATTTGCCTGTGTGGACTGCACAGGCTAATCTGGGACGACACTTTAAGCGCATACATTAAACCTCCTTTTCACAGAGTGAGTCTCAAATGCTCTACCTCGTTGCAGACGTCATGTGCTGCAGCTATCAGACAGTATAGATGAAATGGGAAGCCTGCGCTGGCAGCTGGTGATCACGCTGGCCTTGGCCTGGCTGGCTGTGTTCTTCTGTCTCTTCCAAGGGGTCGCAGTGCTTGGAAAGGTCAGGACCATCTTCCTGTTGGTGTTTTGGTTAAGATCAACAATTGAATAAATAGTCTGAGCTATTGTACTCACCCAAATGTTGGCGTGCAACATCTTAATTGATAGAACACTTACTTGGTTATACTAAACTTGTGTCTGTGGGACTGCGCAGGCTAATCTAGAACGACACTTTAGACATATGCATTAAGCCCAGTTTTCCCAGAGCATGTCTCGTAATTTCTGTTATTTTTAAAGTATCCTTAAACATCATGATTCTGACATTTACTGTTCAATGCCCAGCTGACAAAATGCATAATTGTGTGTATTGTTTCACTATTCTGTATATCTAAGGTTGTTGTGATCAAATTTGGGGATAATTGAATTATGCAATAAGTTACTACTGAATATTTCAAGTTTAAAGGTCAAATTTAAAACTGGGTCACATGAAGCCATAAACTAGGTTACCAGGTCTAACCTACTATCGTTCTCTTGGGAATTCAGGTCAGGGTTTTTAAGGCCAACAAGGGTCTCTTCTTATCATTAAATGCAAGATGCATAATTAACTATATCAAAAGACAAAAAGCCTCTGTTTTTTACATATTATCTTTAGCATTGTCTGCAAGATGCATATTGCAATGAGAAAAAATGCTTACCCGTGTTGTTATGAAGAATGCTTCAACTGTTTTCGTAACATATTCTTCCATATTCTTCTAGGTGATGCATTTCTGTGCCCCTTTTCCGTATGTTGTGTTACTGGTGCTGCTAATTCGCGGAGTGACCTTGGATGGAGCCATTGAAGGCATTAAGTTCTACATTGTACCGAAATGGGAAAAATTAGCCACTTTCCAGGTACCAAAAACGTTTTTTTGTATAGAGGTCTTATTTTTTAGCAAAATAGGCCAATCATGTGCAAGTAGAAATAACATCTTAGCCAAATTCTACTTCATCACCTCATCAGTTACTGGACCATCTGTTGTTTTTATTTCAGGCTTTTCTTGATATGATAATGAACTTGTTGTCTACTATTTGTGCTGACTGCTATTTGTCCATGGACAAGTGAATGGGAAACTCTTGCTTTAAAAAAAAGTTATATTGCCTTATATTGCCAAAACAGGAATAGGATATCCACACCCGTGCTTGGACAATAATACTTATTTTACAATAGCAGTTATCCAAAGCTTGAGTTATGTTAGATAAATCATTCATACTTGGTTTGATGAGTGGGTGGCATAATATTACTGATTCACCTACACCTTGCATGTACAGGTGGTACAGTATTGCAGGTCACACATTTATTTTCTTTGGTTGATGTTTCCTTGCAGGTGTGGGGTGACGCGGCCCTGCAGACGTTTTACAGCGTTGGAATGGCATGGGGAGGCATCATCACTATGGCCTCATACAATGATTTCAAACACAATGTCTACAGGTATGACTTCAAACACAATGTCTACAGGTATGACTATAAACACAATGTCTACAGGTATGACTTCATACGCAATGTCTACAGGTATGACTTCAAACACAATGTCTACAGGTATGACTTCAAGCACAATGTCTACGGGTATGACTTCAAGCACAATGTCTACAGGTATGACTTCAAACACAATGTCTACAGGTATGACTTCAAACACAATTTCTACAGGTATGACTTCAAACGCAATGTCTACAGGTATGACTTCAAACACAATGTTTACAGGTATGACTTCAAACACAATGTCTACAAGTATGTCTTCAAACACAATGTCTACAGGTATGACTTCAAACACAATGTCTACAGGTATGACTTCAAACAAAAAGTCTACATGTATGACTTCAAGAACAATGTCTACAGGTATGACTTCAAACACAATGTCTACAGGTATGACTTCAAGCACAATGTCTACAGGTATGACTTCAAACGCAATGTCTACAGGTATGACTTCAAACACAATGTCTACAGGTATGACTTCAAGCACAATGTCTACAGGTATGACTTCAAATGCAATTTCTACAGGTATGACCTCAAACAATGTCTACAGGTATGACTTCAAACACAATGTCTACAGTTAAGACTTCAAACACAATGTCTACAGTTAAGACTTCAAACACAATATCTACAGGTATGACTTTAAACACAATGTCTACAGGTATGACTTTAAACACAATGTCTACAGGTATGACTTCATACACAATGTCTACAGGTATGACTTCAAACACAATGTCTACAGGTATGACTTTAAACACAATGTCTGCAGGTATGACTTCATACACAATGTCTACAGGTATGACTTCAAACACAATGTCTACAGGTATGACTTCAAACAAAATGTCTACAGATATAACTTCAAACCAATGTCTACATGTATGACTTCAAACACAATGTCAACAGGAACGATTTCAAACACAATGTCTCTAGGTATGACTTCAAACACAATGGCTACAGGTATGACTTCAAGCACAATGTCTACAGGTATGACTTCAAATGCAATGTCTACAGGTATGACTTCAAACGCAATGTCTACAGGTATGACTTCAAACACAATGTCTACAGGTATGACTTCAAGCACAATGTCTACAGGTATGACTTCAAATGCAATTTCTACAGGTATGACCTCAAACAATGTCTACAGGTATGACTTCAAACACAATGTCTACAGGTAAGACTTCAAACACAATATCTACAGGTATGACTTTAAACACAATGTCTACAGGTATGACTTTAAACACAATGTCTACAGGTATGACTTCATACACAATGTCTACAGGTATGACTTCAAACACAATGTCTACATGTATGACTTTAAACACAATGTCTACAGGTATGACTTCATACACAATGTCTACAGGTATGACTTCAAACACAATGTCTACAGGTATGACTTCAAACAAAATGTCTACAGATATAACTTCAAACCAATGTCTTCATGTATGACTTCAAACACAATGTCAACAGGTATGATTTCAAACACAATGTCTCTAGGTATGACTTCAAACACAATGGCTACATGTATGACTTCAAGCACAATGTCTACAGATATGACTTCAAATGCAATGTCTACAGGTATGACTTCAAACACAATGTCTACAGGTAGTACATCAAACACAATGTCTACAGGTATGACTTAAAGCACAATGTCTACTGGTAGTACTTCAAACACAATGTCTACAGGTATGACTTCAAGCACAATGTCTACTGGTAGTACTTCAAACACAATGTCTACAGGTATGACTTCAAACACAATGTCTACAGGTATGTCTTCAAACACAATGTCTACAGGTAGTACTTTTAACACAATGTCTACAGGTATGACTTCAAACACGATGTATACAGGTATGACTTCAAACAAAATGTTTACAGGTATGACTTCAAACACAATGTCTACAGGTATGACTTCAAGCACAATGTCTACAGGTATGACTTAAAGCACAATGTCTACAGGTATGACTTCATGCACAATGTCTACAGGTATGACTTAAAGCACAATGTCTACAGGAAGGATTGCATTTGTTGCGAAAAGTATGCTGAAAGTAAGTTTTAAAACTAGTTCACATATTATGCATAAAATTGATTAATTGAATTTTATTTACATCTTAGAGAAAAAATATTTGGTATGTATTTTTGTATGGTAGTCTATTTACATCAAGCCCCTGGGATAAAAACTGGCCACACCTCAGGGTCACATGATTTATAAAGACTTAAATGGCAAAATTACTGCAACTCTGAAATGACATTTCAGAGTCATGTTTTTTAGTAGTTTAGTATCTTTTTGTAGCATGATATGATGGTCGTCTACCATGTTTGTTTTATTATATCCCTGGGATCAAACTTGCTTTCTTTATATATATCTTTAATTATGCCCCTCATGGTGTTAAAATTGGCATTGAAAGGTAGCTATTTTAATTAAATGTATACCTAAATGCCAAAGGCGTGGTGGCTTTCAAAATCAGCGTGAAAAAGAAGACTTTGAAATAGGAATGTTCTTGGTTGTATTATATATGTGATTGTATTAAGATAATTATTTTTATTTTGACATGAAGATTCATATTATATTTCAGTATTGTAAATATTTAAAAAAATCAATAAACACTGCAGTTATTTTATTTTCCATGAAAATATTCAACAAGTCGATAAAAAACAGTTTCTTTGGAAAAAAGAGGCATTTATTATTGATCAATACAACTTTGAAACTCGTAATATCAAGTCATTTTATTCCGACTACTAACCCATGAATCAACTAGCACTCATTTGGTTATACAGAAAACAATCAAAGGTGCTAAAACACTGTCAACGAATGATAAGTTGTGACAAACATTATTGGGACCAAAATTTGAGTTAAAAATAGAGATGAATTTGAATATGGGATTTTGAAGTAATGATGTAGAAAATTGTTAAATAAAGGAGAAAAAATCATGACATGGAAAAAGTTCAAAATAGTTTTTGTTATATGATTCTAATGAAAATGTGAAAAATCTTTTCGGAAACTATAAAACTATGATAGCCATGATATCTGGTGTTAGGCAACACACAGCGGTCCCCTATCAAGTTTGTCCAAATTATGCCCCTGTGATAGAATATGGGGATACCCCATGGTAGCCTTAAATAGAAAAATGAATTTTTCGTTTCATGTTGAATATTCCACCACTTTTTACACCAAGGCAAGTCAAAGTTTTAAAGCAAGATGAACATTGCCAATACAAATGCAATAATAAACAAAGATTACAAAAGGCAAAGACAATTATACAATTTTGTTTTTTCTTTACCGTCAAATGTACTGTACATATTTTATACATAGAAGAGAAAACAACATGGATAGAGAAAATTGTAAAAAAATTGTGTTTATTTTTAAGATCACTGTTTATTGTTAGTGTTTGTTTTCCATAGGGATGCCATGCTGGTGCCAATTATTGAGTGCAGTACAAGCATCTTTGCTGGCTTCGTCATATTCTCAATTCTCGGATTTATGGCGCACGAGACAGGAAAATCTGTGGAGGACGTGGTTACACAAGGTAAGAGCCAGGCTTTATGATTGTGTGCATTGGGCAAAGAAATTCTTTCCGTGTTGGTTCCGGGTTCCATTCACAGCCCCACCACATACCCTGTGTGGGAATGTGACACATTTTCTATTGCCATTTTCCCCTAACCTCTTTTTCAAGTAGGGCAGTTGTCAGTTACTGGCATAAGTTTGTGCACTGTACTGGTGAACCAGCTTACCAAGGAAACATGTGAGAAGATTAACATGAAACAGCCCTTGATTTGACTGAAAGCCTGTCCCAGAAAAGGTGTGAGTAGATTAACATGACACAGCCCCTGATTTGACTGAAAGCCTGTCCCACTAAAGGTGTGAGTAGATAAACCTGACACAGCCCTTGATTTGACTGAAAGCCTGTTGTAAATAGCAAAACATCTGTACAAACACCCCCCCCCCCGTTATATATATATATATATATATATATATATATATATATATATATATATATATATATATATATATATATATATATATATGAAATAAACAGTTGTTTAGATAAGTTTACAACATAACCAAGAATATTTTCGTATTATTATAAATCTTTTTTTGTCACCAATATGTTATATACTCTATGATCAAAAGCAATAACCTGTATTTTCTCCAGAACTGCGCCTTTAAAAAATATATGATTAAACGGCCATTATAAACCTTAAAGATGGTCTCGAAACTATACTTATTCTGTTGAAATCACCATATATATTGTTGGAAAATCCATAACCATTTACAAAGCGTCTATTTTTAGTTTTGTGTTGGTTTTCGCTTGATACGATGTAAATGTCTTTTTAGTGTTCTGTACAACTGGAGTACCATAATTCCGGTCCACACCGGAAAGTTCTGTAGTTATCAGATAATCTTCTTTGCTCCAGGTCCTGGACTGACATTTATCGCCTATCCAGAAGCTGTCACCTTGCTGCCAATCTCTCCGCTGTGGTCTGTGCTGTTCTTCTTCATGCTTCTTATCATTGGGATCGACTCTCAGGTAACCATCGCAACATATTCACCATCCCTCCCACCCTCAACCTCGGACTTTATGAATGTAAATGAATAACACTCGATGCTGGATATTAACAGTTGTCTCAGGGACAACAAATTTACTGGAAAAAAAAAGCAATTCAGAAAGTACAAATTCAAAACACTGCATGATCTATCAAGACTGGTTAATTTTCCTTTAAAAATTATAACAATTCTTCATCTTTCTTAAACAAATAGCATTTCAATATGTTATAAGAAGATGTACTTATTAATTAAGAAAACAGAGTTGTTTTCATTTAGAAGTTATTCTGGTAGGTTATAATTTTCTTCAGAAAAAATTCCAGTTATTTAATTGAAAATAACACAATAAACAAATCAAGTTTAGTGAACTGACAGTTGATTTAAATATTAATGTTTAGCCCTGAGACATCTCCAAACATGCTTATGGCTGTATTTTGAACACCCTGGGTATTACTAGAGCCGTATTCATCAATAATGAACTTGAACTCAAACTCAGACTAAACTCAGCAACATATTCACCATCCCTCCCACCCTCAACCTCGGACTTCATGAATGTAAATGAATAACACTCGGTGCTGGATATTAACAGTTGTCTCAGGGACAACAAATTTACTGGAAAAAAAAAGCAATTCAGAAAGTACAAATTCAAAACACTGCATGATCTATCAAAACTGGTTAATTTTCCTTTAAAAATTATAACAATTCTTCATCTTTCTTAAACAAATAGCATTTCAATATGTTATAAGTAGATGTACTTATTAATTAAGAAAACAGAGTTGTTTTCATTTAGAAGTTATTCTGGTAGGTTATAATTTTCTTCAGAAAAAATCCAGTTATTGAATTGAAAATAACACAATAAACAAATCAAGTTTAGTGAACTGACAGTTGATTTAAATATTAATGTTTAGCCTTGAGACATCTCCAAACATGCTTATGGCTGTATTTTGAACATCCTGGGTATTACTAGAGCCGTATTAATCAATAATGAACTTGAACTCAAACTCAGACTAAACTCAGACTCAGACTTACATAATACAGACTCAGGAATTGTATTCACGAGTTTCAAAATTGACTTCAGTAAGATTGTTGTGTTTTTATAATGTCACGACTAAGCACATTTTCTAGAAGAGAAAACACACCAAATAGCTTCAAAAATAGCAGAAAGTGATTACAGACCAAGATGGTAGTAATCTTATTTGATTTGTATGTTTACATGAGTAGTATCATCAATTTTACTAGGACCATTTCGAATTCTTGTGTAACGTGATAATTCAGAAAAAAAAGTCGAGTATGTACAATGTATAAGAAATCTGGTTGCAAGTATTTAAAAATGTACAATGAATAAGAAGTCTGGTTGGTGTTATGTGAGTATGCACTATGTAAAGGAAGTCTGGTTGCATGCTTAGTTATGTCAAGTATGCAATATATGTATTTATAAGAAGTCTTGTTTCATTTATGTACAATGTTTAAGAAGTCTGGTTGTAGTTAAGTGAAGTATGCCCAATATATAAGAAGTTTGGTTGCATTTTCTGTTCCTGTTTTATATACAAATGTTGGTTTAATGCTTATACAGCAGTATACTCATAAATGGTATTTACGTTTTTTTTTTTTAAAGTTTCAATCTTAAACACAGTTTACATCCCTTCTATACAGCATTAATCAATGACAATGTTTATATGTGTAAAACATTAGTCCACTTTGATTAATGTGAATGAAGCTTAAGGTGCAAAAAATTGTATAATATTGTACTATTGTAAAATTGCAGAACATTTTATTCCAAGTTCACAGTTTTTGAAATAGTTAATTACCAGCGCAACCCACATGATAAGTGTTTCACTGATGTTCAGTCATGTTCCCCATTTAAAAGCATGTTTGAGGCAACAAATTGAGGACAGCTTTTAAAACTGCTTTGAATTTGATCTACCATCCCCAACTGGAATGATTGATAGATTCTAATACCGGTAATTCATAAAGTTACTATTCAGGCAAAAGCATGGTTGTAAAGAAAAAATATGTTACTGAAAGTGCGTAAAAAAGTGTTTGATTCAGCTAACCATACAACCATAAATTAAAACAACTAGCAATTCTATAACATTTTATTGTGTTAAAAAAATAATATTTTGTAAAATTTCTCAAAAGAACTTTTAATAAATATGGGTTTTAGTTTTCTAGCATCCACTTTAGTCTTTACGTTTTTTTAATGTAACAGATATTAAAAGAAGCAAAATGTTTTACATATTCTTTCACTGTTCTTTTATAGAATCTTCTATTTATTTTAAATTATATTCTGTTGTTTATATGGAAATTGCAATGATAAAGAAACGATAATTCACTGTTTCAAACAGTGAAAAATAGCAGGGAAAGTGTCAATGATTGCCACTGTTTAACTGTAAACTTATGTTATTTTTTATTTTATTCAAGGAATATTCTATGGTTAAACTTGTTTAAAAATGTAAAAAAAAAATATACGAAAAAATAATTAAAAAAAAAATTTTGGTTTTTGGTAGGTCATAGATCTTTATTCACTCATGATAATACAAAATAAAGACTCTTAGCTGCACCACCTATGAAAATATTAATGATCCTGAATACTCCTGAATTATAGTTGATAAACTAAAACATTTCAATTGTTTTTACCCTTTTTTTTTGGGGGGGGGGGGTACTGAGGATGAAGAGGGGGCGAAGCAGTAGCCTGAAATAAACTTTTACTATGCCTAAAGAAACACACATGAACACGTGTAAGCAGTGCCTGGTTTTTGAGCCAAAGTAAAACAGAAACAATGGCTTTCAATCAGTTGTGTCTCGAAACTTTTAAGACCGTGGTCTCTGAAGTTCGTGGTGACTGCAACTAAATCAGACGTCTTTAATCTAAATAGTAGGTCTTTGAACTAAATTATTGGACGTAAGACTAATTGTGAGGTTTTCAAACCGAATCAGTAGTATTTAAGCTACCAGTTAAATACATTAAACAATTTTCTACGGATAGTTGGTATGTATTTTCAGTTTGGCATGGTGGAAACGTGCATAAGTGGATTAATGGATGAGTTTCCTAACATCCTTCGGAAGCGTCGAGTCCTCGTGGCAATTATTTGGTGCTTCATTGAGTTCTTACTTGGCCTGCCTCTGATCACCGAGGTAAATAATATACTGACACTTACCTTGATTAGTATGTGTATGTTATGAGGGTATAGACAGATTTTTACAAAATTCTTTCATCCTTTCATTTATCAGAAGTGAGTTAACTGAATCTGTGTTTTTCTGGGGAAACTGCATAAGCTTAGAGGTTAAATAAGCAGGGATATATTGCTCTCCACCTGTCCGTCATTCAGCTGGTTGAATGGTTGTTTGGATGGTAAATTGAGCCGCGTTCTGAGAAAACTGGGCATAATGCATGTGCGTAAAGTGTCATCCCAGATTAGCCTGTGCAATCTGCACAGGCTAATCAGGGACGACACTTTCCGCCTAGACTTGATTTTCGGCAAGGAGGGACTTCTTGAAACTAAAAATACCATAAAAGCGGAAAGTGTTGTCCCTGATTAGCCTGTGCGGACTGCACAGGCTAATCTGGGACGACACTTTACGCACATGCATTAAGCCCAATTTTCTCAGAACAAGACACAATTAGTCCGTGCACAATCCTTTTTTAAACTATATAAAACGCTTTGACCTTAATTCATGCAAATTGGTAGGCTTGTGAGAGATGGGAGACTCCTATTGACCTTTAGGTCAATGGGGTAAGGTCACACTGGCTCATAACAAACAGTAAATGTGTTTATGCACATTATCTTTGATCTACTATCATGCAAATAGGTCTAATGGTTACTTTAGACAAGGAAAGAGGCCTATTGATTTTGAGGTCACCTAGGGAACAGGTTAAAGGTGAAGGTCACAGGGGCTTGTAACACAAAATACACTTCTGCAATAACATTCACTACATGTGTGCTATCTCGTATTGAGACGTCACACCAGAAAGGGAGAGAAGTAGAATGCAATAGGCATTAGGCCAACTTAAAAATTTGATTCACTGAATATATTTTTTTCATACTAAAACAGCAATTAACATTTTTTATAACTTCTATTTTACAATTTACCAAGTTTCTGTTCTATCGGTCGTTCTACTTTTGAGCAACATGGGCACATAAAAGTACTCAACAAGTTCATAAACACAAACATTCAACATGTGTTCAAATAAATTTTAGCATATTTGTTTGTATTAAAAATTTTCCTGAAATAAAGTCCAATCGGGACAGGTTATTTCAAGTGAACATGTGTATATCCCCTGACACAATAAGTGCGCACACTTCTTATACATGAATTTTTCATGAAACATTTTCTGCAAATTGGGAGTAAGTAAAAGCTTTTTTTGAAAATAAATTAAAACGTGTTTACACAAACACAAACGCAGTCGTCAGATTCACTTTGCAATTTATGTAGTCATTTAATGAAGAGAACCAATAAAATGTATGAAAAATGGATCAATTTTAGTTGAAGTTTTGAAATGCAATTGTATATGTTTTTCATCATTTTGGTTGTGTTTGTTTTAGTTTACACAGATCAAGTTCCTCTCTTTTCTGATATATTTCGCCTAAATAGGCTTTTTTCAAAGTTTGTTTTAACAAATTAACTACATATTTCTTTTAGTTTTCAAGCAAAGTTAACCAAAATACTTGGAGCGCATATGTGTGAAGTCATCAGAAGAGCCTCGTTGTTAATGTTAAAAAAATTTATTGATACAGGACACCCTCGATATGAGGGAATTGTATGATACACTGAAAAATGTCCAAAATCAGCCAAAGTATCAGCAAGTTATGTATAATTACGCCATTAAAGCAAAGTTAATGCCAGTAAAAAAACTTATATTGAAACGTAAGCTTAGGTTAATTTCAATATTGTATCTTCTTATTTTGATTACATGAACTGGGTCCTGGTCAATTATATGTCTCCAATTTTAGGGTGGCATCTACATCCTGCAGGTGATTGACTGGTATTGTGCAAGCTTCTCTCTGATGCTGATCTCTCTCTTTGAGGTGGTTGCCATTGCTTGGGTGTATGGTAAGAAAGTCTCGTTTTCTATTGGTCTAATCATATATGTCAATTTAAGTGTTTTAAATAAAAAATAATATCTTCTTTTATTTTTGAGTGGATCAAATTGTAAGAAAATCTCATATTTTGTGGATGCATTATATAAGTACACATGTAAAATGAAATTTGTAATTATGCTGATTGTAATCTGGGCTGTCATGGCCATCAATGATATGAGCCTACATTAACTCGGGCTGTCACAGTTTTTAACCGTTTTCACGAGATTTGAAAGGGCCATACATTAAGCAGCAACAATTGGTAATGTCAAAAGGTGATGAGGCATCACAGTCTTCTTGACATATATGTGGATAAACAGTACAAACATCATATGTCTGATTGATAGTATGCCCATTTCTGGAGACAGACAATTTGAACATGGCTTATAGTAAATAAATACACGTTTTTGTTTTGTACAGGTGTGGATCGGTATTACAAAGATATCGAACTGATGATAGGATACAGACCCACGCGTCTTTGGAGTTACATGTGGAGATTTGTCACTCCTGCAGTTATCCTGGTGTGCAAAATGCTTGTTTACTTATTTGCCTCCATTTTAGTGGATTGCAATAAGGCTGATCCTCCATCGATTTGTGAGTCAGTCAGTATGAGATTAACCGTAATTGAGATGCAACATCTTACATCAGTAAATCTGTCCACCAAGCTTTGATACTTACATGGATGATGTCTTTGAACACACCCACATCACCTGACCTCATTTTGACCTAGACATTGACCTACTTTTGAACTTAAAGTAATTCTAAAGGTCCAAATTCTTGGGTAAGCCAAAACAAAATGTGCTCTCAATACTGCGTCATACAAAACTTTGATAATTTGATGGATGTGATCTATAAACACCCCCAACCCACCCACATCACCTGACCTCATTTTTACCTTGATATTGACCTACTTTTTAACTAAAACTTATTCACAAGGTTCAAATTCTTGGTTAGTTTAAATTAATATTTTTTGTCTAAAATCAACAACTTCCTGCAGAGCTTTGATACTTGTACCGATGATATTTGTACACACTCTCAAAAACATCACCTGACCTAATTCTTACCTTGATTTTGACCTGTCTAAAACTTCTTCCAATGTGCCCATAGACCAATACTGATAAGGCTTCCACTTGGAGCATATGGCATTTATGGAAAACCATCTTATTACGGATGTACTCAATTTTAATTTGTTTAGACATGTAAAAGAAATTATAATGTCTGTTTAATTACAAGCAGAACATAATTTTGACTAATATTTTATGAAACACTTGTCTGTAAATGATTTTCTTTGTTAATTATCAGTGCTGTGTCTAAATCAATCTAATTTCTTTAAATGCACTGTTCACATGTTCATCAATATCCAGTAAAATAGCAATATCTTTGCATTTTAATAACAAACATGGCATTTCCACCTAGTAACCAAATCAGAAAATTTCATTTGCTCAACAACAAAAACTTATTTATATATAGATGTTACTGGTATATTACCTTCTAATACAACTTTTAATGAATTCTTACATTATATTTATCACAAGTACTAGCCTAGTATGTTGATTGAAATTAAATGTTTTCCTTGTCTGTATTTTAATCTTGAATAGTGCAAAGTCAAACCATTAATGGTTATATTAAAAGTCTTTTTAGGAAAATAACACCTATTCGACGAATGAAAATGAAGATTGTTAAGTAAAAACCAGTTTTAGGGGGAAATTCCTCGATTTTAACAATTTATCAGCGGATGAGTGATGCATTATAGTGTTTTACTGCAAAAGAATAAAAAAACAAGAAGTAAGATTATAAGTTATTGTCTCTTATCTCAAAATAATGAGATACTAGTATTTCACTATTTCTGTACCCCCGTTTTCCAGTTTATCTGGGTGTTCAGCGTAGCCACCTTGGGCCCTGTGTCATACGGCAAGAAGGCGTATCCTCAGTGGGCAATCACGCTAGGCTGGTGCCTGGGCTCCATATCTATCATCCCCATCCCTGCCTACATGATCTACGCCATATATAGGGAGGAGGGGACCATAGGGGAGGTATATTGTATAGGATGTTGTATCATACTGTAGGTGTGGAGACGAAGTAATAGAGGGTGTTAATATGAGCCTTGTTTTGTGAAATGTGGGCTCAATGCATGTGTCTAAAGTGTAGTCCCAGATTAGCCTGTGCATTCTGCACAGGCAAATGAAGGCCGACACTTGCTGTCTAACCCTGAATTTTGTTTCAAAATGACTTCTTACTAACCAAAAAATGCCACATAAAAGCGGAAAATGTGTTGTCCCTGATCAGGCTGTGCAGACTGCACAGGCGTATCTGGGATGACATGCATATGCATTGTGCCCAGTTACCCAGAAAACGGCTCATATGCTTGACACTTGGGAAGACTTTCTTACAGCAAAAGATGATAACATGGTTAGACATGGGGAGACTTTGATGATAAATGATTATTATTTTATTGACACTTGGGAATACTTTCAAACAGTAAAGGGTGATTATGTGGTTGACAATTATGAATACTTTCTTAGTGATTATATGGTTGACACTTTGCGAGTCTTTCTAATGGTCAAGAGCAATTATATGGTTAACATTATGGGAGACTTTCTTATAGTAAAAGTTGATAACATGCATGACACTTGGGGGAACATTGAACAATGCCTGTTTACGTTACAACAATATTTAAATGCTGATACTGTTTCAGCGCATCAACAAGCTGAAAAAGCCGTCACCAAAATGGGGACCTCGAAAAGAAGAACATCGCAATGAATATTTAGCATCTCTGCATCAGGATCAAGCCCTTATTCCCTTCCAACTCCCTGTGGTTGACCAAAATCCAGAAGAAAAAATATTATTATCATAAACAGGGTTTGCAGAGACCTTAAAAAGTGATTTGAATTGGAGGTTAACCTTGAAAGGTGCTTCAGCTCCAAAGGTCTTTCACAATGAAATCTTAAATACCAATGCCATTTCCAAGATCCATATAAATTTGATGAATATGGATCTTAGAAATGGCATCAGATTTAATCCAGGTAGTTTGTTGTTTAAAATGTGGTAAGGGTTTAAATTGTGGATGAAAAGAAACAGGTTACTGATGAAAATTGACAAATCTGGTTTTAACCAGTATTGCCAGTTAGGGAACCGCACCATTTTCCATGGTGGAGGTTTGTTATGTCCTGGCAGCTATTTATATGTATCGCTGCATGTAAAACTATAGCTGTGAATATGCTTATTGATTATATTGGTTTGAGGAAAAGATGCCCAACCAATAATAACAATTAAGGTAATCAGAAAAATAAAGGCATTACTTTTTCAATGAAACAATGGAAATGTTATTTCTAAGATGAGCACAGAAGTCGCATTATTGTTTATTTTTCCTTGATAGCGGTGTATTTATCTCGGAAAAAAATACTTCCAATATTAAAAAAGTTATGCATCACATTGCATGTTCTCTGCAATAAAGAACAATTAGTATACAATAACTAAAATAATGTAAAATAAACTTTGTGTAAAATATAATTTAGTTATACCAATTACTTTATGTGCTTCAATTTTACTTTGATGTACTGCAATTTCACGGGAATGGTTGCTATTGATAATCAATATTTTCTTCGTTTGATCGAGCGTGGTGCATGTTTGACACTTGCTGTTTTAATTTGTTGAAAATATTTCATAATTATGTAAAAGCATATTAATTGAATTAAAATTGGATATGAAACATGACCATGTCTGTCATAATTGAGTTAGTTGAGCCACATACTGTAGTTAAAGATCTTTTTGCATTTTTAGTGACTACAACATATATTCAGGATTTGTTATTTATTCTCTGTAAAACTCATATAGATTAAATGCTCAAAATTAAAAGTGTTGAAAGCAATTTTCCCAGGCTTTCAGCAACATCAGTGAGTGAAAAACTTTTATATTTTATTTGTTTTCTAAGAAAAATGCTTTATGGTATTTCCCTTAGAGCAATTTTTTATGCCCCCGATAGGGTGGCATATAGCAGTTGAACTGTCCGTCAGTCTGTCCATCTGTCTGTCCGTCCGTCTGTCGGTCTGAAAACTTTAATATTGGCCATAACTTTTGCAATATTGAAGATAGCAACTTGATATTTGGCATGCATGCGTATCTTATGAAGCTGCACATTTTGAGTGGTGAAAGGTCAAGGTCATTCTTCAAGGTTAAAAGTAAAAAATACAATCCAAGGGAAGTAATAAGCTTAAAAGGGAGATAATCTCTAAACCTGCCAAATGATATATTGAAATTTTATTTCAAAGTGGCGCAATAGGGGGCATTGTGTTTCTGACAAACACAAATTTTTTTCTATTTATTTGATGTTTTTTATTATTCTTTGAATATTAACCAACTTTTATTAACTGAGAATCAAGAAAATGTCTATATTTGCATAAGGTATCATTTCATACTTATTAAAAGATGCTATTTTTGGCATTAGCCGTCAAAATGGCACCTTAAGGTAAATTTAAGGTAGAAACATAAGCTTTAGATATTTATACAATTTTGGGAGGTCAATATAATGTGTGAGTGTTTGTATTATTAAACAGAGTTAATAAATAATATGTTGTATGTTCAATGTCTGTATACAGTAGCCATATCTTCAAGTCAGAATCAATAGCTGGATATTTTGCAGATTTTTTATCATGTATAAATGTTATTTTTCTTTGGAGGAGGTTTTGATGTTACTGATTTTTGTAATAGGCCATAAAAATGTTCAATGTTGATTAAACGTTTTTGCTAGTTTATATAAAAAAATGCAAAGACATCAACTGCATAGTCTTGTTTTTTTCAACGACAACAAATCAAAATCACTCCTGAAGGAGTGTTTCACCCTTAAAACAACATCGAACAAAATATTTGTAGAATTCTACATAAATAATATTGTTTAGTATATAGTGTTTGTTGAAGAAGCATAGTGTATTTGAGTGAGCATGGGTTGTGACAATGGCACAAAGCTTGATAAGGTTGGTGCTAGTAGTAGTGCAAACAAAAATGTATCAAATGTACCAATCGACTTGCCTAACTGCCATGTACCCATTTGGGAGTATATATAGAAACAAAATGTTGGAACATAGTAAATGTTTAAAGACTATTAGAATCAGCTAAAATGTATTACATGTACTTAACATTTGCTACTGTTTAGTTAATCATTCGATAACATAGTACTTACATGATATTCACTATTGACTTATTCTTTATTTGCCCTCTAATATTAATTAAACTTAATCCAATGTTAACCATTACGTATTTGCATAATTTGTTTATGACCATGCTATGCATTTAACAATTGCATAGTTTTGTACCAACTGTGTTGAAAAATGCTGCATTTGCATTTTCAGCTTGTGTGAGTTTGTTTACAGCAAAAATGTGACTTGCTTCTCAGCTCTACTATAACCAGTAACCATTTTAAGTATTTTCATTAAAACAAGTGTTTCTGTTATTATTAAAACTAGTTTCCCTGTAAACATTGTGTTCTTTATTGAAGTTTCAAATGAACTTTGCTATATAATAATGTGACCAAAGGGACATGCAGGAAAAAAAGATTGCTAGACCAGAAAACTAGCATTGTACAAATGTATAACATGCATGATTATAGCATTAAACCTAGAGATACACATACTATGCGTTATATGTTGTGTGGTGCGTTATATGTTGTGTGGTAAGTAATAAAATATTGTATTTAACATAAATCACAGACTGAAGGATGGACAGGTCAATCACTACTAGAATGTACATAGACATAGTTTGGAGCATAACTATGTCCTCTGTGTTGGGGGGGGGGGGGGTGAAATAAATAACTGAGTGTGTAACAATCTGTAACATTTTTATAAAAATTTCAATCACAGGTGTATGGAATAGTCTCATGCTACATTTCAATTTTGATAACAAGATGCACACTTTAAAATGAGGAAAACTACAATGTGACATTGACATTGAATGTTTTACTAGTTGAACTACATGATACTCATCAATATGCGATAAAATCAAATAGTAATGCATATGTAACTATAAGGGGCATGTATATACCTTAAAGGCTGTTTTTTTGTCAAAATAACTTGTTTATACAACTTGGATCAATATGTATATAATTTGAGAAAACAAGCCATGAGATCAACATGGATATAATAAATAACATAAATGCAGCCTAAGAAGCTGCATACAAACATCCCAATTGTAACCATAGGTATACCATAATTAACATTGTACCAAATTTTGCATAACAAGTTAAACATAACATATTACATTTTCTACTTAACATGTATGAATGAAATACGTTTTTTTTATATATCAATGAACAGGAAAATTGCCTAAATTTATTTATGTTGCAAGACAGAATTCAATGAAACATCCAATTGAGCAACAATCTGGAAAAAGAGGGTGTAATCCATGTGCTTAAATGTCCTCCATTATTTGCCTTTGAAGTCTGCATCGGCTAATCAGGGACGACACTTTCCGCTTATACTGGATTTACACTAAATAAAGGCTTCGTTGAAACAAAATATACCATAAAAGCGGAAAGTGCAGTTCCTGATTAGCCTGTGTGGACCTCACCGACTAATCTAGGAAGAAACTTAACACACATGTATAAAGCCCATTTGTTCCCAGAGTGCGGCTCAAATGTAATCTGAACAGGTGAAATGTATGAAAATACAAAATGTAATCTGAACAGGTGAAATGTATGAAAATACTGAACAGGTGAAATGTATGAAAATACCAAATGCATGTTTGTATCAATAAATACAGTTTTATCCTATTACTGGATGAAAATTGATAGTTATAGATAACAATGATCGTATAAACTTTAGCTTCAAACTAAGATTTTAGATTACACATGGGGGTTTTCCAAAAAATTGAGAATCTGTTTTTGTCAACTAAGGAAGAACAAAATTGTAAAAAATACAAAATTTTATAATTATTAAGGAAAAGGGAGGAAATAATAGGATAAATAGAATATTATGTGAGTTTTGGATAAAGATCAAGTTTATCATGCTCAGCTCGAACCATGATAGCGCTCGGCAACCCTCACGCTCCCCTGGTTTTAAGCCTTGCATGATAAACTTGATCTTTATACCAAACTCACTTAATATTCTATATAAGTACATTTTCAGTACATAATCATTTCTCATATAAGTAGAAGCTGTGTTTGGATGACATAATCAATAAGACATACATTTAAAAAAAATATATTTGTGCATGATTTACTATTAAGTATTTGATACAATAGATTACTCTATTATCCAGTTTAAAGATGTAAAGACACTAATTGTAATAACCCAAAGGTATTGTAAGTTTTGAGTGAAAAAAGGTCGTATTCACATGTCTGTATCAGAAGTAGTATAAAATTTTATCTATACATTTTTGTGTCAGAAACAAGTGAGAGAATTTTATGTTACTATTTTAATAAACATGTATTGATAAATGCCATCATAGAAGAGTTGTTTATTACTGATATCACCAATACACTCGGTAACTTCAGGACTTTGGTACCTGAAGGTGCGGCTCATACTGGTAGTTTTATTAAGTAGCCTGACCACAATCCCGTGCATAGAATGCTTATTTATATCAGAAAATGACCAAACTGATTTTGTTGTTTAGCACTTGATAAATGTCTCATAAACAATTTTCAATATTGTTAATATCACTTTTATACCTATTAACATGAGGGTTTTCTTAATTAAGCCTGTTAAACTTAACCGAAAACCCTGTCATAGAGCGCTATTTCATGTCATGTATGGTAAATACCAGTTTAGAAGTCTTAATTTATTACTAATACCACCATTACAGGTTAAGCTACAGGTTTGATTTAGTTAGATTTGCGTTAAGCGCACAAACACTTGAGAGTGTGTCTAATGTACTGAAATACCCATTATAGATAAAGCTAACGTTCTTTATAAATACCCATTATAGATAAAGCTAACGTTCTTTATAAATACCCATTATAGATAAAGCTAACGTTCTTTATAAATACCCATTATAGATAAAGCTAACGTTCTTTATAAATACCCATTATAGATAAAGCTAACGTTCTTTATAAATACCCATTATAGATAAAGCTAACGTTCTTTATAAATAACCATTATAGATAAAGCTAACATTCTTTATAATGTACTGAAATACCCATTATAGATAAAGCTAACATTCTTTATAATGTACTGAAATACCCATTATAGATAAAGCTAACGTTCTTTATACCGAAATACCCATTATAGATAAAGCTAACGTTCTTTATATGTACTGAAATACCCATTATAGATAAAGCTAACGTTCTTTATAAACTTATATTTTTTTGCATTTGCATAAAAATTAAAGAACACAAACCCATGTTCCAGTGTTATAGGCCGTAAAAGAGGGTGAACAAAGTCCATAAAAAGAATCCAGAATATCGTGTAATCTATAGGCAATCTAAAGGCAAAGAAGCCACTTTGGTGTTAGCTTGTCTATGTTTTTTTACTGTTAAGCCACATGATGAGGTGGGTGGAGTGATCATTGTCCAGACGAGATATAAATTCTTTCAAAACATACTGTTTTCTGATTTTGATTCTCAAAACTTGGTGACCTCTACATGTAAAATGCATCCCAGATTTTTGCTCCTTATGTCCACTTCTGGCCCAGTTGATATCTTCATTTCCTGTAGACTTTTCACACTCTGCAATAAACAAGATTGTTTATTGCAATTGCATTTTTTTAAACTCACACATACACACATGCATGAGCACAAACCTAAAATACAAATTAACTCAGTTATTCAGAAATTTTGAAACAAATTACAAAAGAATGAACACTTGAAATGGTCCCTATATCTTATTTTTTCTTAAGGATAACAGACTTAGGTCCAAAATAACACTTTACACCTTATATATAAACATAAAATTTCCATCATTGTGATTAACTGACTCAAAATTTTAATGAAATATTTAATGTATCTCCACAAATTTATTCTACTTATATGATGTAAGCAAAGAAATTTTATTTGCAGTATAAAAACTCAAGCTTCTTTTCTTACAACAGACTTAAGACCTATCATTAAATTGTTATATATTACAAATAAGCCATGCAAACGCTAAAAAATAATTTATTCATGTCTCTAAGGCATAATACCATGGTGAAGGCTTACCCCTAGTTTCAAGGCCTGTCTCTAAGGCATAGTACCATGTTGGAAGGTTTACCCCCAGTTTCAAGGCCTGTTCATGTCTCTATAAGCCATAATAGCATGGTGAAGGTTTACCCCCAGTTTCAAGGCTTGTCTTTTAAGGCATAATATGATGGTGAAGGTTTACCCCTAGTTTCAAGGCCTGTCTCTAAGGCATAGCAACACGTTGAAGGTTTACCCTAGTTTCAAGGCCTTTCTCTTAAGGCATATTATCATGGTGAAGGTTTACCCCCAGTTTCAAGGCCTGCCTCTTAAGGCATAATATGATGGTGAAGGTTTACCCCTAGTTTCAAGGCTTGTCTCCAGGCATATTTCCATGACAAAGGCTTACTCCTCGTTTTAAGTTCTGTCTCTAAGGCATATTACCATGGTAAAGGTTTACCCCTAGTTTCAAGGCTAGTCTCTTCAGGCATAGTACCATGACGAAGGCTTACCCCTAATTTCAAGTTCTGTCTCTTAGGCATATTACCATGGTGAAGGTTTATCCCCAGTTTCAAGGCCTGTCTCTTCAGGCATAATACCATGACGAAGGCTTACCCCTGGTTTCAAGGTCTGTCTCTAAGGCATATTACCATGGTGTAGGCTTACCCCTAGTTTCAAGGCTAGTCTCTAAGGCATACTACCATGATGAAGGCTTCCCCCTAGTTTCAAGGCCTGTCTCTGAGGCATAGTACCATGCTGAAGGTTTACTCCCAGTTTCAAGACCTGTCTCTTAAGGCATAATACCATGATGAAGGCTTACCCCTCGTTTTAAGTTCTGTCTCTAAGCATATAACCATGATGAAGGTTTACCCCTAGTTTCAAGGCTAGTCTCTATGGCATATAACCATGGTGAAGGCTTACCCCCAGTTTCAAGGCCTGTCTCAAGGCATATTACCATGGTGAAGGTTTACCCCTAGTTTCAAGGCCTGTCTTTAAGGCATAGTACCATGTTGAAGGTTTACCCCCAGTTTCAAGGCCTGTCTCTTCAGGCATAATACCAAGGCTTACCCCTCATTTCAAATTCTGTCTCTAAGGCATATACCATGGTGAAGGTTTACCCCTAGTTTCAAGGCTAGTCTCTAAGGCATATTATCATGGTGAAGGCTTATCCCTAGCTTCAAGGCCTGTGTACTAAGGCATAATAGCATGGTGAAGGTCTACCCCTAATTGCAAGGCCTGTGTACTAAGGCATATTACCATGGTGAAGGCTTACCCCTAGTTTCAAGGCCTGTGTACTAAGGCATAATACCATGGGAAGGCTTACCCCTAATTTCAAGGCCTGTGTACTAAGGCATATTACCCTGGTGAAGGCTTACCCCTAGTTTCAAGGCCTGTCTCTAAGGCATAATACCATGGGAAGGCTTACCCCTAATTGCAAGGCCTGTGTATTAAGGCATAATACCATGGTAAAGGCTTACCCCTAGTTTCAAGGCTCGCTCTAAGGCATAATACAATGGTGAAGGCTTACCCCTAGTTTCAAGGCCTGTGTATAGCTTCGTACATCTGTCTGTGTAGCCATGTCACGGCAATTTGTAGCGGATTTCTTTCTTCTGACGATTAGGACATCAGAGGACCCATGGTCTTGGAGGGACAGACGGGGTTTTATCTGATCTATGGAACCTGAAATTTGTAAACCAAATCTATTCAAGTATAACGCTGCATTTGGTATGTCATACAAATTATTTATTTGTTAAAACTTGCATCCAAATCTATCTTAGTAATAAGGATAAAATTCCACTTGTAGTGACATTTCAAAAGTATTTTAGTTATACCATGGCAGTCATTTAATTTGAATAGAAATTTTCCTGAGTAAGCTAGCTTTGGTCCAGTTCTAAGCTCATATGCTTACACCAGTAATTGGCAGCTGCCCTACTTGACTCAGGCCACGTATGGCCTTAGACATACTTTTATGATCAATAGCAAAACAATGAGTTGGGTATGTATTACGCTATGGGTATGTATTACGCTATGAAAAATTATCAGATAATACTTACCAGTTGGAATCATGACATTGAGGGTTGCTGTAGGCAGTGATTCAGGATGGCCTTCTGGCGCAATTCCTGTGGCCTCTTGGGCGACATCTGTCGATTGTGCCTGAGAAGACTGGCCTCAGACAGCTTGTGTAACCGCGCATCTGATGTTGTAAAGTCAACACGGTCGGCGACTGCGTGAACAGGGCTTTGCTCGATGTCTACAGAAAGAGTGTGTGTGTTGACCGCAGGGTAGTATTCCACCTGCTTCCAGTGCTTTATAAAGTGCTGGTCCCCAGTTGTTGGTCGACAAACACGCCTCCTTGACTCGCTGAAAACAGATGCATGAAAATCAAAATTCATTGACAGATTGATTTGTAAGCTGAATAGAGAGAATCTTGTAGGAAGGTCAATAAAAGGCGGAAACAAACACACTTAATTTATTCCCCATGTTTTATACTACACCCCTTGCTGGCTAAAGCACAATAAAGCACTCACTAGGATCACCCAAAAATTACATGACACTTACTAGCATCACCCAAAAATTACGTCATACTCACTAGGATCACCCCAAAATTACATCACACTCACTGCAATCACTCACACATTACATCACACTAACTAGGATCACTCACACATTACATCACACTCACTAGGATCACCCAAACATTACATCACACTCACACAAACATTACATCACACTCACTAGGATCACACACACATTACATCACACTCACTAGGATCACACATACATTACATCACACTCACTAGGATCACACACATGTTCATTAACACTCACTAGAACACATTCACATTACCGTAATTACTCTATGTTTTCGGACACTTAAAAATAATTAATTTTTTTCGTGTCCGAAAACTTAGATAAGAAATATATTCACAAAATACAGGTGTCCGAAAACTTAGAGTAGAAAATTGAAGTGTCCGAAAATAGCGTCAATTGTATCAACGACTACTGGTAATAGCACGCACTGGTAAAATACCATGTCATATAGTATAAATTACAGTTATATATGTTTGCACTGCATTTTAAATACTTTAAAATGTTAAATTTATTTGACAGAAAGTAACTACAAGGTTGTAATTTGACCAACGAGTTCAAAGATGAGCATGTGATGTACCGATACTCGCTAGTATGAACCTGTAATTAACACACAAAAAAAGCAAACTATGAATTCTTTGTTTGCTCATTTCCGATAGTTGTTGTCTCACACCTTCCATTGTTCGTAAAACTTGCAATATGGTGCATCACACTTTGAAGCGTTTAGTATTTGTCACAGTTATTTTACTGAGAAGGGGTAGTGCCATTGCGGTAGATAATTGAACTGTTAATTGGCACTACCCCTGGTAATTGTCATTATAACGCTTATGCTATCGGGCGAAACCATTGTTTAATACCGGTTTACATGGTAATTTACCCAATAGCGCAAATGTAACGGTCCGTTGCCCTCAGGCATGCACCTGCCATGTTTTATGATATTAATCTGGTTGAAAAACCCCATGATCAAAGAGTCATTAGATATCGAAAACAGGGCCGAAATTTGGTAAAAAGGCGCTGTAAAATATGGACGAAAACTCGTGTGTCCGAAAATTAAGAGTCATGAAAAATAATTATTTTTCCTTAAAAAAGGGGTGTCCGAAAACTTAGAGTGTCCGAAAACATAGAGTAATTACGGTACACCACACTCATAAGCATCACCCACACATAACATCAAACTCACTAAAATCCTAAAGTCTGCCAAACATTACATCATACTCACTTAAATCACCCACACATAACATCACACACACTACAATCAACAAATCATTGCATAACACTTACAAGTAACACTCACATATAACACCACAGTCACTGAGATCACCCACACCTTACATCACACCCACTAGCATCGTCCACACATTAAATCACACTCACAAGCATCACCCACACATAACATCAAACTCACTAGAATCAACAACACATAACATCACATTCACTAGGATCACAAACACTTTACATCAAACTCACAAGTATCACTTACATATTACATCAAACTCACTAGTATAAATCCCACATTACAGAATCAAACAAACATACATCACACTCACTAGGATCACTCAATAATTGTACACACTGACTAGGATCACCCACACATCACACTGACTAGGATCACCCACAAACCACACTCACTAGAATCAACCACACTATACCACACTCACTAGAATCAACCAAACATTACATCACACTCACTTAAATCACTAACAAATTAAATCATAATCACTCAAATCAACAAAACATTACATCACACTCACAATGATCACCTACACATTACATCACACTAGGACCACTCACATGTTACATCACTCTCACTAGGATCACTAAAACATTACATCACACTCACTAAGATCACTCAAACAATACATCACACTCACTAGAATCAACCAAACACTACATGACACTCACTAGAATCAACAAAACATCACACTCACACATTACATCTCACTTACTCGGATTGCCCAAACATTACATCACACTCACTAGGAATACGCACACTTAACATCACACTCACTAGGATCACTCAAACAATACATCACACTCACTAGAATCAACCAAACACTACATCACACTCACTAGGATCAATCAAGCATTACATCACACTCACTAGGATCACTCAAACAATACATCACACTTACCTGGATTGCCCAAACATTACATCACACTCACTAGGATTAAACACACTTAACATCACACTCACTAGGATCACCCAAACATTACATCACACTCACTAGGATCACCCAAACATTCCATCACATTCATTAGGATCACACTTAAATTCAATCATGCTCACTGGGATCATCCCACTGACCTGTATAAATGACCCCTGTAGAGTACAGATCTTTCTGAATGCAAACAAGGGTATGGGAAGCACAGTGAGGACCAGTAGTGTGATACCCAGTATCGCTGACCAGCGGGGAAATGCAGGTCCTCCAAGATCCAGGCCCGTCACAATGGTTGATACAAGAATGAACTGGAAAAAAGCCAGAGAAAAGTTATGCTGAAAAGCATCCAATGGGTATATTTGTTACAAACACTTATGCTTGTATATAGAAATTATCAGTATGTTTAATGGAGGAAATATTTTCAAGGGCCATAATTTTGGTAACAACCCAATTTCTTCCTTTAGGAATAATAAGTGTGAGCTTGACCTTTGAGCTGTTGGAACAGTTGTTATGTGCATGATGCATTAAAATAATGCAACCAATAACACACCAAATTCAAATGGAAACATGAAAAAATGAGACGTGTCTAGCTAAAATGGGCATTATGCCATAAGCTGCAAGTGAAGCTCCATACCAGCCTGTGCAATTGGTCAGTCTGGTCAGGAGATATGCTGTCCGCTATAAAGTCATGCAAGGTTTTGTGGTCTCGTTAGCGGAGAGTGTAGTTCCAGACCAGACTACGCACATGCAATTTGAGAGCCAGCTGGTCATATATGTCATAAGACTCATTTTTGCATGATGAAGGTCAAACGTGCCCAACACACCAGCATGATGAGGGGGGAGACGACACTCCACATGGCCTTCCACCAGCACGACACAGGTCGACCAATCATGCGCTGGATGTCAAAGCACAGCTTACGCACACCGTACACCCATGCCAGGCCTACGCACATGAATAAGCCTATGACAAGGTTAGGCATCCCACCACAGTACTCGTCCAGCAACTGTAGTATGTAGAGACCACCCTGGAAACAAAATAATATTGAATATTTTGGCCTCTCTAAGGGAAAACTGGGTTTCATGCATTTGGGTTAAGTGTCATCCCAGATCAGTCTGTGGTTAAGTGTCATCCCAGATCAGCCTGTAGTTAAGTGTCATCCCAGATCAGCCTGTGGTATAGTGTCATCCCAGATCAGCCTGTGGTATAGTGTCATCCCAGATCAGCCTGTGGTATAGTGTCATCCCAGATCAGCCTGTGGTTAAGTGTCATCCCAGATCAACCTGTGGTTAAGTGTCATCCCAGATCAGCCTGTGGTTAAGTGTCATCCCAGATCAGCCTGTGGTATAGTGTCATCCCAGATCAGCCTGTGCAGTCTGCACATGTTTATCAGGGTCAAAACTTTCCCCTTAACAAGATTTTTGATAAAAAGATACTTCCTTTAAAGGACTTTACAGCCTTATCTCTGACAACACTTATGCACAAGCATTGAGCACAATTATCCAAGTGCAAGGCTCATTTGGCAATTTTTTGCACTTCTGAAATGCATGCATCATGTCATCTAGATTTTGAAAGTGCACGATCAAGAAATAGAACTGAAATTCACATGAATATCAAATATCAGTTATACCATACATGAAATATGCACAACTTCTTGTGACCAATGTGATCTTGAACTTACAGCAACAGACATTATTGTTTCAAGCAATATATTGTCCACATTATTATTTGTGGCAATTTATTTCAAAATCATGTAATCAGAGACAAAATTATTCCCCATATATGGAGTATGCACCAACTCCAAGTGTACACTGTGACCTTGACCTTCAAGCAAGCATCATACATGTAATTGGTGATTGATATGTTGTCTTGATATAATGATCATTTGTGCAAAAAAATTTTTTTAATCCTAACATGCACAATAAAATTATGGCCTGGACACAAACGGTTACTTTTGCAATAAACATATACGGAATATGCATACACTTAAAGTGCCCACAGTTACCTTTATCTTGAAACGAGCAACATGGTTTTGCAAGTGAATTATATGTATTGTCTTCATAATATCATGATCATTATTGCAATTTTTTTTTGTTTATATCCCATCATGCACAACAAAGTAATGGTCCAGATAAAAATGTACTTTCCTAATACACATATAAGGAATATGCAAAACTTTCAAATGTTCACTGTGACCTTGACCTTGAAGCAAACATGTTTTGCACAATACACATTGTCTTGATAAATGATCATGTGAACACATTCATATAGAAATCCCATCATGCACAACAAAGTTATGGGTCGGACATCAACATGTACTTGTAACAGGACACAAATGAGGTATATGTATAAACTTCATATGTACACTGTGACCTTGACCTTGAAGGGAGCAACATGGTTGTTTTCATGTGACACGTCGTCTGTATATGATGATCATTTGTGCTAACTCATTAAGAATTCCGATCATGAACAGCAAAGTTATGGGCCAGACATGAAATGAACTTTAACAATATTATACTCATTAGGCAAATGCACTAATTTTTGACGATGCTGCGAAGCACCTCGTCTAAGTTATCATACCATGAAAAATTTCTTCACTATGGCGACCTATGTAAAAGACCGAGCCAGTCCGATTGAGATAGCTCGATTTTTCTAATCGGCATACCTCGATGATTATCATTGATAAAGGTATAGGAAGCTCAGCTATAAATAGGACAGCATATTCTGGGAAAAGATTTAATAATAGTTTGAAAACGTTAATTTTAAATCAGTTATATTCAATCCATTATATGTTTATAGATAATTGAAACAACAATGCATTTTCTGTATTGTAATTGCATGTGTCGTGATTCTGTAAATAAATTGCGAATGAAAACATGTATAATTAACGTTTAACGCGATCATAAGTGTAAAGAAAACGAATTATTTCGAACCTGCCATTTGTAAACGTTATAGCGAGTATGGTATATAAACAGCATAATAGCCATACAACATCTATGAAACTCGCTTTTATGCGTGCTTTCTCATTTTGCATATTTAAAAAACTGTTCAAACATAAATTACAGAGCCACCTCAGTGAACATACTATGTTTGATAATTCATTAGTTTGTTGGATATTGTTTGCTGTTGTAAACGCATATTAGGTCATATCGCGGAGATTTAGTTAACCTAACCATCTGTTCATGGGCAAACTCATTTATTCTAGTGCTCATTCGACTATGTGCTCATACCTACTTTCGGAATCATCATGAAATTATTGCCGTCCTTAACGAACAAACATGCCTAAGCTTATTGAATAAGAGAAAAAATAATAATCAAAAGAGAAAAATTATATGTTCATGCACATGGGCATGTGAAATTACGTCCGTACACATAACATCATTAACTTAGGACAGGAAACAACGAAATATAAAGTTTGGTATGATATGCATGTGAAATTAAAGAGCATGGTGTAATTCAAGAGCATGTCAAGTTTTGAACATATCTGCTGAAACGTAATGTTATAACCCACAAACGTTTTACTGTAACAGAACGTTTTTTTAAGATAAGTGGTACAGAAAATACACGTCGGATATCTTTTTAAAGAAATTTTTTGGTATATTTGATCGGGAATGTAACTCGCCTCCAAGTTTCGCTGATCAATGGGTCAAGTTCCCCATGGGTACCCAATTTTGTTCGTACCCAATTTTTTTCGCACCCAATTTTTTTTCCTACCCAAATTTGTTTTTGTAACCAAATTGTTTTCCGTACCCAATTTTTGGGGGCATAATTTTGTACCCAAAATTTTCGTAACCATTTTTTTCGTACCCACATACACAATTGTGGTGATGTACATTAACTTAAATTGATGCTTGTATATCCATCCTCTTCAAAAGAATCGTTACACCAGTACTGTCAGTACTTTGATTAATTTCCACTGTGTCCTTTACCTTGAAGCAAGCGACGTGTTTGCTGGCTGCACATGGCATGCTGTCTTGATATGATGGTCATTTGTGCATTTTTATTTTGAAATCCCTTCATGCACAAATTATGAGCCAGACACAAACATGTACATGAACTTTGAACATAAACATATATGAATATGCAAATACACCAAGTGTCAACTGTTACCTTAACCTATAAGCCAGAAACATGGTTTTGCACTCGCCAATTTGCGCATCACACAAAGTCATGGTCGTGATATGATGATCATTTGTGACAATTTATTTCAAAATAACATCATGTACATAAAAGTAACGAGCAAGACATGGAATAAACCATAAAACACATACACACAAAACACATGAGTAACACTTTATGCCCTTCTGCAATAATCAGGGTGTTTTTTTTATATATAACTGTATTGAATGTTAACGGGATCTTTTCACGTTTTGGTAAATTGACAAAATTGAAAAAAGTTGTTTCAGATTCGCAAATTTTCGTTTTAGTTATGATATTTGTGAGGAAACAGTAATACTGAACAGGTACCATGGTCTAATATAGCTATTATATGCATCTTTTGACGATTTAAAAACCTGAAAATTATAAAGCGTTGCAACGCGAAACAATTGAATAATTTGGAAAGTTCTTTTGTTGTTGTTTAATTTTGTGAAACTACGAAGATTGCTTATATAAAGTATAAAATTCCTCACTCATGCATACTTGGCAGGATGGCTGAGCGGACTAATTGGTTTTAACTAGTTTTTACTCCAGAACTCCTGGGGCACTGGTTCGAGCCCTGCAGCGGGATACTTTTTGTTCTTTTTTTTTTAAATTTTATTTTTGATTTTTTACATTTATCAATATAAAGCATTTAATGACAAACTTTAAAACATGTCAAAATCTGTGAAAAGGCCCCTTTAAATATGCATACAAGTAAATGAAGGCATCATGGTACCCTCAAAATTGGAAGGTCCTTAATTCTGCATAAAATGTTGGCCTTATAATTATGTCAATCACAACTGTGTTTAAATAAATATCTTCAACCTTAAAACATGTTGTTGTTTCATTTCGGATTTTAGAAACAATGTTTTTCTCCATTATATAATGAAGTTAACACATGCTGATGCATGATACATGAAAAACTTTTAACATGAACGCTGGAATTGTGGGTAAAGTATATTTACCCTGGTTGTCAATGGCAATCCCAGAAGGTACAAAATGGAGCAGACGGCAATGAGCACAAGGATACGGGACTTCCGGAAGAATTCCACTTTCTCATCCATCATGACGGTGACGATGATTTCCGTCATGACAAGGAGTGAGGACATTCCCATCATGACGATCATCAAGAAGAAGAATGCTGACCACATAGCAGACGGCATAAAGTGGGTAACGGCCGCAGGAATGGCGACGAACACTAGACCAATATCTGAACTAGGTCGCTCACCTGAGACACATTGACACTAAACTGTTATGTGGAGATTTTTATGTTTGTGTAATAACTCTAGTTTTTATCTAGGTTTTTTACTCTGTATTACACAGACTTATTGTGGTCTCACTCAGACAGAACAAATTAAAGATTTAAGTTTTACTTAAAAAATAAAAAACAACAAGTAAAACTAAAGTGGGGTTAATTTTGAAAACAGGGACATGACTTGAGCACTCTTTGTACAGGACCACTATAGGATGTTGCACGCCAAAGATAAAACCTGTGACCCTTCTGGTTTAATAGAATAAAATTATTTATGATGTAAGTTTATATAAAGCATGCGACTCCTGGACATTTACAAACTCAGAAGGGAACACTATAGGATCACTATAAGGTGTTACTTGACAAATAATTGAGTCGCGTTCTGAGAAAACTGGGCTTAATGCATGTGCGTAAAGTGTTATCACAGATTAGCCTGTGCAGTCCGCACAGGCTAAATAGGGATGACATTTTCCGCCTAAACTTGATTTTTGGTAAGGAGGGACTTCATTGAAACTAAGAATACCATAAAAGCGAAAAGTGTCGTCCCTGATTAGCCTTACGCATATGCATTAAGCCCAGTTTTCTCAGAACGCGACTCAATTTATCCCTGTGCCATGCGGTTTCAGAGACAAAAAAGTGTTCACCACATGCATATAAGGAAAAAAGGTAACCCCAAGGACATGGCTAGTTTTGAAGGGCATGATCTGAAAAAAATTAGTAGAGGACTGCAAGACAATATAACCAAATATTCCAGCCCTGACCCTTATGGTTTCAGATAAAATGTATACAGTTTTCTTTTAAATTTAATTTTATTTCTGGCACAATGGGGATTTATACATGTAGACTGCACAGGCTAATCTTGGACGTCACTGCGCACCTGAATTACACACAGATTTGTCAGATTGCGGCTCATCATGTGACTGAAATACTAATGACAAGAGCAAAAACTCCAAGAAACAACGTTATAACTCACTGGATGTAATGACATTCTCTACCGTCGTATCCAGTTGATGGGCAAGAATGCCAAGGGAGGCAAACACTGTGAACCCAGCCAGAACACTCATCAGGGTATCAATAACACAGATGAGGATCGCATCCCTGGAACGCATAAACACAGAAATGCTTCTTTGATCATTTTGGGATGATGACCCAAGAAATAAGGAATTATAGATTAAATGAACTTTAAATTGGGAGATTTTGTTTAAAACTGTTTGATTAATAAGATTTAACTTTGTTCAAAAATTTCATAAATGATTTATAAAAAACAGCCAAAGGTGTTGACAAAACATATTGTTAAGCAACTAGGAAATATTGCTACAGATTGCATTGTGGGAAATTAAAACAAGAAAACATGTATGTAACTATTGTGGCTAGAACAGCCTTAACATGACCAAATCAATTAATAGGTCTTAAGGACTCTAAAACATAGTTAAAATACAGAAGTTTAAAAAAAAAAGCGCACCTGTAAATGTTATTATGAAACTTGTTATAGCTGGACAGGGTGCTAAGTCCCCCAGCGCAGGCAGACAGGGAGAAGAACACCTGGGAGGCCGCATCACTCCATACGCGCAGTGATAGAAAGTGGTCCCATTTAGGGGTCAAATAAAAATGGATCCCCTCCAGATGGCCCTCCACAAGCAGCGCGCAGACGAGAAGCGCGAGCAGGAGGATTATGGGAATGATGATGACAAAATAGGCAACCTGAAATAAAATTAGCAGCACTCTGGTAAAAAAGGGGCTAATACATGTGCATGAAGTGCAGTCCTATATTAGCCTGTGTAGAACACACAGGATTATCAGGGAGGACTCTTTCCATTTTTGCTTTATTTTTATTTTAACTGACTTGCTTAAAATGGAATCCTTGGGATCCTGAATTTCTTGTGACTAACAACCTCCAATTAAGTGCACTGAACACAGTTTTACGTTTGTAGAAATATTACTTATATGGATTGCAAAAAAATAATCTGCAGACATGCATATAATACACAAAATAATCAATCTCCATAGCTCATTTAACAAGAAACCGGGTGATGCTCCCCAAATTTTTTTTTGTCACAATATTGCACTATATATTCAGATAAAAGGAACTGTCTTGAGGGGCATAACTTAACAAAATAATCATCTAACCAGAACCCACAAATAACATGCGCATCTCCTCAAGGTAGTTCAGCTTCCCATAAAGCTCCAGTGTATTCCAGTCAGTAGTTTGGGAAAAATAGCCCGGACAAGAATTGCACTATATGTACAGTTTATAGAAAATTTCAAAGGGCCATAACTCTGTGACAAATCATCCAACCAGAACCGGCTGTTAATATGCACATCTCCTCTTGGTAGTGAAGCTTCCCATAAAGTTTCATTGAATTCCCGTAATAAGTTGCTGAGAAATAGCTCGGACAAGAATTGCACTTTATGTAAAATGGAAAATTTCAAAGGGCCATAACTCTGTGACAAATCATCCGACCAGAACCGGCTGATAATATGCACATCTCCTCTTGGTAGTGAAGCTTCCCATAAAGTTTCATTGAATTCCGGTCATTAGTTGCTGAGAAATAGAACGGACAAGAATTGCACTATATGTACAGTCAATGGAAATTTCAAAGGGCCATAACTCTGTGAAAAATCATCCGACCAGAACCGGCTGATAATATGTACATCTCCTCTTGGTAGTGAAGCTTCCCATAAAGTTTCATTGAATTCCGGTCATTAGTTGCTGAGAAATAGCCCTGACAAGAATTGCACTATATGTACAGTTAATGGAAAATTTCAAAGGGCCATAACTCTGTGAAAAATCATCCGACCAGAAGCCGCTGATAATATGCACATCTCCTCTTGGTAGTAAAGCTTCCCATAAAGTTTCATCGAATTCTGGTCATTAGTTGCTGAGAAATAGCCCGGACAAAAATTGTGCACGGACAAACACACGGACGCACTGACAGACGAAGCGACGTTGGGACAGTACGCCAAAAAAAAATTTTGGAGAGCATAATAAACCAAGTCATTCTAGTCACAACATGGCGGCTACCTTTCCGGCAGAGTAGATTCCCTTGACAAGACACATGAACACGATGACCCAACACAGCAGCAGGCAGAGGGCAAGTTGCCATTGGATACCACCGATGTCATCGAGCCCGTCTGACACGTTCAACACTTCATTGCTGCAACAGACAACATCAGGGGTATTTATGATGGGTGTGAATTTGATTTGGTGCATTAACAGCTCCATTTACCCATTTATGCCTAGTGGACCTTGCCATCCTTCTTAATTGGAGCAATTTATTTCCAAAATTAGGGATGTCTAGTATATTTATTTCTATATGTAGAATATTTCTTACAGAAATTCCTTTAAGCAATCAGCGTAGACCCAGATGAGGCGCCGCATCATGCTGCGTCTCATCTGGGTCTACGCTGTTTGCCAAGGCCTTTTTTCTAGACACTAGGCATAAATGGGTTTAAAAAATAAATAAAATAAAAATAATTTTTTTTTATATAAAAACACAATTTTTCAAAAATAAACTTTATAGACCACAAAAACAAAACACGAAACCTATTGAAATCTATGAAATATAAATAATTTCATAATTATAATTAATAGTTATAATTACAGTTAATAATAAATTAACATTTATATACATTTAAATAAATTTGCCATCAACTGCGATTATCTTGCCTTATAATTTTCAAAACCTATAACAAAAAGTTTTTTTCCATTCAACGAATTTCCGCCAAATCAACTTTCTTGATCTGCCTAAGTGTGGTCACAGCTTTGCCTGATCAAACATTGGTATAATAAAAACTAAAACAAGAGATGTGTTCGTCAGAAACACAATGCCCCCTACTGCGCCGCTTTGAAATAAAATTTCTATTTATCATTTGGCAGTTATAGAAATCATCTCCCTTCAAAGCTTATTACTTCCCTTGGATTTTGTTCAATCCAACCGGGGGGGGGGGGGGGGGGGGGGGGGGGAGGGGGGTCTGTAGACAGTCAAAAATGACCAAGTCAGACATCACTGACAACCAAGGCCTGTGGTTTATCAAAGAGATCATAGCCCGAGTTCATCATGTATCTATGGACATAAGTCTACAGGTATGTAATGAACCTTACCATTCACAAATTAGTACAGGAAAGAAATGATAAATATATCATTAAAAAAAAAACTTTGACAAAACAATCATTTGAGTTATAAATAATTGAAATAAAAAATATGTACAGTAACTGTGAAAAGAGCTTAAATTCTTGGTAAGGAAATATATAATCTGAGATTTATAATTATATAAATTACTTCCTTTGAAAATAATTGTCTCTAACAAATCTCTATTTTTAGCAGCAAATAATTAAAAGCCACTACTGTGACTGTAGATTCACCACTCAATATGTGCAGCTCCATGAGATACACATGCATGCCAAATATCAAGTTGCTATGTTCAATATTGAATAATTATCTCCCTTTAAAGCTTAATACCTCCCTTGGATTTGTATTTTTGACCTTAGACAATGAAGGATGACCTTGACCTTGACCTTTTACCATGATGTGTTTGTCAGAAACACAATGCCGCCTACTGCGCCGCTTTGATTTATTAAAAAAAAATAATAATTTGGCAGGTCAGGTAATTATGTCCATTTAAACCTTATTACTTCCCTTGGATTTCTTTTTTCGACCCCGTGACCTAGTTTTTGACCTGGCATGACCCATATTCGAACTTTACCTAGATATTGTCTAGATACAACTTCTGACCAAGTTTTGTAAAGATCGGATGAAAACTATTTGAATTAGAGAGCGGACACGAAAAGTGTGACAGACGGACAGTGCGAAAACTATATACCCCCTTTTCTTCGAAAGGGGGCATAAAAAGCATGACAACATTTGACCATTTAAAAAGAACAAAGTCAACTAAATTTGCCACAAGACTACTGACATTTGCGATACATACTAGAAATATTCTGCACTAGGGTCCTTCAGTTTGGCCAAGATGTTCTTTCTTTCAGGCATGTAAATGGTTTCTCCATAAATACTCTCCAACCAGTTGATGCATTCTGAAAATCAATCAGATTGCTTTAAGTATAACATTTGAAAGTCACTCTCGCAAAATGGGGCTTAATGCATGGGCATAACATTAAGTCATCCCAGATTTGCCTGTGCAGTCCGCATAGCCAAAAGAGGAACAACATTGCAGACTGCACAGGTTAATCATGTATGACATTTTACACCTTTGCATTAAGGCCCGGTTTTCACAGAGCGCGGTTCATTTTATGCCTCAAACAAGTATGAGTATTTACAGATGTACATGTACATGCTATATTCATATTCATAAAATGGATATTAATGGGAAGATGATTATCATACATAATTTTTCTTGATACATTTCATTGAACAAATGTGTAAGGTTTCAGTAAGCGTCAGTTATGTGACTGAATGTAACTATTTCACATGCAACAAATCAATCAGTTACCAACTGGAAGTTAATTACATGTATATTCTTTGATGAAAACTTTATGACAGATGTTAATGTTTCACCTTACAGGTAATCAGGGACTTTAAAACTTAAATAAACTTAACTTAAAATAAAACTCCACTTCTGTTTACACTCATAATGGGATCACACTTTTGGCTTCTATTACATTTTTGTTTAAAGGAAGTCTCTTCTAAGCAAAAATCTAGTTGATGTGGAAATTGTTGTCACTGATAAGCCTTCGCAGACTGCACATTCTAATCTGGAACAACAATTGACTCAAATGCATTAAGCCCTGTTTTCCCAGAGTGGGGCTAATATATATTCTGTATACCAGTAGTGTTGTTCTGCTGGTACCCGGTCATGTTAGTGGTATTGATGCAGTCCAGCAGGTGGTGGGTACATGCACCCCCCTGGAGTTCAGGAACCAGCAAGTATGTAGCATTCACCAGGGAACAGTTGGTCACCGCAAACTTGTTCAGTCTGCAGTCTGTAAAATTTGGAACAAAACAACAGTGTGCTTACACAAGATGTAAACTTCAAAACCAAAACATAAATAGCTAATAAATTTAGGAATAAACAGTAAAATGTGTGTTCTAAGATTGTTTAAAATGTATTGTATACTATTCTAATGTACACCAAACACTTGCAGTGAAATTTAATGCCTTAATTGTCTTTGAACAGTCAAATTTAAAGCATTGTTTAGAGTTGGTTAATTATTGTTATTTTATTAAATATATATATAAATGGTTTTGAATTAAGCACCCCTGTTCGAATTCGAGCACTGATCTGTAGCGGAGTAGTTCACAAATTATATTATTGCACATACTCAACATCAGAAAATACCTTCAGTATTCCATTTATTTCCACATGATGCCCATGGTAAGGTTGCTGTAAATGACGAGAAGAAGTAGTGGAATGCCCAAGCGTTTACCACGTTGTAGTACACACAGATGATCGCCACAGCGACCACCATGGCATATCCAACGCCCTTGAACAGCGGCACAGCGCGCCAGAGCGTGACAGGACCGAGGCTGGCGTACTGACCCAACGCCATCTCCATGTAGACCAGGGGCAGACCACACAGTGCCACCATGATGATGTACGCAAAGAAAAATGCACCTGGAGAGAATTTCAGCCTCCGTCTGTGAAAACTGGGCATACAGCATGTGTGTTAACTTTGTCCCAGATTAGGCTGAGCAGTCTGCATGTGCTTATCAGGGATGACACTTTGCACTAGTATTATCAGGGACGACACTTTGCACTAGTATTATCAGGTATGACCATTTGCACTAGTATTATCAAGGATGACACTTTGCACTAGTATTATCAGGTATGACCATTTGCACTAGTATTATCTGGGACGACACTTTGCACTAGTATTATCAGGGACGACACTTTGCACTAGTATTATCAGGTATGACCATTTGCACTAGTATTATCAGGGACGACACTTTGCACTAGTATTATCAGGTATGACCATTTGCACTAGTATTATCAGGTATGACCATTTGCACTAGTATTATCAGGTATGACCATTTGCACTAGTATTATCAGGGACGACACTTTGCACTAGTATTATCAGGTATGACCATTTGCACTAGTATTATCAGGTATGACCATTTGCACTAGTATTATCAAGGATGACACTTTGCACTAGTATTATCAGGTATGACCATTTGCACTAGTATTATCAGGGACGACACTTTGCACTAGTATTATCAGGGACGACACTTTGCACTAGTATTATCAGGTATGACCATTTGCACTAGTATTATCAGGGACGACACTTTGCACTAGTATTATCAGGTATGACCATTTGCACTAGTATTATCAGGTATGACCATTTGCACTAGTATTATCAGGAATGACCATTTGCACTAGTATTATCAGGGACGACACTTTGCACTAGTATTATCAGGTATGACCATTTGCACTAGTATTATCAGGTATGACCATTTGCACTAGTATTATCAAGGATGACACTTTGCACTAGTATTATCAGGTATGACCATTTGCACTAGTATTATCAGGGACGACACTTTGCACTAGTATTATCAGGGACGACACTTTGCACTAGTATTATCAGGTATGACCATTTGCACTAGTATTATCAGGGACGACACTTTGCACTAGTATTATCAGGTATGACCATTTGCACTAGTATTATCAGGTATGACCATTTGCACTAGTATTATCAGGTATGACCATTTGCACTAGTATTATCAGGGAGGACACTTTGCACTTGTATTATCAGGTATGACCATTTGCACTAGTATTATCAAGGATGACACTTTGCACCAGTATTATTTGTTATAAAGGAAGTCTCTTCATAGCAAAAACCCAATTTATGCGGAACATGTCGTCCCTGATCTAAGACTACACTTTATGCACATGCACTAAGGCCAGTTTTCTTAGAACAAGGCTCATAAAGAACAATCAAAATATATAGGCACAAGGCTGGATATAATATTTCAAAATGCATGTAAAAATTTACTTCAAGAAATAATATTATATAATATAGCTCAAAATATTGTTTTCCAAGGATGCATCTGATAATAGATTTCAAACTGTGTTAGCTAATTGAAAAAGTAAAAGGTATAAATTGGCATTAAAAAATGAAAATTTGAAATGATGATCATCATTAAAACTACACCATTGCAAGAATGTATCGTCAAGGTACCTCATGTCTCTTAAAAGTTTAGTGAAATAAATATCAAAAAATTTACCTCCACCATTGCGGTAGACAAGAAATGGAAATCTCCAGATGTTTCCCAAGCCGATGACATATCCAAGACAGGAGAGGACAAACTCAAGTTTTGTGCGCCAGTTTCCACGTTCCTCGTTCTCTGGTCCGCTGTCGATGCTCTCGGAGCTCGTGATTGTTAACAGGTCAGACATGTACCCGCCCCCTGTCATCTCTGAGTTGGTCTCATGAACCTGCAGGAGGAGATTGGCATAGTTGATTTAACCCATTACCACTCAGGTACGCATTTTGATACATTTGAAGTCCCTAAGAAAATCAAATTAAATTAAAAAACCTTTGTTACTAGATTCAATTTAAAAGGCTTAGTTCTAACCCTAAATACTGATGAGCAGCAACCAGCATAACACCCAATCAGACTGTGAGTGACGCGCAGGCTGTTCTGGCCTTATGCTGATTGCATATGGCCATTTTTACCTACCTTTTGGGCGGGACGGGTTAAATGAAGTCTACAATGTCAGCAGATATTATCAAATTAATTCCATAAAATATAATCAAATGATAATTTTGTCAATCAAATGCAAAATTAATAAAAAAGAAACCACTGCTATAATTTTATTACAATTATTTTAGTTTGAAAAAATGTTGGTATTGCACGTGTCAATATATACAACTTGATAACTTAAGACCTTCAATAACTCAAGCATCGAGTCCATTTAGACCTTTAGTAAAAGAAGCTTTCTGTTTTTATATATGACTAATTTAAAATCAAAATTGGATAAATTAGTTTTTCATTGAGAGATTGACAAAACATATGAATTCAAATTCAAAATAGTGTACTAGGCAACAAGGAATACTATAAAAAGCAATCTAATTACCCAAAAGGTTAGAAATCTTTGTCAAGTAACTTAGGAGTAACAGACAACAAACCTACTTTAGCAAGTGATTTCCTAAAGAATGATTGATAAATTTGACTAACAATGGCTATATAAGGTAGAATATCCATAAATGCTGAATTGTGCACAAGCTGTTATTTCGATCTGCCCAACGCTGTTCGAAAATGGGTCTTATGCCATATGCTGCTAGCATAGCTCCAGAGCACAGTCTGGTAAAAAACAACCCAGTCTCTTATAAAGTCATGTGAAGATAATGTTCTAGTTTGTTCGTAAACATGTGAAATTTCAGAAAAGTTTATGGTTCTGTTTTCAGTTGACTTAAATAGCGGCAATAAACTGCAACTTAACCAAAGTTAGCCCCAATACTGACATTGGTTCAAATGAAGTCAATAAATGACGTTCAATATATTACTCACTCCATCAAGTGCTGTCCCAGATCTGCTTGTTCATTTTAAACACCCTTATCAGGGACAACACTATCTACGACACTATCCATCTAGACTGGATTTTCATTTAGAAGAGACTTCCTTTGAATGAAAAATTCCATAAAAGTGGAAAATGTTGTCCCTGATAAGCCTGTGGGACGACACTTTACTTCAACCCATTTTAAAATGCGGCTAATTAAGCTACTACAGGCTCTTTTTTAATCGAGGAGCTGCTCATCCCAAAATGTGACTATAAATTAAAAGGAGTCTAAAATAATGATCTGACAACAACCATGTATGGTCACCTGACAACCTGTCAATCTAGCAATCAGAAACTTGCTGTCATGGTTTTTGAAGTTAAAGTGTAGTGTTAAAACATTAAATATTCCTCAACACTAATGAGTATTTTTTGCGCTATACATGAAAATAAACCAGTCAAATTTTGTAGAAATAACTATTATATATAATATTCCTATACTTAACATATAAATTAATGAACAAATCTGGAAAATTACCAAACAAAATGAAGAACTAAACAATATGAATGTTGTTTTACTATATGTAAAATTTCAAGAAATTCCAGATTATACATCTTTGTAGTAAGAAAAAGAAGGAATAAGATTTGAGTTACCGATCAAATTTTGCTGCCATTATATCTGAAATTAATCCATATGTAGGTACTGGTCACTGTGTAGCCAAGCGCTTCACATACGTTTTTGAAAAGATGTATCAAGACAATTCTTTCACACATTTGTAAAATGTAAATACAAGACACAATAAACTAGAAAAAACAGTACTGACAGTAAAGACTTTACAAATGGCACTGGTTAACACTAAGTTAAGTATACTTTTAATTTGATCACAGTCTTGTATGCACAATACATCCATTAAAATTACTTTAAGCCCCTTGAATCTCTTTCCTATTAAACATGGCACAATATAAACTACTGCGTTTCTCACCTTTTCCAATATCAAACTTTCCAACAAAATCTGGTAACACATTTTTCGGAGACTGCTTTATCACCATTTTGATACCATAAATAGGCACAGAATTGCCTATTAATGGAAACAGACCCTGGGGCACATTATTTAATGATAAATTACATGTCTCCTTGGCACAAGGTTTGGCCTTGTAACAGAGTCATACAAGCAGCATTAACTGATCTCTTGTTTGATAACAGGGAGCCACAATCATTTATCCCCTGGATAGTATCTGTGTTTTCTGTGCCATTAACCCTTCCCCACTTAGATATGTATTTTGACCATCCATTTGTGGTTCCTTAGAAAGTTAAATTTAATTAAAGGCCTTTCTTACTAGATTCAAATTTTAATGGCTTCATTTCCAACCCTTAGATACTGATGAGCAGCAAACAGCATAAAACCTGAACAGACTGCGAGTTACTCGCAGGCTTGTCTGGTTTTATGCTGGTTACAAAAGCCATTTTCACCTTGCTTATGGGTAAAAGGGTTAAAACAGTAATTATTATAATTTCTCTCAATTTGAAAGCATCAATAATTAAAAATACACAATTGTATACTTTTTCGTTAAAGTGTTGAACTCTCTACATTGTTATGCCATATTATTGGTCAGTATGTGTATCTTATTTGAAAGTGTGATGGTGAAAGAAAGATACCCTTGCTAATAACTAAGGTGTAAACAATGATTGGTAATAAAACAAGATGCAAAATATTAAAAGCATTTATAATTTTTGAAAATGGTTATTATGAATCTTCACACTCTCATTTTGTATAAAGCCTGTCTGAATACTGACAAGCTTAACCTAATGTTGGCAGCTTTCCTCAATATGGGACCTTTTGTTTGCCATATTGGATAAGTTATGATAATCATCGGCATGGTTTACAGTGCATTTAAAGCAACATACTAACCTTCTGGTCTTATGTTATAAAGAAAACAATATTGTCAAAATAATTGAAAACTGGAATATTGTCTGCAAAATATGAGAATCCTCAAATAATCCATTCACATCTTAAACACGGGATCAAAGTCATCAATATGTGCTTTTGCTAGCATATTTTGAACATAAATTTAAACATCAATAGTAATCTTCTTTTTCTCAATACTATCACTTCATGTGAGTCTTGATAAAAGCAGTCTAACATTAAAGTTTTGAGACAGTTTCATGCAACAATAACCATTGTGACCTTGAACTCTGACTGGTTGACCTTGAAATTTAAAGGTTTCTTCCTTTCTTTTACAGGATGAACACTTGTTCATTTTACAAGCCCAAGAAACCTTGAACAGGTATGACTGGTTCACCTCCAAATTCCCATTATTTAAAAATTCTTCAGCCTTGTTAAGATGATAAGCATAATCTCACTTTTTTGTACTGCAATTAAGTGTCCAAATTTACACTTGTTTTTAAAAAATATGAAAAGCTTAAAAAATTAAATATGAATGTGAAACAAACAACACAATACTACTATTGTCTATTATCATAAACTTTTTTATACTAATATGAAAATATAAAGTAAGGGTTTTAATTATGCCAGATATTCTTAAACTGTCATAAGACATTTTGGAGACACTCAGGCCCTGAAACAATACCATATATCTACATATCTTAAGTGTTCGATACTAACAGGAGTCTGGTAGTCCGAGACTCGGGGAAATGAGACTTGTAAAATTGTAGTAATTTAATATTCACCATCTACATTCCGCAGAAGGAAGTTTTGAATACCAAGTCATGACCTCACACTTCAACCACTGCTTGAGAGCTGTAAGAGTTCTCCTTAACATGGAAGGTTATTGACAGCTGGTCTATTGATAGTGAGAAGTGTTCAATAAAAACGAACTCATATACAAAGCAAGAACAATATCATCACTTGGACTATGCACTTGAATAAGTATTTTTCTTTTTTTTTCTTGTTTTCAATAGATGCATTGTGTATACTTATTATAGTATTATTATGATGAAAATACTTTTTCAATTTTATAGTGTATGTAAGCAAAAAAGGAAATTCCATTTATAGGTTTTAGTCAAATGACTTGGAACGCAAAGGACCCCCAGTCTATCTTAATTGTTAAATAATAACCCTGTACCTAGCCAATCCGTATTAGATCAAATGAGCACAACTTGCTTACAGTGAGCTTTTGTGATTATATTTTGCCCATTGTTATTCATCGTTCCTGCAGTGTCCGTTGTCAAAGTGTGCATTGTTAACACTCTATAGAATATATTTATTTCCAATATTTACCAAGCACTTTAAGAAATTGGTCTAAATGACAATTGGGTAAATTACAAAACTGCGTTCAAAAAAAGGTTGCTATGTCAAATTAAGCAAAAAGTTTCTGAACTTTCCAGAAGTTACATGTGTACCCAATCCTCATGAAACTTGATCAGAACGCTTTTTCTAATGGTATATCTGCTGAGTTTGAAAACGGTTTAGATCTACTGAAAATTATGAGTGCCAGTGGGCTAAGATGTTTCCCTTATGTGGGTGTTATGAAACTGTGTGAACAATCTAGAAGTAAAATGTTTTGCCAAATCATAATGAAACTTTCAGAACAATTCTACTCATCATATTTCAACTGAATTCAAAATTGTTTATGTCCGATTTAAAATATGACTTAAGGTGAGGTAGTTTAGAATTGAATTATATAGAAGTCATTCTTGTTATTTGTTTGGTTTGTCTGAAGTTTTAAAGTGTTTTTTTTAATCCCCTGGTTTGAATATTGGCCCTCTGAGGGTTACTTGCTTTATATGATTTGAGCAAAATGTCTTCTCTGAAACCGCAAGGCCAAGAGGTTTGGTTTTTGGCATGAATAATTTTATTCTGGTCCTTTACCAAGTTTTTTCTAAATGAAACAGTGAATATTGTCCCTTGGGTAAAAACTGCCAGATAATATAGAAATGTACGAAGACTTACATATTTAAAAAAATTTCTTAAAACGTTAGGGAATTGAATTATTTTTGTTTATCATCGTATTCTGGTCCTTTGACAACTACATTAAAATCATCCCTATTTGGGTTAAATTGACACAGCCGTATGGGTTACTTGTTTATATATATATATATTTAGTGAAAACTTTGAAAGTCTTCTTTTGTTAAACAGCAGTGCCAAAGGGCTTCTTATTTGGGATGTTACATGTAAGTCTTATAGTAGTCCTCTGCTACACTTGTTCAAATCACGCCCCCTTGGGTAAAAGCCCGGGACTCAAATTATTTATGAAGATTTGATTAGTTAATATTGATAACTTCAAAAATCTTCTTCTTTGAAACCGCAAGGGTCAGGGGTTTGATATTTGGTGTGTAACTTAAAATAGTTTTCCTCTTTTCTTCTCATAAGTTCTCTCAAATAATGTGTCTGGGGTCAAAACTAACAACACGGAAGTCTGTTGGACTCCTTCAAAATCATATTTGAAGCATAAAAAAAATCTTGTTTTGCTAGATCAGAATGTCTGCACTTTTGATCATCCGAAAAATATGCCACTCATCATTCTGCTTAAACACATCGACAAAACAAAACAATCCGATTTTATTTATTTTGGTTTCTTGTCGCAGTGCTTGCCAGTAGTGAAAATGGAAACTCTCCAACTCTGAATCAACCCGATCTTGGTCCTTTTTTTTTCTCAGATATTTTCGCTTCCAGCATAACTTTCACTGAATGATTGCAGATTAAAGCATGGTGTATACATGGTGCAGAAACAAATTTCATGTTGCAAGTACCTGTGAACTTTACCTTTGACCTGAAAATTCATATGATTCTTCCTTTCCCCCAAGAAAACAAGCACAAATATTTGGACAATTTGAGGTCAAAGTATTCCCTGGATATTTTGATGATACAAATAATACCTAAGAAAGCCATGTAACCTTGACCTTTGCCTTCAAAATCAATATGTATATATCTTCCTTTCCTCCCTTGTAACAAGCATACCAAAATAAAGTACTGCTAAAGGTTTATGCCTCCTCTAGATATTGTTCAGAAACAAAATGGTCTCCGCACAGACTAACGGGAAGCGGACAACGACAACGAGCGAGGCATGGTATTGTAATGCGCATGGGGGCGGGGGGTTAGAGGTCGGGTTAGGGTAAGGGTTAGGGGTCGGGTTTGGGTTAGGGTAAGCCTTGAGCCATACCTTAACCCTAACCCGACCCCTAACCCTAACCATAACCCAGGGTTATCTCCCCTATACCATGCCTCGCTTGTTGTAATTGTCCTCTTCCCCAGACTAACAGGTGCAAGGCCATGTACCCCAATGTCTTTGGAGGGTGAAAATGTCATCATAAAGGCTCACCTCTTTCTTTGCATTTGATATGCGACGGCCATGAATGTAAGAGTTAAAAAAGAAATCCTCCTTGGAGCATTTATGCTCAACAGAAATTTCCATGCCTTGTAAAAGTGACATTTACACTGCAATCCAGATAGCGTTTAAATTTGTTAAATATCTTTACAACACAATTCCATGAATAGCTTTACAACACAATTCCATGAAAAGTAAGCATTAAAAAAAAATTCAAATAATTTCTTATTCACTGTTTCATTTAGAAATGCAGGGAAAATTCCCAAGTCAGTGATAAACATTGTCATTTCAGGCAAATAGTCGTCATTGCAACCAAGTTATTTTTGTTTTAATTTAGGCAATCTTACAATATCATCGAGGTATATCAATTGTGCTTGGAAAAAAATAGTTACTACTCAAAATACTATGCAATTATGAAATATCTCCTTTATCACACTCATCATAATACTGCAAAGCCTCTACTTTTTCAGGGAAGAAAATACACTATAAACAATATAAATCGATCATATGAAGCACTTTTCAACTTTTGTTTCTTGTAAATCCACTTTGTTCATCTATTAAATTACTGTATATGTCAAACAGTGTTCAGACGAAATGTATGGAGGCTGATTTTTGCCATGTAATTGTTTTGGAGTGTTGGCAGAATTTGAAGAAGGCTTCAATCACAGACACAATGTCACGGAAGAAGGCCTCAATCACAGACACAATGTCATGTAAGAAGGCCTAAATCACAAACACAATGTCATAGAAGAAGGCCTCAATCACAGACACACTTTCACAGAAGAAGGCCTCAATCACAGACACAATGTCACAGAAGGCCTCAATCACAGACACAATGTCATGGAAGAAGGCCTCAATCACAGACTGACACAATGTCACAGAAGAAGGCCTCAATCACAGACACAATGTCACAAAAGAAGGCCTCAATCACAGACACAATGTCACGGAAGAACAACAAATATACCTGACGGAATGAAATACAGAGGACCAATATGCCAGTAATGATTATAATTTTTAATTAATCTAGTGGGCATATTTGTCATTGTAGCATGTTGTCATGTTGGTGACTTTAAAATCTTCGAACTTCAAATATTAAAGAAAAACAATTATCTGTAGTTCAAGCTTGTTGTAGAGACCTTTGAACACGCCAACTCAAAAGAAATCTACCGGCCAGAATGACAAAATGGCGCAAATACAACAAATATGTAATTTGCCACCCTTTCTGTGGTTATTGATTGTTCTCTTGTTGCCAACACTCAAACCCACTAACAAGCAGGAGCAATTAATATGACAAAAATCAGTTTCCTTTTTAAGTCATTTTTTACATCTCCCAATACATTTTAATAATTAACCTTTAAAGGACATATTTGACCATCCAGCTCATTAATAAATTGCCTTTGTACACAGAATTAACAATTGTTATGAATCTAATAATAGATAACCATGAGATTTATCATAAACGGTTTACAATTTTAATGTTATATAATAAAAGTCAAAACTGCTACTTAAGTAGCATTTAATGTGACTATTTATAAAACTGTTAAAAAAATTACGTTATACATTTGATCTAGTTTATATTACATAAAAAAATATATAAATATTCCGACACTAATATGTCATGTACATTCAATAATCCGAGTATCAGTTAAATATTCGGTCACTACTTATCTCAAAACGCAAACAGACCAATACCTTTTGCATAGATATACTTTTTTTTGCAAACAGACCTCTAGCCTTTGCATACATTTGTAGATATGCTTTTTTATAATTTGCAAAACACAAAAGATAACATACAGATTCATTCACATATTATCTTGTTGACAGAGGGTATGTATGTAAACAAACATAAATCTTTAAAAGCGTTTCGAAGGCATTCTATCCCATATGTTACATTGGCACTCTTCATATATGATTAATAATATTATATTATTTTAAGATTATTCAAAAGAAATACTTAGGAAACAATACAAAAGCGTTACAAAAAGAAGTTGACAACAAAATAACCTCTTTGAATATACACAAATCAAATTGTATGTGCGAATATAATTATTTATTTCATGTTTACTTCAGTTTAAACCTTTGCATGCTGGGAAACTTGTCGTCTGCAAAAATGTTGTCTGCTGAATTTCTAAAATTAGCATTTTCTTTGATTTTTTTCAAAGAATACTATCAGAATAGCAAACAGTTTGGATCCTGATCACCCTTTTGTTTTACTTCAAGTGCATCGAAGCCTTAAGATTTTTGTATGGGAAAACTTATGTGTTGCAAAGAACTTGATTTCTTAACAAAGACTGTGAACCTCTGCCTGGGCTCACCATCTGATTCTTAGACTTAAGTCTAAACATTAAGAATATCCTCAGAGCTGTTATGTTTTATACATATTTAAAAGTGTAGTCTGCCATGTCATTTCAAATCTATACTTACACAATTCTTTACTTAGAACAGTTTGTTAAAGATGAAAGCATCATTTTTAGCCTGCATACATTTTAATGCTGATGTATGTTTTGATTGGTCTATGTTATCATTGGCCTATGTTATCATTGGTCTATGTTATAATTGGTCTATGTTATCATTGGTCTATGTTATAATTGGTCTATGTTTTCATTGGTCTATGTTATCATTGGTCTACGTTATCATTGGTCTATGTTATCTTTGGTCTATGTTATCATTGGTCTATGTTATCATAGTGTATGTTATCATTGGTCTATGTTATCATTGGTCTATTTTTAATTGGTCTATGTTATCATTGGTCTATGTTATCATTGGTCTATGTCTATTCTTTATTCTAAAGTATAAACATTGGTTGGTGAATACGGGCTCTAATAGGGGATATAACTTGGAACATCTTCATACCCTGCAACAAAAGCACCATAACCTCTGTTAAATTTATCATATGAGTTTAATCATGCAAAAATGGGTCTTATGACCTATGCTGCCTGCATAGCCCCAGACCAGTCTGTGCATATGTTTAAAGTCAGCCAAGGATTTGTGGTCTCATTAGCAAACAAAGTTGCTGCTAACAAGACTGCACAAATATGCAAGCTGATCAGGAGCTGCTAACAAGACTGCACAAATATGCAAGCTGATCAGGAGCTTCTAACAAGACTGCACAAATATGCAAGCTGATCAGGAGCTTCTAACAAGACTGCACAAATATGCAAGCTGATCAGGAGCTTCTCTAACCTCGTATGGCATAAGACCCATTGTTGCATCTGCACAGTCTAACAAGGAGCTCCTATGTACAATATAAAGACACACAAAGTTTTGAGGTCTCATAAGCAGACTGGGTAGCTTCTGACCAGACTGGGACAATTTGTAGGCTTGTCTGGAGCTTAGAATATGCTTGGCACATATCACACAGTTTTGTGGTAACATCAGCTCACAGAGAAGCTTGCGACCAGACTACACAAATGCACTGGCTAGTCCTTTGCTGCGCTAGCAACGTATAGCACAAAACCCATTTTCGTATGCTGGTATTCCTTTTATACATCAAGTTAAGGAATGTTGGTATAAACAAATTTCAAGGAAGAGTTTAAAAATATGGAATGACAACAAGTGTCAGATCTTTTTATCACATGCTTTTACTAGTAAATCATCAAAGAATATGAATATTAGCCTAAACTTAATGATTCAACTAGAAAGTTGCATTACGTCATTTGGCATTGTATCATCATTTGAGCAAAATAAGTGAACGCCATTTGTCAGTCAAACCAAAGGTATAAAATTAAAACGCTAAAAAAAGTAACAACATTAAGGCTTATATTAAAACAAAACCAAAGGTTGATTCAATACTGATGCAAATGGTATTTTGTGCTTTGAAATGTTTCACAAACATAATATGCAAGGAAGGGACAGCTAGGAGTCTTGGTATAAATACCATCTTACCTCAAAAGTAGAGGATGGTAACTACAGGAAATGTGTAAATGCTAAGTAAAGATCCACTGATTCTATTCTTCAAAATAGTGTGGAAATAAGAATACCGTTTTGAATGTTGGCAGTCCAAACAAATGCCAGTAATAATATTTTGTTCATATTTTGTTCAAATGTTACAGTTAAAATTGAAATATATTTACCAAATAAATCTAAAATTTTGTTTAAAGATTAATCTCCAAATATGTTTTTAATTATACAATCGTATAACCCCTTATTTATTATTAATCTCTAAACCTTCTTAAAATAATCTCTATACAATTTCTTTTTTTTAAATGTCAAAGAAAGTCACTCACCTCTTCTGCAGACAAGGGAGGCAACTGGGGCACATACAGGTTATGGGTGAGCATTGCCAGTCCGTGCATGGGCCGATGGTTGTCAGCGCTACATATAACATACTCGGGTGCCGGCGCTGTCTGTTCAGGATTGTGTTGCAGACCTGCACCCCAGTCAGTGGGAGTCTTCAATGAGCACTTTATACGCTGGAATAACCATGTTGTTTTTTGGTAATCTATGGAAGTTTATATAAATAAGAATAGCATTATTATAGGACCTTGTTTGCATGTTTATGATTTCAAATTCTTGTTTCTTTGTTTTTGAAGTTATCTTTAAAATAATTAAAAACATCTTTTGCTTAATTTAGTAATGTTTAAAAAAAATCTTTCTTCCTTTTTTGCAATTATTTATTAGCCTTATAAAAACAACCCTTAAGAAGATATGTAAAACAAGAAATATCTTTAAAAAAGATATACGGCGTAAATAGTTTAATGAATGAGATCAAGGATAGCGAATGTCTTTTTCTGTGCAGTTCTTAGCTGCATCACACGCAGTACGGGATGTTACGGGGAGTTTTTGCGGCTTATTTTACATTATAACATATTGCTGGTCATAAACCTATAGATACAAAACAGAAAACCAAAAGAAGAATGGAAGTGAAATTTAAACATATGAGTCAACCGGCCACACGAGAACAAACCTGTTTTAGTGGTCTGTCGGGCATTGTTATTTGATTCGATTATTAACAGTATCGAGAATCATCGTGCTCATGCTTAAAGTGATATTATGGGCATTTTGCACTGTTGAATTGAGCTGAAAAGAATTAACAGGTCAAAATAGTTAGTTAAAATGTGGTTACTGATCAATTATCTGCAACTCACCTTGCTACCAGTTGTTTATAAAAATATATTTTATATTCGATATTCTTACGTGACCCACCCAGTCCTGTAAGCCGAAATGATCCGTAAAACAATATTGTGTCTTTGTGTCGTATGAACAAATCTGCACTAAAACTAAATTTAGGTTCAACTCGTAAACGCATGATCAGTTGTCAAACGAAAGTACGGTTAATATTCAAATGCATTATTTTTCTCTTTCTGGTATATTGTTTTAGTATGTTGATGCTGCATTAATTACTATAAGTGTATATGAAGTAGAAACATCAAAAATAATCAACGGTTGCGATAGACACCTATAAACTGTTACATGCTCATAATATCACTTTAGTACATTAGGCAATATGGTGGAATAATTATTGTTAAATTTATTAAAAATAATATTTATCATTGTATTGTTGAAAACACATTAAGAATCTATTATTGACATACCATAATTATATTGCTGAATATCTTCTTTTAACATATTTCTGGTCTAAAGAAAATTCCAGGTCACCTAGTTCACGGATAGGGTCTTTATTATATAACGATTATTTTACTGACCGCGAACTCCGGTGATGACCTGTATATAAACTCTGAATGTCTGCGACTTGACCCGAAACCTCGCGGGTTGAAATGCAATTCTTTAAAGTGAGGCCTCGCTTCCACTGCTCTTTATACTTTTACATGTTAACATGTTGACAGGAATATGGAAGTAAGTACTAAATATGAGAACATAGCCTTTTAAGTATAAACGCTTTTGCGCTGGTAATACTCTGAAAATAAAAGGTGTACGCACAAACTGTATTGATGTCGAGAATTGAGTGTAAAACTGTTCTATCTATTAAGCCTTTTCATTAGAGATAAAATTGTTTCATACAGTAAAACAGTGTTACAAAAACGCGGTTATGTTTCCAATGTTCTGGTGGTATACTCAAATCAGCCAATGGAATAAATGAAGTGTATTCATTCGTACCTAGCCGCGGGAAATTTTATTCGAATTTTATTGGACACTTACAAAGGTCAAGTCAGGGTGAAAAGCTGGCTTATGCAGCTTACGCCGAAAAAGAAAAATGCTAAAACTAAGACGTTGCCTTGTAGAGCTTCTCTATCAATACTGGTACCACGTAAGACACTGAATACTGGTTCCCTGTAAGACACAAAACACTGGTATCCTTTAAGAAAATGATTACCGATACCCTGAAAGACACTGAATATTGGTACCCTGTAAGACACTGAAAACTGGTTCCCTGTAAGACAATGATTACCAATACCCTGTAGGACCCTCAATACTACTACCCTGTAAGACACTGAATAATGGTACACTGTAAGACAATTATTACAGATACCACGTAAGACCCTGAATACTGGTACCCTGTTAGACAACCAATACTTATACCCTGTAGGGCTGTAGGACACTGAATACCGGTACCCTATAAGACACTCACAAATACACTATATCATGGATTGCGTTTTCAATTCGTAAATGGCTTCAACGAAACTATCTAGGGAATAATGCCTACTTTTTATTTTTGAGATAAGCATTAAAATGAATACCTCAAAAAGCGTGCCTGTCTCTTTGGAAAGAGTCCAAACCGCAAAAGTTGGAATGCAAACACAGGGAGCCAATGAGAGGCACCAGCCGAGGATTTCTGACCAATCAGGATAGAGAATGTCCTTGAATTTCTTTGATACAGGAAAAATGAATGTACATGAGATCAGCCCCTGAAAACAAAACAGCATTATGTAAACTTCATCTACAAAAACACCTTTACAGTTTGAAAAACAATAAAATGTTAATACATGACTTAAATTACTTGGATCAGTTGGATTGATATTACTGAGTGTATGCGATACATAGATAACAGGTTGTTACACGAATATTATTATTTTAATAATATTAAACCTATATACAAGTAATAAAATACAAGTTCCTTACCTGACCACAATGAAGTACAGCTCTTATTTAAATTGCAAAAATATTCAAAACCCATAAACACTGCCCAATAATAATGCTATATAAAACTTCCAACAAAAAAGGTGCTATACAAATGTTAATAACAATAGGAAGGCCCTAAAACAAGTAAAAATGGTGTAAAAAAGTTCAAATTCAAATGTTCTGCAACTTTTTAGCATCTAAAACACAGACACAGATGCATCAATTATTAATATCTGAATACAAACAAAATGTAGTCAACTTGTCAGTAGTAAGATGCAGAGGACTTGATCGTCCCAAAATTACACTTAATATACTTGAAAAACAACAAGAAATTGCAATATGAGCAGCGCCCTGGGAAAACTGGCCATAATGCTCGTGCGTAAAGTGTCGTCCCAGATTAGTCTGTGCAATCAAGACAGACTAATCAGGGATGACACTTTCCCCATTTATGGTATTTTTTGTTCAAAATAAGTCTCTTCATAGCAAAACTTCAGTTTAGTTTGAAGTGTCGTCCATTATTGGCCTGTGCATCTGAGATGAAACTTTACAGACATGCATAAAGCCCCATGTCTCCAGAGCATGTGTCATATATATCCGGTATGTTAACAATGACAAAGGTTCATAACTCTGCCAAAATTGGTTGCATCCAAAATTCCTGTCTTGACAATTATCTACACATTATGGTCAGTCTGATGTGAATATTTTAGTTAAATCCACAAAGCAATTAAAGAGGAGTTGACATAACTCTGTTGAGGCATACAAAGATTGCTTAATACTTTCCTGCTCAGAAGCAAGCAGAAAATGGCTATATTCAACCAGCTTCAAACCAGAACAGCCTGCAAGTAACTCGAAATCTGTTCAGGTTTTATTCTGTTTGCTGCTCATCAGTGCTTTAGGATTTAAAATGAAGCCATTAAAACTTGAATATAGTAAGACAGGTCTTACATTTATTTTGTTTTCTAAGGGACAACACATGCCCCAAAGAATGTGTAAGTGGAAATGGGTAAAATCACCAATCCTTACCAGCAAAACGCATGGTGTTATAAACTTCCAGGTTGCAGTCCACCAAGGGGAGTTCTTGTGGCCCATCATGTCCTCAATGTTGTGCATGAATTTACGTGCGCCAAATATGTACATGAGGCCACAACACTCCAGCAACACAACGATGAACGGTGCTATCCGTGTCACATAGCGGTCAACAAAAAACACAATATACACTCCCATCTGCAAAATAAGTTGTGGTTTTTGATGATGAGTACTATAATGGTTTCCTAATATAACAATCATTTAATATAGCGTGACTCAAAAATAAATCTTACATTGTTTAATCACAAAGAACAATTAAGTGTAATTAATGTGATATCAACATACTTGTTTAATTCCGTTATAATTATTTTAAGGTTTTTCATGAAGTATAATTGCATTTTCTTTGTGTTAATGACAAGTTGATATAAATATAGAAAATTACCCACTTATGAAGCTTTCGGTCAAATCACAAATTTAGGTATCTTTGATGTACAGCCGCTAAATGTAACAGCCCTTTTATGTTCAAAAAAAATTATTTCAAATTACCTTCGTTGTGAAGAGTAGCCCAATGAGAAACAATGTAAGGCATAGAATCATCTGAATCAACCACCTCCTTCGTTTTGTGACTATGACCCCAAAATCTCTGAGCTTCTCAACAATGGCTCCCATGATGCTTTGCACGTAGATGATACAGGTGGACATGCCCACCACAATGATGACAGAGTAAAAGAGCATGACAAACACCATGGAGTTGGAGACTCGGGTCAAAATAAATGGGAAAATGGCATAGCCAAGATCGTATTCTGAAAACAAGATCATGATATCCTTTTGTTTAATACACCTTTAAAACTGCAGTATATACATAGACTTTCATTAAAAACATTAACAAGGGTTATCATTAATTGTGTTTATTAATTCAAGAACTGTTACTTTTATGTAAAAAGAATACTATTGTATTTTTTAGAGATCAGACAGAATTTGATACAAACAGAATCCTAATTTGAAATCGCTATGCAGGACGGATACAGCTGAATATGGAAGAACTAAATATCAAGATTGTAGATCATAATCTCATGCACCAGGATTGTGTGCTTACTTTCTTCCACTTTCAAATTCTTACGGTAAAACTGCAAAAAAGCACATGGCCTGACACTGTAAAAAACAACCACCATTCATTTCTGATATGAGCCTAGTTCTGGTAAAAATGGTCTAAAGGTATAAGTGTAAAGTGTCATCCCAGATAAGTCTGTGTAAAGTGTCATCCCAGATAAGCCTGTGTAAAGTGTCATCCCAGATAAGTCTGTGTAAAGTGTCATCCCAGATAAGCCTGTGTAAAGTGTCATCCCAGATAAGCCTGTGTAAAGTGTCATCCCAGATAAGCCTGTGTAAAGTGTCATCCCAGATAAGCCTGTGTAAAATGTCATCCCAGATAAGCCTGTGCAGTCTAACCAGGCTGATCAAATAAAACTCTTTCCTCTTTATGGAATTTTTCTTTTTAAAGGAATTATTCTGTAGTTTAAGAACTGCACAGGCTAAACTGTGATAACACTTTCAAACATGCATAAAGCCCAGTGTTCCCAGAATGAGGCTCGCGCTGAACCAAACAACCTACCATTTATTACTGATATGTTGGATATGTTGTAGACTGATATGTTCTTAAGATTTGCAAGGATTCCTAGTCCTGAACACACGGTCAGACCTCCGAGGAGCACGGCCGCCACGTTAGACATGCATATTAGCAACAGATTTCTGGAAGAATATCAAACACAGAACTTCTCAAAAGTCTTTTTGACCCTTTACCCCTCAGATACACATTTTGACCCATTTGTATTCAATTTAAGAAAAAATATTTCTTCGCACTTGTGATTTAATTACTACGCATCTATACTCCTCACTGTCGGTTATTCGACAGCAAACCATCATAGAAAATTATTATTTTGATTCTAACATGATTCTGATTGATTTGGGTCAAGCTTTTGGACGTTTACTATATTTTTCAATACTCCGCCCTTCTTAGTACAAAGTTCACTATTTAGTGACGTCATTGAATTGCAAATACATATGACCTCGTTTTCATTCATAAATATTTTGCAAATGACGTAACTTTCATTGAGAACAAAAATCGTAGAAACTAAATGACATCACGTTTATTGATGCTACTGAAAAGCTGACATGCTATAAATGTTTTCTTAATTACGTTTCCTAACAAATAACATTCTTTGTGGCGTGTTTATGCCACTTATCATCAAATGTACAATTTGTTGTTTCATTACATTTATATTCATGCTACATTTATTACATTTCTTTTAGAGCGGGTTTTAGCAAGTGCATTTTACTGCAATATTTTCTTTATTTATTTAACTATTTTCGAAACATAAAGCTCCGCCCATAATTATTGAAGAATAACCCACACTTAATTTCCTTCTTTGTCTATAGAAAAGAAGTCGTGTGATAGAATAGAAAATAAAATGAAATTGAAGACCTTTTTAACAGATTCAAAATTTAAAGGCTTTATTTCAAACCCTAAGATACTGATTGGTGGCAACCAGCATAAAACCTGTACAGCCTGTTCTGTGTTTATACTGGTTGCTTTAAGCCACTTTCACTTTGCTTAGGAGCTGAAAAGGTAAAACCTGTACAGCCTGTTCTGTGTTTATACTGGTTGCTTTAAGCCACTTTCACTTTGCTTAGGAGCTGGAAAGGTAAAACCTGTACAGCCTGTTCTGTGTTTATACTGGTTGCTTTAAGCCACTTTCACTTTGCTTAGGAGCTGGAAAGGTAAAACCTGTACAGCCTGTTCTGTGTTTATACTGGTTGCTTTAAGCCACTTTCACTTTGCTTAGGAGCTGGAAAGGTAAAACCTGTACAGCCTGTTCTGTGTTTATACTGGTTGCTTTAAGCCACTTTCACTTTGCTTAGGAGCTGGAAAGGTAAAACCTGTACAGCCTGTTCTGTGTTTATACTGGTTGCTTTAAGCCACTTTCACTTTGCTTAGGAGCTGGAAAGGTAAAACCTGTACAGCCTGTTCTGTGTTTATACTGGTTGCTTTAAGCCACTTTCACTTTGCTTAGGAGCTGGAAAGGTAAAACCTGTACAGCCTGTTCTGTGTTTATACTGGTTGCTTTAAGCCACTTTCACTTTGCTTAGGAGCTGGAAAGGTAAAACCTGTACAGCCTGTTCTGTGTTTATACTGGTTGCTTTAAGCCACTTTCACTTTGCTTAGGAGCTGGAAAGGTAAAACCTGTACAGCCTGTTCTGTGTTTATACTGGTTGCTTTAAGCCACTTTCACTTTGCTTAGGAGCTGGAAAGGTAAAACCTGTACAGCCTGTTCTGTGTTTATACTGGTTGCTTTAAGCCACTTTCACTTTGCTTAGGAGCTGGAAAGGTAAAACCTGTACAGCCTGTTCTGTGTTTATACTGGTTGCTTTAAGCCACTTTCACTTTGCTTGGGAGCTGGAAAGGTAAAACCTGTACAGCCTGTTCTGTGTTTATACTGGTTGCTTTAAGCCACTTTCACTTTGCTTAGGAGCTGGAAAGGTAAAACCTGTACAGCCTGTTCTGTGTTTATACTGGTTGCTTTAAGCCACTTTCACTTTGCTTAGGAGCTGGAAAGGTAAAACCTGTACAGCCTGTTCTGTGTTTATACTGGTTGCTTTAAGCCACTTTCACTTTGCTTAGGAGCTGGAAAGGTAAAACCTGTACAGCCTGTTCTGTGTTTATACTGGTTGCTTTAAGCCACTTTCACTTTGCTTAGGAGCTGGAAAGGTAAAACCTGTACAGCCTGTTCTGTGTTTATACTGGTTGCTTTAAGCCACTTTCACTTTGCTTAGGAGCTGGAAAGGTAAAACCTGTACAGCCTGTTCTGTGTTTATACTGGTTGCTTTAAGCCACTTTCACTTTGCTTAGGAGCTGGAAAGGTAAATCCTGTACAGCCTGTTCTGTGTTTATACTGGTTGCTTTAAGCCACTTTCACTTTGCTTAGGAGCTGGAAAGGTAAAACCTGTACAGCCTGTTCTGTGTTTATACTGGTTGCTTTAAGCCACTTTCACTTTGCTTAGGAGCTGGAAAGGTAAAACCTGTACAGCCTGTTCTGTGTTTATACTGGTTGCTTTAAGCCACTTTCACTTTGCTTAGGAGCTGGAAAGGTAAAACCTGTACAGCCTGTTCTGTGTTTATACTGGTTGCTTTAAGCCACTTTCACTTTGCTTAGGAGCTGGAAAGGTAAAACCTGTACAGCCTGTTCTGTGTTTATACTGGTTGCTTTAAGCCACTTTCACTTTGCTTAGGAGCTGGAAAGGTAAAACCTGTACAGCCTGTTCTGTGTTTATACTGGTTGCTTTAAGCCACTTTCACTTTGCTTAGGAGCTGGAAAGGTAAAACCTGTACAGCCTGTTCTGTGTTTATACTGGTTGCTTTAAGCCACTTTCACTTTGCTTAGGAGCTGGAAAGGTAAAACCTGTACAGCCTGTTCTGTGTTTATACTGGTTGCTTTAAGCCACTTTCACTTTGCTTAGGAGCTGGAAAGGTAAAACCTGTACAGCCTGTTCTGTGTTTATACTGGTTGCTTTAAGCCACTTTCACTTTGCTTAGGAGCTGGAAAGGTTTGACATGCAAAAAATCCACATACACATGTACAATGTAAAAGTATTGGCACCATATTTGAAGCGTATTTAATGGGCATACAATTTTGAATTTGTATTTGCGCGGAAGTTTCTTTTCTTCAGTTCCATATTTCAAAAAGTGTATTAGTTCACTTGAACATATAATTAATATTCACTTAAAATGCATGTACCGTAATAACTCTATGTTTTCGGACACTCTAAGTTTTCGGACACCCCCTTTTTTAGCAAAAATAATTATTTTTCATGACTCTTAATTTTCGGACACACGATTTTTCATCCATTATTTATGCCTCTAAGTTTTCGGACAGAATATTTTACAGTGCTATTTTACCAAATTTCGGTCCTGTTTTCGATATCTAATGACACTTCGATCATGGGGTTTTACAACCAGATTAACATCATAAAACATGGAAGGTGCATGCCTGAGGGAAACGGACCATTACATTGCGTAATTGGGTAACTAACAGTGTAAACCGGTATTAAACAATGGCTTCGCCCGATAGCATAAGCGTTATGACACTTACCAGGGCCAGTATCGATGAACAGTTCAATTATCTACCGCAATAGTCCTACCCCTTCTAAGTAAATAACTGGGACAAATACTAAACGCTTCAAAGTGTGATGCACCCTATTGCAAGTTTTACGAACAATGGAAGGTGTTAGAAAACAACTACCGGTATCGGAAATGAACAAACAAAGAATTCATAGTTTGCTTTTTTTGCGTTAATAACAGGTTCATACTAGCGAATATCGGTACATCACATTCTCATCTTTGAACTCTTTGGTCAAAGTACAACCTTGTAGTAACTTTCTGTCAAATAAATAAAGCATTTAAAATTATTTAAGATGCAGTGCAATTATATATAACTGTAATTTATACTATACGGCTATACTATTACCGGTAGTCGTTGATACAATTGATGCTTTTTTCGGACACTTCAATTTTCGACTCTAAGTTTTCGGACACCTGAATTTTGTGAATATTTTTAATATCAATGTTTTCGGACACGAAAAAAATTAATTATTTTTAAGTGTCCGAAAACATAGAGTATTACGGTAAGCATACTTATAACCGTAAAGTGTATCTTTCCTAACAAATGAAATAAGTATCTTATACTACTACTACTTGAATTGCTTGCTTGGTGTTTCTCATTTATCAATAATTGTTTTCAACTGACCTGTAGCAGTGACTGTGAAAGTGTGTGTAGCCTGCTAGAGTGTGCAGGTTCCCCATTCCAAGTGAAAGTGTTAGAAATAGCAGCTTTCCAGCATCATACCAGATCTGGAATTATAGATGAGCTGTGCTCTGGGTAAAATAGACTTCATGAATGGGCATAAAATGTCATCCCTGATTAGCCTGTGCAGACTACAAAAGCCAATCGGGGACGACACTTTACGTAAAGGCATTAAGCCTTGCTTTCCCAATGTGTGGCTCAGATATTTCAACTTTGTCTGTGTGACGTTAGGATTGTCAGTTTTGAGTCATATTATATCAATTTTTCGTTCATTATATTATGTTTTTGTGTGATTCATATCCCTTGCTTGCAGTGGAATCAAATCAACACATAAATGTATACCTTTTTTTATTTAAGCTTAATAGCAGCAAAAGACAGAGTTTAATTTTGGAAGAGCCCATTATAATCACTGTCATTGAAGAACAAAATCGGAATACTCCCAAACAAGGTATCAAACTTCATTCCTAGTGATTCCAAGGCTTTTACAATATATATACACCCATCATTCCATGGAAGTTGCCAAATATTGAGGGCTTGCAGTGATTGACCTGGTTTCGCGAGGTTTTTCATGGCGTCCCACTGAGATGCAATATGTACCCGCCAATCAAAATAATAAATTATACAGTGCAGCCTGAACACTTGAACCCTTTATCAGTGTTGATAACAAAAATACCTATTATGTAATGTCAAAGTTGAGCAGTAGTGATACTACACTAGCAATTCATCGCTTTTGGTTCCTGATGGTAAATGAAAATTATTGGCAGTTATATATGTTAATTATTTTATTGTTTTTCTGTTGAGTAGAAGACCATTATTTTTTATTTAAATTTGAATAGGTGTATCAGAAAATCATTTTGGTGACTTTTGAAAGTAAGAATGAAAATAAATTGCAAACATTGTGAGAATTAAACATTGCATGATGTTTGTTTTTTGCCAATCAATGTATTCTGCATTTTGTGTCCTTTTTGATATTATCATAACATGAGTTCCAGCACTGCACATCAAAAAAAGGTGTTAGTGGAATGTAACCCATAAAAGCAAGTGTGTTTGAGTAGTCTCCCTTGTGACAGCATTTGCCAATCTTAAAATTGTATTCATAAAAGTGTGTTTCATGATCAGACTGCACACATGCACGCCCTGGCCTTGAGCTATTATATGGCATCAGACATATTTTCGCATTGAATGCTCATAATTCTTATATACAATCCCAGAACACAAAACCCAACGCACCTCTGACTTTCCCAGTTTGTGCCAGACAGGGCTGAGGAAAAAGCGTACCCCAGCAATGCTGCCTTCCTTCATACACACCATGATGAACAGTATCAGCATCACGACGTACGGGAATGGGGCAAGCATGTACATTATCTGAAATAATCATAATTAAACATCAGACAAATATTTGCAGTTCAAAAGCTAATGAGCAATTAGGACAAATGTTTTCTCTACTAATGGTGATTGTACAATGGAGGTAATAAAATAGTTTTGTTACTGCTTTTGTAAATACTTTTACTACTGAAGCTATTTGCCAGATCACTGCTCAAGTAATAAACAGTGCCAATTGCAACATCATTCTAATAATTCTAGTCCAGCTAGAACGCTCCTGCCTGACCCATCCAGGTAAGGCAGCTCTCATTTTTTCTATGAATTGAATTTTTAATCATATATGTATACAGCTTTTAAAACAGAAATTCCACTTTAAAGTTTTAAATAAATGTCTTTTTATAAAGAAAGTCTATGGTAATTAAAAAATAAATAATTGCTGTGCTATAACTGGGTTGAAACTATCTACTAATATTTCATAGGTTACCTCCCTTTATAAGTACTACTTTTTGTTTTTAAAATGTGTGACCAAATATACTCTTTTGATACAAACCCAACTTGTATTTTTGGCCTTTTTTGAATGAGTTGATAATATCTACCCTATTTAAAGCATGAAGTAAAGTAATTGATGACATAAAATGCATGTATGTTTTCATCAGGCTAATCAAGGACGACATTTTCCACTTTACATAATTTTTGGGTTACGGGAAGTCTCTTCTAAATGAAAATTTATTCTAAGGGGAAAGTGTTGTCCTTGATAAGCCTGAGCGTACTGAACAGGCTAATCTGGGACGACACTTTACATACATGCATTTAACACCGTTTCCTCACTACAAGACTCAAATACATGACACTACTAGGATGTACCTTGCCTACATGACACTACTAGGATGTACCTTGCCTACATGACAACACTAGCATGTACCTTGCCTACAGGACAACACTAGCATGTACCTTGCCTACATGACACTACTAGGATGTACCTTGCCTACATGACACTACTAGGATGTACCTTGCCTACATGACAACACTAGCATGTACCTTGCCTACAGGACAACACTAGGATGTACCTTGCCTACATGACACTACTAGGATGTACCTTGCCTACATGACAACACTAGCATGTACCTTGCCTACATGACACTACTAGGATGTACCTTGCCTACATGACAACACTAGCATGTACCTTGCCTACATGACAACACTAGCATGTACCTTGCCTACATGACACTACTAGGATGTACCTTGCCTACATGACACTACTAGGATGTACCTTGCCTACATGACAACACTAGCATGTACCTTGCCTACAGGACAACACTAGCATGTACCTTGCCTACATGACACTACTAGGATGTACCTTGCCTACATGACACTACTAGGATGTACCTTGCCTACATGACACTACTAGGATGTACCTTGCCTACATGACAACACTAGCATGTACCTTGCCTACATGACAACACTAGCATGTACCTTGCCTACATGACACTACTAGGATGTACCTTGCCTACATGACACTACTAGGATGTACCTTGCCTACAGGACAACACTAGCATGTACCTTGCCTACAGGACAACACTAGGATGTACCTTGCCTACATGACACTACTAGGATGTACCTTGCCTACATGACAACACTAGCATGTACCTTGCCTACATGACACTACTAGCATGTACCTTGCCTACATGACAACACTAGCATGTACCTTGCCTACATGACAACACTAGCATGTACCTTGCCTACATGACAACACTAGCATGTACCTTGCCTACATGACACTAGTAGGATGTACCTTGCCTACATGACAACACTAGCATGTACCTTGCCTACATGACACTACTAGCATGTACCTTGCCTACATGACACTACTAGGATGTACCTTGCCTACATGACACTACTAGGATGTACCTTGCCTACATGACAACACTAGCATGTACCTTGCCTACATGACAACACTAGCATGTACCTTGCCTACATGACAACACTAGCATGTACCTTGCCTACATGACAACACTAGCATGTACCTTGCCTACATGACAACACTAGCATGTACCTTGCCGATGCTGCTAGGTCCATGGATGAGACACGTGAAGATGCATACCCAGACTAGAAGCAGACACAATACCAGGTACCAGATGGGCTCACCCAACTTGGTAACGCCTTCTGTGGCTTGCAGAATGTCACTACTGAAAGGAATGCTGTGCTGTATTGGCTCAATTTAATGAATGAGCCAAACCATGGGAAAACTGGGCTTAATTCATGTGTGTTGAGTGAAAACCGGGCTTAACTCATGTGTGTTATGTGAAAACTGGGCGTAATTCATGTGTGTTGAGAAAAACTGGGCTTAATTCACGTGTGTTGAGTGAAAACTGGGCTTAATTCATGTGTGTTGAGTGAAAACTTGGCTTTATTCATGTGTGTTGAGTGAAAACTGGGCTTAATTCATGTGTGTTGAGTGAAAACTGGGCTTAATTCATGTGTGTTGAGTTAAAACTGGGCTTAATTTATGTGTGTTGAGTGAAAACTGGGCTTAATTCATGTGTGTTGAGTGAAAACTGGGCTTAATTCTTGTGTGTTGAGTGAAAATTGGGCTTAATTCATGTGTGTTGAGTGAAACTGGGCTTAATTCATGTGTTTTGAGTGAAAACTGGGCTTAATTCATGCGTGTTTGAGTGAAAACTGGACTTAATTCATGTGTGTTGAGTGAAAACTGGGCTTAATTAATGTGTGTTGAGTGAAAACTGGGCTTAATTCATGTGTGTTGAGTGAAAACTGGTCTTAATTCATGTGTGGTGAATGAAAACTGGGCTTAATTCATGTGTGTTGAGTGAAAACTGGGCTTAATTCATGTGTGTTGAGTGAAAACTGGGCTTTATCTATGTGTGTTGAGTGAAAACTGGGCTTAATTCATGTGTGTTTAGTGAAAACTGGGCTTAATTCATGTGTGTTGAGTAAAAACTGGGCTTAATTCTCATGTGTTGAGTGAAAACTGGACTTAATTCACGTGTGTTGAGTGAACACTGGGCTTAATGAATGTGTGTTGAGTGAAAACTGCATGGGCTTAATTCATGTGTGTTGAGTGAAAACTTGACTTAATTCATGTATGTTGAGTCAAAACTTGGCTTAATTCATGTATGTTGAGTGAAAACTGGACTTAATTAATGTTTGTTGAGTGGCATTGCAGATGAGTCAGGGAGTACTTTTTCTGCCTAAACTGGAGTTGTATTAATATGAGTTTTTTTTTAATCCATTAAAAAAGGAAATTGTTGTCTCTGATTAGCCTGTGTGGACTGCACAGGCTAATCTGGGATGGCACTTTAGGCACATGCATTTAGTACTGTTTTCCCATAGCCAGGCTCATTTTTTAACTAAAGTTTGAAACAAATGGTCTTGAACTTTTGATGAGAAGGAGGAGGAAGAGGAGATGGAGGAGAAAAAGGAAAAACTGTACTTAAAATATCTTGCTTTGTTAATATACATTCAATAGAATCGCACAATCCTTACAAATATAAATATCTTTTAAAGAATTGATATGAGAAGACTTAAAGTAATTTCAAAACGTCACCAATAAGTAAAACAATTTAGGAAACTGCAATTCAATTCAAGTCAATTAAATGAGATGTTTCCAACCCTTCGAAATGGTTGCAAATATTCCAAACAATCTAGGAAAGATTGAGTGAGAAACCAATCAATTTAGTTTGCACATGTCAAATGGACTCACTTGAAATACTGGAAGGCTCCAGAATATTCTGCAGCATGTCTCTGAGATTCTGGCATCAGCTGTGAAGAGTTGTCCACCCAATGTCGCGGCAAATGGCTGACGTCACCATAAAATGCTACTAGCGTTTCGTTCGATGCCCCACATTCTAGAAATACATCAATTAAGTTTTTGGTCTTGTCTCTTTTATAGACAATGCACAATGTCAACATCTTAATTTGATCATTCTGCTTACACAAGTATGTATTATAACATGGGATAATTACAGAATTTTTGCCAACTTGTTACAGAATTCCTAATAAGGATGTAACTAATTTCCATTCCTGGCAAACAGTTTCTTCTTTTAAAGAAATCTATGTGATCCAAGTAATTCAAAAACTGAACATGCATGTTACCAGAATTAAGATATTATAAACAAGACTAGAACTTTATTTCATTTTTTTTATCTTTAAAAAAATTTAAATTAAACTGATGTTAATAAAGGCAAAGATTAGAGATTTTTCACACACATAACTTATACCCATGCACCTCTTTGTGAGCTATGTTCAAAAGTGTGTTGCACATCTACACTTCATGGTAATGAAATGTTGTAGGTTTAAATTTGATAGCCACACAAATGTGAAAGTAGTTTACTCCACTAACTTGCTGACAGACTTAGGGGTTTAATTCAAGTGCGTTAAGAGTAAGTGTCAAATGCATTAAGTTTTACTCAGATTAGCCTGTGCAGTCTGCACAAGCTAATCAGGCGCGACACTTTCCGCTTGTGCAGCATTGTCAATTTAAAGCAAGCCTCTTCTAAATGAAAATCCACTCTAGGCGGACGACACAGGCTAATCTGGGATGAGACTTCTAGGCGGATGACACAGGCTAATCTGGGATGAGACTTGCACATGCATTAAGCCTGTTTTTCTGCTCAAGTATCTCCTTACCTGACCCATTGCCACATTGCCACGGTAGCAGGTTCCCACCGAGGGCTACTGACATGGCAACCCCAAAATAGTAGATGGCCCAGACCACCTCCATCACGTAGTAGGAGGACACCAGGAATGTCAGGACCACCATACAGTAACCTACACCTGAACAGCAAAACAATTCACAGAGTCCTGCAAAAATGGGTTTCACGCATTATAACTTAATAATTTATAAGGCCAACCTAGCTCCAGACCAGCCTGATCAATCACGCAGTCCGGTCTTAAGCTACTGTGTCAGCCATAAGTCACACAAGGTTTCGTGGTCTCATTAGTGGATAGGGTAGATCCTTACCAGACTGTTCCAATGTGCAGGCTGGTCTGGAGCTCTGCTTGCCGCATATGACATAGACCAATTTTAACATGACCTGGCTCAGATGGTATGATTATACAAAATGTCCCCCTAATATTAAAATGCTATACCTCCATTGTTGTTGACATTGAGATTTTCATTTAAATGGATACAGTACTATTGCAAGCTCTTCAATATGGTATCATCTAAGAATATATCATGTGGTCATATAAAGTTTCTGCATATCATTTCGACCCATGTCCACTGTTTCAACACTTGATTCACTCTCAGAAAGCAGTTTTCTAACTTAAAGCATCCCTCTTTTTGGGTGATGCATTGTCAAGAATTTTCAAATTAACAGTCAGATGCATCCACTTATAAAAAAAATGTACTCTGTTATGACACCAAAGACTATTTGCAATCAGTAAAAATATTGTGATAACAAGACCCTCATTTTTTTTAACCTAGAAACATACAACTGTACATTAAAGAAAATATTAGTATGAAAACACAAAATTTAGTTATTTCCCTAAAAATTCCTCTCCCTTCCGTCAAAAAAGGAACATTTGCCTTTTTGATTTAAACACGTTTAATCAAATGTGTTTGTTAATATTTGGGAAGTAATTGTTGCATGATAAGCTAAAATTACGTGTATGCAATGTTCACAAGATCTTTACAGTATAAAATCGCCATTTTTGTACCATTATTGCTTGCGAGGGTAGAACCACTTGGATTAATGGCAATCATCTTCCCAAATAAGATATTTTATTTCATTTATTTCATTGTGAGCATTCCCAGAAATGTTTACAAGCCATCAGAATAGGCCTCTAGTGGCCTTGCATCGTCATAAACTGGACCAAAGTGTTTTAAGAGCCTTGTATAAAACCAGTATTACATGTCAAAGCAAACATAAATGCTGCATGCTGCAATCCAATGAAACTGCTGAGAATCAATTCTGTAATGGATAAAAACTGGAAAAGGCAAGAAAGATTCTGAGTTCTTCTGGCTGTACAAATGGCTTGCTTTCAAGTAATTATTGGTTTTGCACTAACATTTTTTTCTTATTCTAATTGTACTTTATAGCACACCAGTGACATATTTATATCCCTGCTTTTATATCCTGGTTGTTACAATCAAACAGGAACTTCTCATTATTTTTTTACTGAAATATTAGGCCTTTTATTTTAAATTATATGATAAAATATGCCCAGGAGTTGCATCTTTCATGAAAAGCTTAATTTGAGATCACTTAAGTCCAATTACCTCAATAAGACAATAATCATTGATATTTTTTCCCAGCAAACAATCATGGGATGTGAAGAAGATAAAAAGAATTAAGGAAAACATTATGGATTGTGTATTGGTATTAAAGGTAGTAATTAAATAACAATTGCATCACTGTTTCAGTTGAAAGTGTGAGTCCTATTAGTCAAGTGCTAAGATAGTTTTCTTCTAAAAAATATTGACATGCATGCACTAATGTAAAACTCATGTAAAATCTTCAAAGTGTCTCACAAATAAGTATGTTTCTTGCTTATTTGTTATTATTGTTAATTTGTTATTTTAAGTGTGTTGTATAAACGTTTCTTTTGATTAACAACACACACCCGGAACACACAATTGTATGTAACAGTGTTAATTTTGAAGTCAAAATGCAGAACTAAAACAGCAGTTTACAAAAAGGATTATCACACGGTCAGGTAGAATGACCATATGCCAAATAAGTTTTCAAGTAAAAATAAATAGCATGCCCCATCTTGAAATGCAAAACTCCACAATATTGCCATAATGAATTTAAAATGTCAATAATGTTAATTAATGAATTACCACCTTTATCATACCATGTTCCACCATAATACCACAAATATAAAATAATTGAGTACTTTCCTTGATGTTTACCAATTATCAATTAGAGAATTTTCTATTTAATTTATATGATTTAAATGACCATTCCAACTCAATGGCAATCAAAGTGCTGAAGGCACAGAAGGTGTTCGCTGTTGTTTATTCTAAGACTCAACTCAGTTTTCAAAATTATGTTATAGCTTTTTATATTGCAAGTTTGAAATGAACACAACCCATTCAAATTTATAAAGCGTATGTCTTAAAGCACAGGTTGAGATGTGTTGTTTTTTTTCAAATCATTAATAAAAAAGATCCTTTAAGCTTCATTTTGGGAAAACAGGGCTCACTGCATATGCATTAATTGTCATTCCAGTACCAGAGACTGTCTTTAAATGAACAACACCATAAAATCAGAAAGTGTCGTCCTTGATTAGCTTGTTCGCATTGCACAGGCTAATCAGTGTGCACAGGCTAATCTTATTTGACATGCATTCAGCCCCATTTTCCCAGAAAGCAGCCAATATGTACAGATTTCAATGATAAACACTAGACTGGCCAATCCTGTCTTACAAGCTGTTAAACACTATTAATTAAATACACACACTGCAGTGTACCAGTGGTGAACTATAAACAGGCAGATGTGGTAGTAGAGCAGACACTCCTAGCATTCGTCATCTGCATCAGTTAACTGCAGGTAGTGCAGACAGGCAGTGGTTATCATTCCTTGCGTAGCTTAAAGCAGACTGACTTGCAAAACTGCCTCTCTACATAAGTTGTGAGCTAACGTTCACAACTAAAAATCCCAGGAAATCAAGAGATACCAAAAACTTGCGAATATCTATTTATAAAAAATCTCTAGAACATATAAGGTAGCATGAACAAACACACACGAACACAATGTTATATACCAACCTGTAAACAGAGGTATCACTTTCCATGCATTCAGTGGCCCTCCAACAGCGTACTGTCCGAGCGTTGTTTCAAGGTAGACCAGGGGGCAGCCAAATGCCACCATACTAATCACGTATGCTATGAAGAAAACCCCTGAAATGGACATTTAGAGAAATGAATGTAAAACTGTGCATGGTTGCTGCTTTCCAATTATACATCTGATACAATTTCTTTACCCAAAAACTTTTTTTTTCATTAACTTGTATTTTCTTGTAATTTTGTGATATTCTTCTTAAATTACTTAAAACAATCTATATCTTACAAGGGCTGTTTGTAAAACATGCATGCTCCCCATATGGGCTCTCCATTGTAGTGACAGCCATTGTGTGAATATGTTTTTGTCACTGTGACCTTGACCTTTGACCTAGTGACCTGAAAATCAATAGGGGTCATATGCGAGTCATGATCAATCTACCTATCAAGTTTCATGATCCTAGGCCTAAGCATTCTTGACTTATCATCCGGAAACCATTTTACTATTTCAGATCACCGTCACCTTGACCTTTGACCTAGTGACCTGAAAATCAATAGGGGTCATCTGCGAGTCATGATCAATCTACCTATCAAGTTTCATGATCCTAGGAATAAGCGTTTTTCAGCTATCATCCGGAAACCATTTTACTATTTCGGGTCACCGTGACCTTGACCTTTGACCTAGTGACCTCAAAATAAATAGGGGTCATCTGCGAATCATGATAAATGTTTCTATTAAGTTCCATGATCCTAGGCCCAAGCGTTCTTGAGTTATCATCCGGAAACCACCTGGTGGACGGACCCACAGACCGACAGACATGTGCAAAGCAATTTCCCCCCTCTTCTTCGAAGGGGGGCATAATTATATTACCTGTTTCAGAATATTTTTGTCATTCACTTAACGAAGTCAAATGTTGACTCCTGTACTATTAGTTGAACTGCCTCATTCTTACTGACCTCAAACATTTTGACACAGGGTCAGTAAATTGAAATTGGGCGTAGCTAGGGCCCATTATATATTAACTACCCTGTGTCAGTATTAAAGAAGCCATGTTCTCGAAAAACTGGGTTTAATGATTGTGCGTTAAGTGTTTTCTCAGATTGTTAGTCAACACAAGCTAATCTGGACGCCAGTTTCCGCCTAAACTGGATTTTCACTAGAAGAGACTTCCTTAAAACAAAACAACCTTAAAAGCAGCACAGGCTAATCTGGCATAACACTTAACGCACATGCATTAAGCCCAGTTTTCCCAGACCTAGCCTCAATTAATTGAGTTTAAAATTGCCCAAGGTGGCTGTTCCCAAACAACCTACATGTATATATTCTCTTTAAACTGTAGCAAACACTGTTCTTAAAGTAAATGGCAACAAATCAGTCTTTTATGTTGTAGTATTTTTATGTTCCCCCAAAATTTATTTTGGGGGGAGCGTATAGTCGTCGCTTCGTCTGTCAGTCCGTGTTCCCGTGTGTCCGTCTGTGCACAATTTTTTGTCCAGGCTATTTCTCGGCAACTAATGATCGGAATTCAATGAAACTTTATGGGAAGCTTCACTACCAAGAGGAGATGTGCATATTATCAGCTGGTTCTGGTCGAATGATTTTTCACAGAGTTATGGCCCTTTGAAATTTTTCATTAACTGTACATATAGTACAATTCTTGTCTGGGCAATATCTCAGCAACTAATGACCGGAATTCAATGAAACTTTATGGGAAGCTTCACTACCAAGAGGAGATGTGCATATTATCAGTGGGTTATGGACGGATTATTTTTCACAGAGTTATGGCCCTTTGAAAAATTCTTATCCCCCCAACTACTGTGGCCTCAAGAGGTTTCCTTTTATCTGAATATATAGTCCAATATTGTGACACAAAAAACCTTTGGGGAGAATCATCCGTCTCAGACAGTTTCTTATTCTAAGGTTGTATCACTTCATTGAAAATAAGATAATATTGATGTTTACACACAAAATGCATAAAATATGAGATGCAAATTGATGGCATGGCAGTGTCTGATTACGAAAGTCAGTGTATCCCTTAAGGTCTTAGAACAGAAAGTCTTAATGAATATTGAAATCTCAAATGAATTGCTGAAGGCTTGAAATATGTGTCTAGCCAAGCAATTATACCAATACAACCAGGATCAATATCAACTGTGTGGATTATGTATTACAGACATATGAAGCAATCATTTACTTTCAAAAGAAGCTGAGTTAGTAGCAATTTGTTGCAGAATGTCCAGAAGGGTAGCAGATTAATTACGCTTACATGCAAAACAAATGTGCAAATAAAACAATTTGTTCCCAAATTTTACGTCTTTTCTAAATTTGAATGGTCAGGTTATTTAAATTCCAACAAGCAAATTCGTAGAATTGATATCCCCCGCAACATATGCTTTGTTTGAGGATGGGTGCAAATCGGACGGATGAACATACTGACAGATGGACAGACGAAGGACAATAACTCAAAATAACAAGATACAAAGGGCCATAACTCTGTTTTTAACAGATGGTGTACAATGCCATTTGGCCTCAATCATCCTCTCATGCATATATATACTCATACGAAGTTTCAATGAAATACGCCAAAGCACTTCCAAGATATGGCTCCGGACACAAAAGTGACGGACGGACGGACAGCGCCAAAACAATATCCCTCCGCCTCTGGTGGGGGATATATACTCATACCAAGTTTCAATGAAATCCGCCAAAGCACTTCCAAGATATGGCTCCGGACACAAAAGTGCCTTTAGTAAAAAGCATTTTTTCAAGATACAAAGGGCCATAACTCAGTCTTTAACAGATGGTGTACAATGCCATTTGACGTGCATTATCCTCTTATGCATATATATACTCATACCAAGTTTCAATGAAATCCGCCAAAGCACTTTCAAGATATGGCTCCGGACACAAAAGTGCCTATAGTAAAAAGCATTTTTTCAAGATACAAAGGGCCATAACTCTGTTTTTAACAGATGGTGTACAATGCCATTTGGCGTGCATCATCCTCTTATGCATATATATACTCATACCAAGTTTCAATGAAATCCGCCAAAGCACTTTCAAGATATGGCTCCGGACACAAAAGTGCCTATAGTAAAAAGCATTTTTTCAAGATACAAAGGGCCATAACTCTGTTTTTAACAGATGGTGTACAATGCCATTTGGCATGCATCATCCTCTTATGCATATATATATACTCACACGAAGTTTCAATGAAATCTGCCAAAGCACTTCCAAGATATGGCTCCGGACACAAAAGTGCCGGACGGACGGATGGACGGACGGACGGACGGTCGGACGGACAGACAACGCCAAAACAATATCCCTCCGCCTTTGGGAGGCCAGTGGTCGGCAGGTTTTTATCGCTATAATAACCTTTTGTAAGAAGCAGTAGTGACCGATTTTGAATAACAGAAAAATGAAGGTTGAGTTACATCATTGTGCTTATGTGGAGCCTCCATCAAAATATGCTGTACATCTGATCTCCAATCAATGAAAACCACAATATCATTCCTGTGTACACATTTATATTGAACCAATGTCTAGTCAATGCAAATGTATACAAAATTTGCCACATCAGGCTATCCCACCTAATTACAAAATCATTGACATATTTGTTTTCCACTTGGTACATGAGTGAAGTTTACATGTTGTTTGTTACTAATTGTGTAAATGAGTGTTAGCCAATAAAACCCTATTTAATGTTGTGTGCGATTGTTGTGAATTGAAGGATAAGTAATAGTTTATAGTCGACCCCCTCTCACAGAAAACCTTTTATCTGCACCTGATGATGCAGGAAAAAAAATAATTCCACAAATGAATGCATAAAATCTGCCGCTTTCATACCTCAAGCTATTAGCACTTGTCATTTAATGTTTACTTTATGATACATGTACTTTGTTAGGCATGTCAGAGGGTTCACATATATAAAGATAAGAAATGAAAGTGGCATGCACATTTGATGGCTTTTTTATGAACAAGTCAGTAGCTAAAACAAAATTATTGTTATTCCGATAAAAGGTTTGTTGAGGCAATAAAGCAACATTAAACATTCTCAGATGCTGTTATTCATTAATTTCTTTCTATTAAAACTTCATAAGATGATCACATTTATGTTGTAGTAAATTCTACAGCAAGATATGGTTACATACATCATCTTAAAACAAAATGAAACAAGAGGACCAGAATGATGGCACTAATGCCCTCACTTTGTATCAAGATCGGAGTATTTCAGCTTTAATGAAGAATTGTTGAAGCAGATTTTTTAATCCATTTTGCTATTGAAGTTTATACAAGATGGCTATCAGCAACATGTGGTGCTTGCGGTCAAGAATGCCATTATATAAACATGGCTGTTAGTATGGTCTTAAATACATATATGGTACAAAACAAACCCCATGGACAATCATTTTAAATATGACAAAGTAACAGTCTGCACAGGCTAAATGATGACAACATAAGAGCCTACACTCTAAATTGTGACCTTGACTGTCATATTGGTAACATTGTTTTGGCATTATATTGTAAAATGTGTTTTGAATGACCAAGTAACTGTCTGAAAAAGTTTCATTATGTCCATATTTGGTGATTGACCTCTAGGTGTTACCTTGACATTTGAACACAAGAAACCGTTGGAGACGGGTGATGCTCCCCAAAGTGTTTTTTTGTCACAATATTGCACTATATATTCAGATAAAAGGAAACGTCTTGAGGGCACAGTAGTTGGGGGGAACAATATTTTTTTAATAGAAAATTTCAAAGGGCCATAACTCTGTGAAAAATCATCCGACCAGAACCCGCTGATAATATGCACATCTCGTCTTGGTAGTGAAGCTTCCCATAAAGTTTCATTGAATTCCGGTCATTAGTTGCTGAGAAATAGCCCGGACAAGAATTGCACTATATGTACAGTTAATGGAAAATTTCAAAAGGCCATAACTCTGTGTTAAATCATCCAAAAAGAACCGGCTGATAATATGCACATCTCCTTTTGGTAGTGAAGCTTCCCATAAAGTTTCATTGAATTCCGGCCATTCATTGCTGAGAAATAGCCCGGACCAAATTTGTGCACGGATGGACAGACGAAGCGGCGAATATATGCTCCTCCCAAAAAGTTTTGGGGGACCATAAAAAGACACAGGATTTTCCAAAGACAAGCCATCCCCACATGCTGAACACATGTGAAAGGGAAATTATAAATTTTAAAGTTACACTCTCAACAAGAGTATCATGCCTTGTTTTGACATAAAACGTCTTACTGTGACTTTGACCTTGAACCAGAGACAAAGTCAGGGCATTCTTGGACCTATTATGAGTATACTCATCATGGCATGGGAGGTCCAGGGGAATACCTGTCTTTGCATGATAAACATCTGGTACTTTGTATGAGGTGAACATTTAGGGTGAAACATGAGGCATTAAAAGTCTACAGAAAGTGTTATGTACCCAAACAGATCCTTTGACCTAAGAGTACAATTGAACTTTGAGCTAGTGACAAGGGTTTTACACATAACACACTGTCTCTTTATGACAAACATACATGTTTTATTTTAATTGTTTATGATCAAGTCAAAATCCCCCCAAACTGTATTTAAATTCTTAAATTTTACCTATGACCTATAATTATGATAGAATGACTAATTGACCGTCTGGATAAGCTTTTCCGGTAAGACGGATGCATGAACTCACAGTGACCAAATATGTAAAACAAAATAAGCATGTGATGCTTTGAGCATGGCCAGTTTTGACCCAAGTTCAATTAGTTGGAAAAATCTTTGTGCAGGACCTGATATATTTAACATTTGCTTAAGTGACTTTTAGGTTGGATTGTCATTATTATTTGAAATAATTAATTATAAAACATGTTCTTTTAATGCTTTACATGGTTCAACCATGCTTTTACATGATAAGTCACATAGTTCATGTGCATGATCTTTTCAATTCTTACCCAAGCAATAAACACTACAAAACTCACCTCCGCCATGTTTCACGAGGCCAACCGACGCCTTCAGCAGACATCCAAGACTGTTTATGAAGCCCATGCATGTGATGAGGTACGCCCGCTGCGAATCCCACATGAAAGTTCCCTCCTCCTCTTGACCCAGATAATCCACTAGGTGGCGCTTCCGGGGCATTTTTGGCGGACAGACTCGCTGACTGAATAAGCTGACTGGTTCTGGGTCGCTGGAGACATTTACCCCTTGATTGCGGGTACTCTCGGGCTGGTTGCTGTCCACCCTCGGTGGGGGTTCTGGTTTTACGATGCTGTCTGTATCCTAAAGAAATTAAAATTTTAAGATCTATTTCTCCAGTAGACCTTATAAGAAACTCAACATTCAAAGCAAAAATCTGGGTCAGGAATTATTGCAGCCTTATGGAAATGTAAAAACTGTTTGTTTCTAATCTCAAAAATGTATTTAAAAAAATACAATCATTTAAAAAAAAGGATCCACAAGGATGTTCAGTAGATGCTGTCAGTATCATTTGACAAATGCTTTCAAAGCTTATAAGCATGACATTTATATAGAATCTAATCAAACATGATAAAGCTTAGAAATATTAAACACATTTAAAACTTAGAATTATTCAATAAGCCTGATTCTGGGAAAACTAATGCATGTGCATAAAGTGCCAACCCAGATTAGCCTGCGCAGTCTGCACATGCATAAAGCCCAGTTTTTTGTAGAATTAGTCTCCAATGAGAAATCCAATCCACAAACCCTCTCAACTCCCTCAAACTCCTGATCTGGTCCAGGGTCAACATTTCCATTGGTTGTTGCATCCCCTTCCTGTTCTTGTTGCCTAGCAACGTCGCTCTCCAGTTCAGCCTCCGATGAAACTCCATATTGTGCTTGTTCAGCTGACCTGGGTTTCTCACTCATCCCATCCACTTTCACTTTCATTATCTGTCAACAATGAGAAATAAATGAAATATTTGTGGGTTTCAGTTTGTTAGAATGGTGCAATAAAGTAAGACTATGTTGTTGTCTGGATATAAAAACATGTCCATATTTCAGTTTCTATGTATTTTTACAGGCACAATGGAAACATAAATCACCAATAAATCATAGTGTGCCATTTAACACAGGTAGTTATTTGTTTAAAAGCAACTGTACATAAAGAATACTTTATCAGTAATTCTAGCACAACATGAGACTTGTTATCTATAGACAAGGAAGAAAATCCCACATGTGTCATTCTGCAATTATTATGTTGGAGCCTGAATATGTTTTGAAAATAGTTCTTAGGAAACCTGTGGGAAATTAAACAGTGAAATATACCCATTTACAAGTAATCAATATTGTTACAAACATGCAATTTCATAACAGAAGCAAAATATTGCCATACAATCTCTAGTTATACTTTTTATGAATGAAGGTCACACTATATTGAATTGTTATGGTTCGATGACGTCATTGCTTTTTGCAGGTGATTGGACTAAGTAGAAAGATAGGTTGAGTATGGAAAAATAAAGTTCTAATGCATAATTGGGTAAGATTCAAAATAGTATATTTTCTCTCCTAGTTTATATTAACACTCAATATTTAATTCCTACGCTTCTATACTCCTTACCCTTCGATATGCGATAGCAAACTATGAGAGACAAATAACGATAGCAAACTATGAGAAACAAATAACGATAGCAAACTATGAGAGACAAATAAAAATAGCAAAGTATGAGAGACAAATAATGATAGCAAACTATGATAGACAAATAACGATAGCAAACTATGATAGACAAATAACGATAGCAAACTATGATAGACAAATAACGATAGCAAACTATGATAGACAAATAATTTCATCAATCTCACAAACCAGTTATCAAATAAAATATTTCAGAATACATTTGCCCACATTTATTCAATTTTTTAAAATATCTTCACAAAAATTAAAATCCCTTCAAATCCCTTCAATTTCCAAAAATATAAGTGTTAATTTTTTAATAATTTTAAGTGTCTTCTTATTTAAAAAAAAATGGACCCTATACTTATTTTGTTTTCCAGGTTGGGGTTTTGATCATTTTTGCTTTAAACTTTAAATTAACTAAAATTACATAAAGAAAGAATGTAAAATAGAGATATGAAAGATTTCTGCATGTCATTGAATATTCTTATTAAATTTGGATTCGTTAAAAAAATGGTTGGGGGATGGCCTTAGATGGTTCAGACAAAATTGTTGGTAGAACAAAGGCAAGAATATTGATGATATGACCTAACTGGCAAGGACAATAAGCAACCTGGATTCTTAGTTCAATCTGCATTTTATGGAAATCCAACAGATTTCTGTGAAACCAGCAAATATGTTTTTCATTAGCAAACACATATATCAATATCTTTTGCCTGAATTGTCACATAATAAGATCTCTAAGTTACATTTATTATTGATTTAAATGACAGTGACTGTCAGAATAATTGGGCCTTGTATTTAAAAATTGTTACATTGATGGAAATATGTCTACTGGCACAGTATTCTCTTTTAACATTGGCAAAGAGGAAATTCCCCAAACACTCATTAATTTTATCAATTAATTTGCTGTGTTTTATATGCATTGAAGAAGTCTCTTACACTGAGGCTTTAAACAACAAAAACAAAATCATTATTCCAAAATAGAAACATTTTCCTGTGGGATTTATTGTTTTATCTTCTATGATGAACAAACCAGAATGTAGTTTACCTGTGAAAAAAACACACAACATATTTCCAACTGATTTTAACGTTTTTACAAGCATAAGCCAATTCTAAATTAAGATTAAACAAGAGGGCCATGATGGCCCTGTATCGCTCCACTGTTTTTTTATGTGAAAAAAAACGTGCAATGCGCATGGGTTGAAATGTACTCAAGCATGTGACTTTCTCTTTCTATCCCTCGTCCCACTGGGCGCTTAAAGTTGGAAGGGTGAGCATTTTTATATATAAACAAGATGTGTTTGTGAAACACAATGTCCCTCTATATGATGTTTGACCTTGTAGGATGACCTTGACCTTGACCCTTCACCACTCGAAATGTGCAGCTCCTTGAGATACACACGCATTTCTAATATAAAATTGCTAGCTTCAATATTGCAGAAGTGACATTACATGCGCAATTTTGACTCATATATTTGACCTTGAAGGATGACCTTGACCTTTCACCACTCAAAATGTGCAGCTCCATGAGATACACATGCATGCCAAATATCAAGTTGCTATCTTCAATATCGCAAAAGTATTTATAAAATAAGCGATTTGGGCCACATATATTTGACCTCTGACCTTGAAGAATGACCTTGACCTTGACCTTTCACCACTCAAAATGTGCAGCTCCATGAGATACACATGCATGCCAAATATCAAGTTGCTATCTTCAATATCGCAAAAGTATTCATAAAATAAGCGATTTGGGCCACATATATTTGACCTCTGACCTTGAAGGATGACCTTGACCTTGACCTTTCACCACTCAAAATGTGCAGCTCCATGAGATACACATGCATGCCAAATATCAAGTTGCTATCTTCAATATCGCAAAACTATTCATAAAATAAGCGATTTGGGCCATATATATTTGACCTCTGACCTTGAAGGATGACCTTGACCTTTCACCACTCAAAATGTGCAGCTTCATGAGATACACATGCATGCCAAATATCAAGTTGCTATCTTCAATATTGCAAAAGTATTCATAAAATGAGCGATTTTTGCCACATATATTTGACCTCTGTCCTGGAGGATGACCTTGACCTTGACCTTTCACCACTCAAAAAGTGCCGCTCATGAGCTACACATGCATGCCAAATATGAAGTTGCTATCTTCAATATAGCAAAAGTTATCTCAAAATGTTAAAGTTGGCGCAAACAGACAGACAGACAGACAGACAGACCAACCAACCAACCAACAGACAGGGCAAAAACAATATGTCCCCCACTACTATAGTGGGGGACATAAAAAGTTACTACTGTGTTAACTAAACAGACTAAAAAGCCTGGGAATTGTTGCACGGGTCCTTTGCTTATAACGTAGGTACATTTATCTCTCCAAAAGATATTGTCCTTCTTTCTATTTCACATATTTTTAGATGCTGAAGATCAAATCTACGAAATTGATTTGAAACAGATTCACAAGACCCATATGAATCAAAATGCCTTACCCCTTTACCAAACAACACATTTTAGACATTCCCAATTTGAAAGAGGTTGCAGACGACAATTAAATTTTAATGGAATCTGAAGGAAATGATCAGGTAGGGAAGAAATAATTGTGATAAAAGGAGAAATTGCTAATCTTGAGCAATTTCTCCTTTTATAACAATTATTTATAAAGTTGTCAGCTACAAACCTGTAAAATCCTGTTAGTGTTTGGTAAAGGGTTAATAATCTCTGGTTCCTTCTTAAGAGCCTTTCACACATCTATAACAAATACAATAGTAGCATCTTTCTTTGTAAAGAATCATCTCAAAATATAACAAGGGCTCTTTGTAAAACATGCATGCCCCCCATATGGGCTGTCAGTTGTAGTGGCAGCCATTGTGTGAATACGTTATTTGGCTCTGTGACCTTGACCTTTGACCAAGTGACCGAAAAATCAATAGGGGTCATCTGCGAGTCATGATCAATGTACCTATGAAGTTTCATGATCCTAGGCGTATTAGCTTTCTTGAGTTATCATCCGGAAACCATTTTACTGTGTAAAGTCACCGTGACCTTGACCTTTGACCTAGTAACCTGAACGTCAATAGGGGTCATCTGCGAGTCATGATCAATGTACCTATTTAGTTTCATGATCCTAGGTGTAAGCCTTCTTGAGTTATCATCCGGAAACCATTTTTCTAAGTTGAGTCACCGTGACCTTGACCTTTGACCTAGTGACCTGAAAATCAATAGGGGTCATCTGCGAGTCATGATCAATGTACCTATGAAGTTTCATGATCCTAGCCTAGGCATAAGTGTTCTTGAGTTAACATCCGGAAACCATTTTACAATTTGGGTCACCGTGACCTTGACCTTTGACCTAGTGACCTGAAAATCAATAGGGGTCATCTGCGAGTCATGATCAATGTACCTATGAAGTTTCATGATCAAGCATTCTTGAGTTATCATCCGGAAACCATTTTACTCTTTCAGGTCACCGTGACCTTTGACCTTGTGACCTGAAAATCAATAGGGGGGTCATCTGCGAGTCATGAACATATTTGGTAGAGGACTATTAGATATCACTACATACCAAATTAAGTAGCCCTAGGCTCTATAATTATGAACAAGAAGATTTTTAAAGTTTGCACAAAATAGGCCTTATTTAAGCATATGTTCATTTTTGTGACCCCCGGGGCAGGGTCAAATTTGTCCCCAGGGGCATAATTTGAACAAACTAAGTAGAGACCTATTAGATGTCACTACATACCGAATTTGGTAGAAATAGGCCCAATAGTTATGGACAAGAAGATTTTTAACGTTTGCAAAAAATGGGCCCGAAATAAGCATATGTTCAATTTTGTGACCCCTGGGGAACGGTCAAATTTGATCCAAGGGGCTTAATTTGAACAAACTTGGTAGAGGACTACCAAATTTGGTAGCCCTATGCCATACGGTTATGGACAAGAAGATTTTGAAAGTTTGCACAAAACAGGCCTTATATAAGCAAATTTTCAATTGTTTGACCCCCCGGGGGCAGGGTCAAATTTGACCCAAGGGGCATAATTTGAAGAAACTTGGTCAAGGACTATAAAATGTCACTACATACCAAATTTGGTAGCCCTAGGCCCTATGGTTATGGACAAGAAGATTTCTAAAGTTTTCACAAAATAGGCCTGATATAAGCAAATTTTCAATGTTTTGACCCCCCGGGGCAGGGTCAAATTTGACCCCAGGGGCATAATTTGAAGAAACTTGGTAGAGGACTATAAGATGCCACTACATACTAAATTTGGTAGCCCTAGGCCCAATGGTTATGGACAAGAAGATTTTTAAAGTTTTCACAAAACAGGCCTTTTATAAGCAAATTTTCAATTTTTTTACCACCCGGGGCAGGGTCAAATTTGACCCCAGGGGCATAATTTGAAGAAACTTGGTAGAGGACTATAAGATGTCACTACATACTAAATTTGGTAGCCCTAGGCCAAATGGTTATGGACAAGAAGATTTTTAAAGTTTTCACAAAATAGGCCTTATATAAGCAAATTTTCAATTTTTTGACCCCCGAGGCAGGGTCAAATTTAACCCCAGGAGCATAATTTGAACAAATTTGGAAGAGGTTCACCCCAAGAACATTCCTGAGAAATTTCATCAGAATTGGACCAGTAGTTTAGGAGAAGAAGATGTTTAAAGAAAAAGTTAACGCACGAACACATGCATGCACGCACGCACGCACGATGGACACAGGACCATGACATAAGCCCTCTGGCCAGTGGAGCTAAAAATCAGAAAATGCTTTGACTCAGTCTCTATAAATATTTGGAACACAAACAAAATGTGTTAGTATCTAGAAAACTTACTGAACCCTGTCACTTAAAAATATAATGCAAGCAGTTGCAGCAAAATAGCTTGGAATTGTGCAAAAATTACAGACACTTAATTCAGTCAAATTGAAAATAATGTACTAAACATCATATATTATGACAATCACGTAAGGACATGATAATCACAAAGGGGCGCAAGTGGCCATTAGGCTGTATTTTCTGGTATTTTTTTAATAATATTAGGAATTTGCATAAATATGTTACACATATTATATTTACTGTAACGCTTATCTGCAATTTACTGAACAACCTTTAATTCTCTAAGTCAGAGCGGCAAATATGATCATGTTAATAATGACCTTGCATAATGTGCAATAATATACTGATATAATCTTATGGATCTTTTGTTATTTATCCAATCAGATTGGCAAACATTAGGGCCCAGCATGACAAACATTCTAAAGGATTGAGCTCAACTCAGAAGATGAGTATTGAGAATGTCAGTCAGCTCACAAACATTCCAAGTCTCAGCGATAAGAATTTCAGCATATTATTTCTCAAAGTCAGTAGTGAATCTGATTCAAAACTCATAAAAACACAAGTGAACAACAAAATGAGCATGTTGGTCAAATTTTAACTCATCTAAAAAATGCGAAAACTTTAAACTTTAAAAGTATGCATGTGATAATTGGCCATAGATTGTAGCTGCATCCAATTTCAGAGATCTAAGGGTGCAATCTGGGATTACATAAATATATACATCATTTGTATTACAGAGAAGTCTGAAAACCTTGACATAAATATCCTTTAAACTGCACCATGTTCACCTTTAAGATTAATTATAATTACATATCCAGATTACCTTACGGTTGAACGCTTTGTTAGAAACAATTATTAAATTTCCCTTTATCACCAACATTGAAAGTTATCTATTTCTATATGCACCACACCAAATGCAGTTTCAAAGATAACATTTTAAATTCAAGATTTATTGAGTTTTCTGACGAAGAGAAATCCATCTTAATTTAGTCAGTGAAAATAGTCCTCTGGGCAACACAGTAAATATCTGCTTTTTCGAACTCTGCTAGCAATTCTGGAAGACATTAATAAAAAAGCTAGAAATGTTGCATGTTTCACCAGTAAAGCCTCGTGCTTTTATCCTATATATCATAGTTTAAGCTTTAGAAAGGTGACTGATATTTAAAAAGTGCTAATGATGATGCTTGGACAAAAATAATCATATGTGTCTTGTTCTGTGAAAATTGGGCGAAATGCATGTGCGTAAAGTGTTGTCCCAGATAAGCCTGTGCAGTCCGCACAGGCTAATCAGGGACAACACTTTCCGCTTTAATGGTATTTTTGTTTAAAGGAAGTCCATTTTTACCAAAAACCTAGTTTAAGCGGAAAGTGTCATCCCTGATTAGCCTGGGACGACACTTTACGCACATGCATTATGCCTGAGTTTTATCAGAACGAGACACATTTCATAATTCATGTAGTAGCATTTATCGTCATGCAGGACTCACAAAGAAAATGGTTGAGAAATATTAATTACATATAATAAGCAATGTCCAAAGCACATGTCCACTTGTGTTATATTGATGTAGATGTTTTGTTGATGTTGTTTAAACTTTTAGGTTTGTGATGACATACATTATGTTAATTCTTGTAAATGTATTAATTGATATCAGACTATAGGTAACAGCTAACATACTTTACTTGTCCTTCAATGGGTTCTCAGTGTTTTTACTAGAAAATTATATTTTGGACTGACCAGTAGATTCTAATTAACAAAATTGTGTACTGAAATCAAATATGCATTAATAAAATTGATACTCATTATTTCTATTTTGCTACTCGATCATTACATACATATGCTGTCTGAGGACAGTAAAGCTATCTCCGGGATTAGTTTATTACATACATATGCTGTCTGAGGACAGTAAAGCTATCTTCAGGATTAGTTTATTACATACATATGCTGTCTGAGGACAGTAAAGCTATATCCGGGATTAGTTTATTACATACATATGCTGTCTGAGGACTGTAAAGCTATCTCCGCGATTAGTTTATTACATACATATGCTGTCTGAGGACTGTAAAGCTATCTCCGCGATTAGTTTATTACATACATATGCTGTCTGAGGACAGTAAAGCTATCTCCGAATTAGTTTATTACATACATATGCTGTTTGAGGACTGTAAAGCTATCTCCGGGATTAGTTTATTACATACATATGCTGTTTGAGGACAGTAAAGCTATCTCCGGGATTAGTTTATTACATACATATGCTGTCTGAGGACAGTAAAGCTATCTCCGGGATTAGTTTATTACATACATATGCTGTTTGAGGACAGTAAAACTATCTCCGGGATTAGTTTATTACATACATATGCTGTCTGAGGACTGTAAAGCTATCTCCGGGATTAGTTTATCACATACATATGCTGTCTGAGGACTGTAAAGCTATCTCCGCGATTAGTTTATTACATACATATGCTGTCTGAGGACAGTAAAGCTATCTCCGAATAAGTTTATTACATACATATGCTGTCTGAGGACAGTAAAGCTATCTCCGGGATTAGTTTATTACATACATATGCTGTCTGAGGACAGTAAAGCTATCTCCGGGATTAGTTTATTCATATGATTAATGCCCTGAGAAAACAGAGCTAAATGCATGTGCGTGAAGCGTCATCCCAGATTAGCCTGTCTATTCTGAAGAGGTAAATCAGAGACGACACTTTCCACTTTTTATGAATTTTGCATTTACAGAAAATTCAGTTTTGTCAGAAAGTGTTGTCCCTGACTGGCCTGTACGGACTTCACATGTGTATATTTGAGGACACTTTACACAGATGCATCAAGCTTTGTTTTCCTAGAGCAAAACTCATATGTTGTAGTAGCCATCTTGGGCTGTCAAGTACTTGTTATTGTCAGAGTTGGCAAGAAAACTTGTTTCACGTTTGGTAAAACAGCTTAATTAACAATAAAAAGTAATTTTAAATTATTCATGAAAATTCTTGAAAGGAAAAGCATGCCAACAATGATAGAAGTAAAAAAGAGTTACAGTATTTGTTGTTTGTGCAAGCCGAAACAAAACAGTAAAATCAATTGCAATTGTCCAGGACAGAAAAGATGTTGCTTTATTATATTTTCTTTTTATCCTGGCAAAACACTGGGTGTCATCACTGCATCAGACAAAAATGTGTTATTTGCCAGACGTGTTATTTGCTAATTTCAATGTCTGCCACACATTGCCTGCCCGTCTCCTAGATTATCAAGAAAACAACAGTAGGACAATAATGGACTTGTCTGAGAAGTTATTTCTGGCTGCTGTGCAAAATGTTGGTCAAGATTGGATGAACAACATTAAGGCAATAACAGGCATCCCCAAAGATGATCAAATAAACAAACATTGGTGTGAAAACATACAACAAATCATAAACAAACACCAAATAAAAATCCAGTCCAATCTTTGTCCATAGTGGTACATTGTCATTAATGAGCTTTTTATCACACTAGAGGCCACACTTTAATCTTGCTATATCTAGGCAAGATTTGAATCTCTATCACTGTGCATGCACCCACAAAGTATGGAACAAAGTGAAATTTAGAAAAAAAGTTACTGTTTTTTAATGCCACATGTATAACTAAATCTAGATAAAACTTGGTAAGAATTTTTATGTAAAGATGGACTTTGGGTCATTTGTGTCCTTAAACAAGGTCAGCAGGTCAAATATATATATATTTTTATCTTGTTACTAATACAAAACCCTAACATATGACTCAATTTTAATATGGTTGCATATGTGTCAAGTGGGATCAAAAGATAGAACACCAGGTCAAGTCTTTAACAACTTCAACTCAGATGAGCGCTTTATGGCCATCACAGCCCTCTTGTTTTGTAAAATTAGTTTATAAACTGTTTTTGATTACTCAAATATGTATTTTTATGAACTTGTGAAGGGTTCACATGCAAAAAAACATTATTTGGAGAACAAACACACACTAGTAATTGAAATATAAATGATTTCCACTCTAACTCAAAATGTCAATTTGTGTAAAACTTCTGCTACAAATAATCGCAAAAACACATGCTATTTGACCAGCACAAGCTGGATTTCTGATGAATTCAATGCGAGACAATCGTTTTATCCCGCTATATCAGGTTGCAGACAGACTTAAGGATCTAAAAAAAAAGGCAAAGGTTCTGACCATCTGTAAAAAGGCAGCAAAACAGCATTCCAAATATGGTTGCTGTCTTTTCATAACATAGGTGATACATGAAATAAAACTTGTAGAAATTACATATTGTGTTTGGCAATTATTTAAAAATCAGATGTACAAGCACTGATAGGAAAAAAAAAATTGTGCTTGTCGATTTTTTCAACATCATGAATGAGCTAAAGATTATCATATAAGACATTCATAAGAACAATATCTCATAAAGCCATAAAGATGAATAATAATTAACAGGTAAAGTGAGTTTTTGTGTGATAAAATATTACTTAAACCCAAAACTGATCCATCAAGCTGCTTTTATGTCTTTCATATTTATAGAGCAAGATCTTTCCACAACAAAGTCTTTTCTATGACTGAAGAAACAAGAAGACCATGATGGCCCTTAAGTGCTTACCTGACAATTGTTGAAGAAAAATTGTTCAAGAAAACAATTTTTTTTGTAAAGGCTCATTTGAATGATTGGTTAAACAAGATGTGTTTGTGAAACACAATGTCCCCCTATATGACGTTTAGCCTTGAAGGATGACCTTGACCTTGACCCTTCACCACTCAAAATGTGCAGCTCCATGAGATACACATGCATGTCAAATATAAAATTGCTAGCTTCAATATTGCAGAAGTTACATTACATGAGCAATTTTGACCCATATATATGACCTAGAAGGATGATCTTGACCTTTCACCACTCAAAATGTGCAGTCTATGAGATACACATGCATGCCAAATATCAAGTTTCTATCTTCAATATTGCAAAAGTATTCATAAAATAAGCGATTTGGGCCACATATATTTGACCTTTGACCTTGAAGGATGACCTTGACCTTGACCTTTCACCACTCAAAATGTGCAGCTCCATAAGTTACACATGCATGCCAAATATCAAGTTGTTATCTTCAATATTGCAAAAGTATTAATAAAATAAGCGATTTGGGCCACATATATTTGACCTCTGACATTGAAGGATGACCTTGACCTTAACCTTTCACCACTCAAAATGTGCAGCTCCATGAGATACATGCATGCCAAATATCAAGTTGCTATCTTCAATATTGCAAAAGTATTCATAAAATGAGCGATTTTGGCCACATTTATTTGACCTCTGACCTTGAAGGATGACCTTGACCTTGACCTTTCACCACTCAAAATGTGCAGGTCCATGAGATACACATGCATGCCAAATATCAAGTTGCTCTATTCAATATAGCAAAAGTAATTGCAAAATGTTAAAGTTGGCGCAAACCAACCAACCAACCAACAGACCAACCAACCAAAAGACCAACCAACAGACAGGGCAAAAACAATATGTCCCCCACTACTATAGTGGGGGACATAAAAACAAAATGAAAAATGTGTTGATTTGTATGGCTGTTAAAAGAATGCAAATTGATAATTTTATGACAGCATAAGAAAAGAACTGATAGAACATGACTATTTGTAAGACTTACAAGCTACAATGTAATCAAAAATTGCTTGTCCTGACTTTTTTTTGAACAACAATGCTCAATGATGATGCAGTGCCAAAATTTAATAACATGAAACAAGATTCACAGAAGCTGCTCTTGGTGCGAGATGGGAGTTGAGCTGTTATTGTAAAGGAATGAGAAGAAATACAGACGGCACTGGAGGAAAATGACTGTGACTACTTTGAGATGATACTGAAAAACATTTCAAATGCCATATACTTGTTTCCAACAGATGCAGATTTCATTCCTGAAGAAAAATAAATAATTTTGTACACAAATCAGCAAAAACCGAAGCTACAGAAACTGAAGAGTTCACCAATGAAAACCATTGACTTTGGTCACTTCTCATCAGAGATTACTTCCTACTTCCGTCGCAAAATACAATATGGGCCATTGCCGACACTCTTTGTCATGCAGCTTGAGCTATCGCAAACTTCCGAAAACATTTTGTGGTTCAACTTCCGCCAACGCACCATCATGGTTATCACGAACTACTGCCGAAACACAAGATGAACATTCTCAGGGCCCCTGAGGAAACATGATTCTGGGACCAGGCATACCATATTGTCCATGATATCATCAAGTTGACTTTCAAGAAGAGACAAGGCCAGTCATAACCTGGTTATTCCAGCATATTCTACTTTACTTCGAATTGGAAGGTACACTTATTTTAAAGCTAAATCAATCCTTTCTTTTGTGTGTTGACATAAACTTGCTACATATAAGAACATGGAGCGTCAGACTCTGCTTTAAAGGGGCCTTTTGACTTTTTGGAAAATTGACAAAATTAAAACAAGAGGGCCAAGATGGCCCTAGTTTGCTCACCTGAGAGAAGTCGGTTCATTCAATATTTGTAAAAAATATGACCTTGTGATCAAGTGTTTGAGCCAGATGAGTCAGATACGATTATTACTTTGATTTGCATCAAGAAAATCATTCTCTTAAAATACTAAAGTATTAGGTGAACAAGCTGTGTTTGTGAAACACTATGTCCCCCATATATTTGACCTTTGACCTTAGAGGATGACCTTGACCTTTCATCACTCAAAATGTGCAGCTCCATGAGATACACATGCATGCCAAATATCAATTTGCTATCTTCAATATTGCAAAAGTGATGGCCAATGTTAAAGTTTGACGCAAACCAACAAACCAGCCAACAGACAGGGCAAAAACAATAATCCCCAGTATAGACTGAGGGACATAAAAATACAGCTTCTAAAGCTTCTGAGTACATTTAAGACAGTTATAGTTGATAGACAAATCGACAGATGGAAAAAAAGTAAAAGGCATCAATCTCATATTGTCTCTATTCTACATTCTGCCTTTTGACAGGCTTATTAAATGTAACACACCAAGAGTACAAATCTTATGTAATCACAAAAAATCATTTTCAAACTCATCTGAGATATAAATAAAACCAATGTTTTCACCAACTTTCATGATGATTGGGCAAAAATTGTGACTTCTACTATACAAATGTAAGGAAAAGGTTCCTCCCCCCCCCCCCCCCCCCACCGGCAGGCCATGTTTTTTAACAAACCAGAACTATTTTTGAACTCAACTCTCGTATCAAGAAAATAAATGTTCTGACCAAATTTCATGAAAATTGAGCCTAAAATGTGACTTCTAGAGTGTTCACATGTTTTCTCTATATACAAATAGAGAAAACTGCCCCACCCACTGGCGGCCATGTTTTTTCACCGATCTGGACCATTTTCGAACTTGTCTGAGATATCAATAAAACCAATGTTTTGACCAAGTTTCATGATGATTGGGCAAAAAATGTGACTTCTTGACTGTTAACAAGCCTTCTTTACTATATGAATATAAGGAAAACTGCCCCGTCCCCCTGGCAGCCATGTTTTTCAACGGACCAGAACCATTTTCGAACTTAACTCACTTATCTAGGAAACAATTTTTTCTACCAAATTTTATGATGATATGAACATAAATGTGACTTCTAGAGTGTTCATATGTTTTCACTATATACATATGAAGAAAACTGCCCCGCCCCCTTGTGGCTATGTTTTTTCACCGATCTGGACCATTTTCAAACTTGTCCGAGATATCAATAAAACGAATGTTTTTACCAAGTTTCATGATGATTGGGCAAAAATTGTGACTTCTAGAGTGTTCACAAGGTTTCTCAATAGCCAAATAAGGAAAACTGCCCCGCCCACTGGCGGCCATGTTTTTCAACAGACCAGAACCAGTCCTAAGCAATCAGGTGAGATAAAAAGTTGTTTCAGATTCGCAAATTTTCGTTGTAGTTATAATATTTGCGAGGAAACAGTAATACTTAACATTTACCATGCTCTAAAATAGCCATTATTTGCATCTTTTGACGATTTAAAAACCTGAAAATTATAAAGCGTTGCAACGCGAAACGATTGAATAATTTGGAGAGTTCTGTTGTTGTTGTTATATTTTGTGAAACTTAGAGGATTGCTTATATAAAGTAAAAAATACATCAATCATTGTATAAGCACGGATGGCCGAGTGGTGTAGCTGGTAGACTTTTACTCCAGGACTCCAGGGGTCAGTGGTTCGAGCCCTGTTGAGGGTTTATACTTTATTTTCCTTTTTTTAAATTTCATTCTTGACAAACTTCAATACATGCCAAAATCTGTGAAAAGGCCCCTTTAAAGGAGCATAAAAATGCCAACCTCTAAATGGATCCCTAATGAGTATTTTGGAGAACAGGAATAGGCGTGATCACTACATATGCAGTGACTTATGAAAAAGGCTTTAGGGAAATGAAAATTTATGTTTTGTGTAAATTCTTAAAATTCTGGTTTTGATAAATTCTGCTGCAATTAAGCAATTCAGTTGCATACAACCGCTGGTCCATTAACTCAATGCAGAATTGTTAAAAATTGTAAAATAATTGTTTTAATATGAACCAGCAAAAGTAATATAAAACAATAAGAACTTCATTGCATACACTTTTATAATCAACACTAAATATTCAACTATATGACAGTAAAATTAAAAATATTTTTTGTTTTTTACATAACAATATATTTTCCCACAATTATTTTTTATATAAATAGCCAAGTATTTTATTTTAACAAATTTATTTAGCTTGATTAGATTGAAAGCCTAATGCTTATTTAAACCCTCTTAAAATCATTTCATGGGTTATAAAAGAAGTTGATTTCTTTGGGAAGAATCTTAAAAAAGTTCCCAAAGTGGGTATTGAATCCCTGACCTCCTGAGGTAGCTAGCCTAAGGGAGACACCATATCTATAACGCCACAGCATTTGGGTGGTAAATTTAATAAATCATTCCAAAGAAGAGCCATGTGAACCATTAAGCCCAAGAACTCAACATATTTGGCATTTAAAAAGTATGCAGTGATTTGTACATGGGATTATTTTAGAAAACAAATTATTGTTTAATAATAATAATAATTATGTAATTTGTTTTTAAATAAAAGCAGTATTTAATTTCCTATTCGCTATTTTTGTGAAGCTGATAATTAGACATTTAAATATAAAAGAAACATCATGAAAAACTCACCAATTTTCCATCTAACACAACTTATCCAAAACTTCAAACATAATTATTTATTTCTACATTTCACATAATAACACATGAATTAAGCCCAATATCTGATAGGCAAATATTTATTCTTTAACCATCTAATGTCCCTCATTGTTAAGTATTACTGCCTTGTAACCTGTCTGGCTATGTGATGAAGCAGAGCATGATTCAACAATTTTCTCCAATCAATAAGCCTCACTTGAGGATCGATGTATCTGCACAATAACTTGCATGTTTGTCTGTGATTCAAGACTCATAAAAGTATATATTATTCTACTTGCAATTACCTTTGAGCTATTATTGAAAAGATAATTTCAGAAACAGAATTTTTATGATAATTGTTAGGTTTACAGGTTTACAAAAATACTTGCATCCACATTTTTGCACCCTTGCTTCCAAGTAAACAATTATTCTGACCAATGCATCACATAACTGATAAAATAGAAAATAAACGTTTTACTCATAAGTTAAAAATAATTTAGCACAACATCATTTTCCAAGGCAAACTTAAATGAATATTATATGTAATATATACTTTCAGAATAAGTATTCGCACATATTCTAAAATTGACCAGATAACATTCAGAATTAATACAACATTTAAACATATTTAGTGAACAAAATAATTCTGAACATTCAATGTTTCAATTTTAATATATATGTGTGTATTTATTGCCTAAAATATGCACACTTTAATGTTTATTGATGCATACATAAAACAATTGAGCAGTTTTATGTTGCAATGTATTCAATTTATTCCATAGCAATAAAATAAAAAAATGTGTGACTCACTGGTGCCTGCAATTAAAAATCTATTCTCTCAATGCTTTCACTTGAACAAGCATACTTGTTAAAAGGTGAATACTAGGTGCATTTTCAAGAGTTTGTCATTGGTTTGAGTACTTTGCACTCGTAAGAAAAGATATTTTGTTTAAAACTTATTACGTAATAGGCAACCTTCCCTCACAAGCAACATACATTCTATGTTATATGACATGATTCATTATTTTCAAGTTACTCACTCATTAGCAGGAAATAAATAACAAATAACACAATACAACTGATTTAAAGTTGTGTTTTTAATGCTATTTTGATGTGTTACAAGGTTTACAAATAAATGTTTATCTGTAAATAAACCTAAATGTGTGTTTGTTCTGCACATTAGAACACCAAACCTTGGTTTATTCACAATTGGGAATACTCTTGATATTTTATTCTGAATAATTACCCACATCATGCAAAAATGGGTCTTATGCCACTGTTTTTAAACCTTTTGTGTCTGCTGTCAAACTTGCATGAGTTTTAAAGCAGATACATGTAGGGTAGCTTCTGGCCAGACTGCACGACTACGCAGGCTGGTTAGACCAACGCTTATTGTCTCAAGCGGTTTAAGACTCATTTTTGCATGACAAGCTTAATATAAAAATGAACATATGAAAAGCCTACTTAAAGGTCGAAAGACTTTCAATATCATACACATTTTAGGAAAATCATGGACAGTCTGAACACAGCTACAATACAGATTTGGAAATGGGTGTCAAGAAATCTTGTGAAAACAAAACATTCATATAAAATAGACATTCCAAATAATTCACACAGCCAGTTAAAATTTTAATTGAGATCATTGGCGTCGCACTGGAGTGCAGCGACTAGTATGTTATGCGTTTTTTTTTCGCTTATGGGAGGAGAAGTTATTTTACATATCAATGTATATATTTTTGTTAGAAGAAAATTGCATAGTGGTGATTTTTTGTGTAAATTAGTGTAAATAAGTACTGCATTTGTGCCTATTACATTTATTACAACTTTTATACATAATATTTATTTTGCAGAGAGATGTATGTATATACATCTGCACATTCACAAGAAACGAGTGAAAATTAATGCCTGGTGGCAAAGTGTTCTAAATCATTAAATGTATATATGGCAACATTTGGTGTGCCTGGTGGCAAAATGTTCTAAATCATTAAATGTATATATGGCAACATTGGGTGTGCCTTGTGGCAAAGTGTTCTAAATCATTAAATGTATATATGGCAATATTGAGTGTGCCTGGTGGCAAAGTGTTCTTAATCATTAGTGTTCTAAATCATTAAATGTATATATGGCAACATTGGGTGTGCCTGGTGGCAAAGTGTTTTAAATCATTAAATGTATATATGGCAACATTGGGTGTGCCTGGTGGCAAAGTGTTCTAAATCATTAAATGTATATATGGCAACATTGGGTTTGCCTGGTGGCAAAGTGTTCTGAATCATTAAATGTATTTATGGCAACATTGGGTGCATATTTATTAAATAATTATATAGTTTTAGCATCTATTCTTTGTGTTCAAATATTGTGAAAACATTAATATAATTACCTAGCTTTTTTCCCTGGGTAAGTAACATTAGCCTCATAGAACTTGGACAAATATAATTGATATGCATAAATGTAATAATAAAATGAATGTAGTAAATGTAATAAATGAAAAATAAACATATACATGTACATATGTATGAAGTGGCACTTGTTAAGAGTAGTTCTGTGAAATTTTCTGTAAAATCCCTTGAGAAACACATGAAAATATGAATAGAAATACTGTAAATAGCATATCTTGAAAATATTTACCAGGAGACTTCATGTTATCATACTTGTGAAAGTTAAAATTTATCTTTTAAGAAATGAAAGTGAAATTGGACTCTAAAGATATTGATGACAATATATTTACTACCACGTACGTAAAGAATAAACACAAGTGCTAAATGTAACATAATCATCATGAACAAAAAGATTTAACAACATAGATTTACTACATTTAACGTAGCGCACCTCTAATGATTTCCCGCTATTTATTTAACGATCATTGCCGATCTTCAATGATCGCTTATTTCCGAGAGATGCATTTTATTTTTTTCAAACTTCCAATTTTGATATATGTTTAACTTATTCATTTAGAATACATTATTTTCACTATAAATATTGACTTTGATACAATTATCATCTGAAAAATACGATTTCGCGATTTCTTCAAAGATCGAGCGAGCCTTTTACCTGTTTACTTATGGATATCTTATTTAAGGATGCTCTAATGTGAAGTTGTTGTGGCCCAGTGGTTAAGGCGATTGACTAGAAATCTTTTGGGATCGTCCCGCGCAGGTTCGATTCCTGCCGACATCGCATACTTTTTGCGACGCGTTTTATTTCTTTTCTAACGTAATTTGATTTAATATAGCACATAAGCTATGTTTATTGTTAAATATGTTGAAAATTGTTTGCACATCCTTCAATTTTAAAATTAAAACAACGTTATGGCTAAATTGATTAATTTACTGCTGAAAATATGAATGATGCATGTTGCATTTTAATTTTTATTTCAAAAAGTAAACGGTAAATCTGTCAATTATTTGGTATTTTTGCTTTATATAGTGTTTCTATAAAAACTAAGTTTAAAATATAACTTAAATGCTACTATTTTGAATTTTATGACACTTTGTTTTTAACCGACCCAATTTTTACTTGGCTGAAATCACTTACATATCATGGCGCTATTCTATAGATTAAAATTTGTAAAAAATAAATGTCTGTAAAATAATACTTATTTCATCTTGTTTAAACTTTAAACACCTTTACTGCATCTGTACACACCAACTGCATTCCCATATTTGGAAATTTGAATGAATTATGGAAATTTTATATACCCCAGGGGTGAAAATAAACTGGACAAAAGCCGAGCGTGAGGGTGGTTTTGAAAAAATCGGTATATTTTTTTTTAAAGCATGGAAAGCCTACCTACAAATTTGCATGTAGTTCAGTGAAATGATGCTGATTAGGAAAATAATTAATTAAATTATATTTGGATATGTGCCCATTAGAGGTGCGCTACCTTAACAACAGAGATTTGCTATTTTAGAATAAGATGAGTAATCTGCAAAAGCTAAATGTAGCATTTTGCTCTTCAACTTAAAAAAACAACAAATAGATCCTCAAATAGTTCTCATTTTTTAATTAAGCAAGGAATACAAAAAGAAATGTAATAAATTAATTAACAGTCAATATCTTCTGTATTTTAATTGACTACTTTTGAAACAGCTATCTCAGTTCCTTGTTTTGTAAACAATGCTATCATGTTTGACAGATCTGTTGATGGCAGAAAACAGTAAACATTGTCGAAATGGGCACACAATCATTGCCAGACCATTATAGAACAATCAGAAGTTAGACAGATGTTGCCAAGTTTGGAAATAAAGGCCAAACAGGATATGATTATTCCTTACACATGTCAGCCTTTGTTTTTTATTAGTACAATAATTTTCTTACTCCATTAATTATGTTATTTCCGTATGACTTCAGGTCCAATATTTATGTCTGCGTTTCACATGTTGGTTTTGCACCTTGACAATGAGTCTAAGACATTGACAAAGACAGATTTAATACATGGCAAAAGACATAATTAACACATGGCCAAAGACAGGTTTAAAACATGGAAAATGACAGGTTTTAGACATGGCCAAAGACAAACTTAAGACATGGTATAATACAGGTTTAAGACATGGCCACAGAAATAATTAAGACATGGCCAATGACAGGTTTCAGACATGACTTAAGACAGGTTTAAGACATGGCCTAAGCCATGTTTAAGACATGTTCAAGACAAGTTTAATAAATGGCCAGAGACAGGTTTAAGACATTGCCAAAGACAGATTTAAGACATGACAAAAGACAGGTTTAAGACATGGCCAAAACCAAGTTTAAGACATGACCAAAAAAGACAGGTCATGGACATGACCAAAGACAGATAAAAGACATGACCAAAGGCATGTTTAATACATGGAAAAAAGGCTTAGGACATGGCTCATGACAGGTTTAAGACGTGGCAAAAGGCAGATTTAATACATGGCCAAAAACGGGTTTAATGCATGGTCAAAGACCTCATTCAGACATAGCCAAAGACCTTATTAAGATATGGCCAAAGACTTAATAAGAACAGGGCAAAAGACAGGTTTAAGACATGGAAAAAGAGGGGTTTTAGACATGGCAAAATACAGCTTTAAGGCATGGCCACAGAAATAATTAAGACATGGCAAATGACAGGTTTCAGACATGACTAAAGAAAGGTTAAAGACATGGACTAAGCCATGTTTAAGACATGTTCAAGACAATTTTAATTAAGACAGGTTTAAGACATGGCCAAAAACAGGTTTAAGACATGACCAAACAAGAAATGTGTCCACAAGACACGGATGCCCCCAACTGTAACTTTGTCACTACATAAAAGTATAGGTAGAAGTTATTAGCTTTTTTCAAATCCTTAACGCAGATTTCGAACCTAAACGCGGACCCTAAGTTCAAGGTCAAGGTCACAGGGGTCAAAATTTGTGTGCGTATGGAAAGGCCTTGTCCATATACACATGCATGCCAAATATGAAACTACTATCTGAAGCGACATAGAAGTTATGAGAATTTTTCGAAATCTAAACGCAATGTTAGAATATCAAAATAAATCAGAAAGCCACATAAACTAGAGAGCGGACAACATGCTTTATCCTTGAAATGCACTAAGTGACCCCGTGACCTAGTTTTTGACCCGGCATGACCCATATTCGAACTTGACCTAGATATTGTCTTGATACAACTTCTTACCAAGTTTAGTAAAGATCAGATGAAAACTACTTCAATTAGAGAGCAGACACCATGCTAAATCCTTGAAATGCACTAAGTGACCTCGTGACCTAGTTTTTGATCCGGCATGACCCATATTCGAACTTGACCTAGATATTGTCTTGATACAACTTCTGACCAAGTTTAGTAAAGATCAGATGAAAACTACTTCAATTAGAGAGCGGACACCATGCTAAATCCTTGAAATGCACTAAGTGACCCTGTGACCTAGTTTTTGACCCGGCATGACCCATATTCGAACTTGACCTAGATATTGTCTGGATACAACTTCTTACCAAGTTTGGTAAAGATCGGATGAAAACTATTTGAATTAGAGAGCGGACACGAAAAGTGTGACCGACCGACCGACCGATGGACAGTGCGAAAACTATATACCCCCTTTTCTTTGAAATGGGGGCATAAAAAGGTTTCAGACATGACCAAAGACAGATTTGATACATGGCCAAAGACAGGTTTAATACATGGCCAAAGACAGGTCAAGGACATGACCAAAGACAGATAAAAGACATGACCATAGACAGGTTTAATACATGGAAAAAACAGGTATAAGTCATGGCTAATGACAGGTTTAAGACGTGGCCAAAGGCAGGTTTAATACATGGCCAAAGACTGGTTTAATAGATGGCCAAAGACATAATTAAGACATAGCCAAAGACCTTATTGAGATATGACCAAAGGCTAAAATAGGACATGGCAAAAGACAGGCTTAAGACATGGAAAAAGAGGGGTTTTTTACAGTGCAAAATGCAGGTTTAAGACATGGCCATATAAATAATTAAGACATGGCCAATGACAGGTTTCAGACATGACTAAAGACAGGTTTAAGACATGACCTAAGCCATGTTTAAGACATGTTCAAGACAAGTTAAATAAATGGCCAAAGACAGGTTTAAGACATTGCCAAAGACAGGTTTAAGACATGACCAAAGACAGGTTTAAGACATGGCCAAAAATAGGTTTCAGACATGACCAAAAAAGGTTTCAGACATGACTAAAGACAGATTTGATACATGGCTAAAGACAGGTTTAAGACATGAACAAAGACAGGTCAAGGACATGACCAAAGACAGATAAAAGACATGACCAAATGCAGGTTTAATACATGGAAAAACAGGTTTAAGCATGGCTAATGACAGGTTTAAGACTAGGCAAAAGGCAGGATAAATACATGGCCAAAGACTGGTTAAATACATGGCCAAAGACCTAATTAAGACAAAGCCAAAGACAGACCTTATTGAGATATGGCAAAATACTTAATTAAGACATGGCAAAAGACAGGTTTAAGACATGGAAAAAGAGAGGTTTTAGACATGGCTAAATACAGGTTTAAGACCTGGCCAGGGATAGGTTTAAGACTTATCAAAAGACAGGTTTGAGACATGACCAAAGAGATGTTAAAACATGCCAACCACAGGTTCAAACATGACCAAAGACAGGTTTAAGACATGGTAAAAGACAGGTTTAAGACATGACCAAAGACAAGTTTAAGCTGTGACTAAAGCCAGTTTTAAGACATAGCCAAAGACAGGATTAAGATATGGTCAAAGACAGGTTTAAGACATGACTAAAGAAAGGTTTAAGACATGGCCAAAGACAGGTTTAAGACATTACTAAATACAGGTTTAAGACATTGGCAAAGGCATGTTGAAGACATGACCAAAGACAGATTTAACACATGACCAAAGACAGGTTTAAGACATGACCAAAGGCAGATTTCAAACATGGCCAAAGAAAAGTTTCAGACATAACCAAAGACATGTTAGGGGCATGACCAAAGACAGGTTTAAGACATGGTAAAATGCAGTGTTAAGACATGATCAAAAACATGTTTAATACATGATCAAATACAGGTTTTAAACATAGTCAACGACAGATTTAAGACATGGACAAAGACAGGTTTAAAAGATGACCAAAGACAGGTTTAAGACATGACCAAAACAGGTTTAAGACATGGCAAATGAAAGGTTAAAGACATGGTCAAAGAAAGGTTAAAGACATGGCTAAAGACAGGTTTTAGACATGGCCAATTGCAGGTTTAAAACAGCAACACAGACATATAGCTAGGTCAAAGATACAATGAATATCAATCAAGACAGGTCTAAGATGTTTACAAAGACATTTTTAAGACATTGAAAAAGCCATGTCTAAGACATTGCCAAAATCAGGTTAAACAAACATTTACAAAGATATGTCTAAGACATTTACAAATACATGTTTTAAAGATTGACAAAGACCAGTCAAAAACATAGATAAAGACAAATATAAGACATGGACAAAGATATAGATATTAGAACTGACAAAGATAGATCTAAGACATTGATAAAGACAGGTCGTAGTCATGGAGAAAGACAAGTCTAAGACATGAAAGAGAAAGGTCTAAATAACTTACAAAGACTGGTCTTATGTACATAAGCAAGTGATTGATTTTGTACTTGAAGTAATGAATGATAATATACTTGAACAATTTAATGATTTTGTGCTTCAACAAGTGAGTGGTTATGTTTCTGAGCAAGGAACTGGTTTTGTATCTGAGGAGGTCAATCATTATGTTCCTGTGCAAACAAATGATTATGTCCCTGTGCAAGCGAATGGTTATATACCAGGGTGAGTGAAGGGTCCGAGCAAGTGGATGTCAAACCTAGTGAATATTATTGCCTATTCACTTTGGCAGTCAAATGGTAATGTGCCTGAGCAAGTAAATTGTATTTTTCATGAGCATTTAAAAAGTTATGTCTATTTGCAAAAGAATTTTTACGTAATAATCGTTAATTGTGCAGGTGAATAAGTTTGAACCTGGTTTGTATCACGGCAAGTAAATGTTTTTGTACCAAGTAAAATGAATTGTTATGTACCTTGGCAAAGGAATGGTTATGTTCCTGTACAAGTAAATAGTTATTTGCCAGCGCAACTAAATGTTTGGGTACCTGGAAAATTCAATAGTTATGAACCCTGGCTGTCAAATTGTTATTTACTGAGCAATTGAAAATGGTGTTGTACCTGAGCAAGTAAATAGGTATGCCCTTGTGCAAGTGAATTGTAATGGACCAGAGTGAGTCAATGGTTATGTACCTCATCCAGTGAATGTATATCAATCGTATGATTCCCTAATATCGTGCGTCTCCAGGTCTTGAGCATTTTGTTTACATTAAGAACAAGACTCTTGTGATGACGTCATATGCATGCACTTGGAAAATTTTTATAAACCGACATAACTTAAATTGAAAAAACAAAAATTAGGAAAAAAACAAGTATAATGGCATTTCAAAATCTTAGTTTTACTAAAATAATACAAATTTATCCATATTCCATTCATTGTTTTTGTTCTTTTGACTACATAAAGTGCAAAGTGAAGCAGACGACGTAAACATTACACTTTGATTGACAGCGCTTCATATCAGAAATCGTAGTAAATTATTACTGTTAGTAGATTTTTCAGACAAACTTTTAAAAATGGTGATTTTTCACTTTTTTGCTTTTTTTGAGGCTTTTCGAAAAGAAATAAAGAAAAAAATATTGTAATCACCAAAAGCCCTCTCCAATTCATACAAACTAGTGAAAAAAGATGGTCTCATTCAACATGCAACAAACTGCTCTTCGAGACGCAACTTCAACATTCAATCTGCCGGAGGTGTGCCTTTGTTAACATATGATGAAAAACTAAATTAGATGGAACATTTAAAAAGAATGGCTGAATATATCTATGTGTACACTATATGAAAGAATGTATTTACATTGCATTGACTTTGCTGTTCAGTTGGGAAAAAGATAAACAAGATAACCACCTGTCTGTAAAATGGTTCTATGATTTCTTGAAGCCTCGGCAAAAATTCAAAGTTCTAAAACAGAGAGCCCTTTATCAAGCTCTAGCTATGATTGCTCTTGTGATGACATTTACAAAACATGAATTAACTGATAAACCCCACCAGATTTTCACCATTGATGAAAAATGGATAACAGTTAATCACAAACCACCATCCATAGTTGCTGGTGCTTATTACTGCCCTTAGTCTGTCTGGAAAAGAGCAGACAATCACAATAATTGGCTGCGGGAATGCAGCAGTGCAAGCTGTACCCGATAAATGTTTACCCAGGCCAACTTATGAGACCTGACTTGTTGAGTGGTGCAATGGCTTTAATGTAACAGTAAGCGAGACTGGACAGTCAAATGGTTGTGTTTTTCGCACCTACTTAAAGCAGTATTTCCTCACGATAACTCCATGATCTATTGACCAGACGAAATTACTGCTACTTACGGGCGATAAATCCCATGTTTCGGTTGGTTAAATAAAATGGGCTTTGATTAAAACCTCATTATATTTGTTCTACCCCCTCGTTGCAGCCTTATCCTTAAACCTGCAGACACCTGTTAGGTACCAGGGCAAGTGAATGGATAGGTACCAGGATAAGTGAATACTAATAGGTACCATGGCACATTTTCGGGGTTTTATCAGGGCAAGGGAATGGTAGTGTACCGCGTAAGTTAATGGTTACGTACCTGGTAAGTACAAGATCATGGACCTGCAAATTAATATTATGAATTGTGTCAAATGAAATTGTAATGTATTGTGGCCAGTGAAATGGTTATGTATAGTGGCAAATGAAATGGTTATGCATTGTGTCAAGTGAAATGGTAATGTATTGTGGCCAGTGAAATGGTTATGTATTGTGACCAGTGAAATGGTTATGTATTGTGGCCAGTGAAATGGTTATGTATTGTGGCAAGTGAAATGGTAATGTATTGTGGTCAGTGAAATGGTTATTTATTGTGGCCAGTGAATTGTTATGTACATGTATTGTGGCCAGTGAAATGTTTATGTATTATGGCCAGTGAAGTGGTTATGTATTGTGGTCAGTGAAATGATTATGTTTTGTGGGCAGTGAAATGGTTATATATTGTGGCCAGTGAAGTGGTTATGTATTGTGGCAAGTGAAATGGTCATGTTTTGTGGTCAGTGAAGTGGTAATGTATTGTGGCCAGTGAAATAGTTATGTATTGTGGCAAGTGAAATGGTTATGTATTGTTGAAAGTAAAATGGTTTATGTATTGTGGCAAGTGAAATGGTTATGTAATGTGGCAAGTGAAATGATTATGTATTGTGGCAAGTGAAATGGTTATGTATTGTGGCAAGTGAAATGGTTATGTATTGTGGCCAGTGAAGTGTTTATGTATTGTAGACATTGAAATAGTTATGTATTGTGGCAAGTGAAATGGTTATGTATTGTGGCAAGTGAAATGGTTATGTATTGTGGCAAGTGAAATGGTTATGTATTGTGGCCAGTGAAATGGTAATGTTTTGTGGCAAGTGAAATGGTTATGTATTGTCGCAAGTGAAGTGGTTATGTATTGTGACCAGTGAAATGGTTATGTATGTGGCCAGTGAAGTGTTTATGTATTGTGGCCATTGAAATGGTTATGTATTGTGACCAGTTAAATGGTTATGTATGTGGCCAGTGAAGTGTTTATGTATTGTGGCCATTGAAATAGTTATGTATTGTGGCAAGTGAAATGGTTATGTATTGTGGTCAGTGAAATGGTTATGTATTGTAGCCAGTGAAATAGTTGTTTTGTGGGCAGTGAAATGGTTATGTATTGTGGCAAGTGAAGTGGTTATGTATTGTGGCCAGTGAAATGGTTATGCATGTGGCCAGTGAAATGGTTATGTATTGTGGCAAGTGAAATGGTTATGTATTGTGGCCAGTGAAGTTTTTATGTATTGTTGCCATTGAAATAGTTATGTATTGTTGACATTGAAATGGTTATGTATTGTGGCCAGTGAAGTGGTTATGTATTGTGGCATGTGAAATGGTTATGTATTGTGGCAAGTGAAATGGCTATGTATTGTGGCCATTGAAATGATTTTGTATTGTGGCAAGTGAATTGGTTATTTATTGTGGCCAGTGAAATGTTTATGTAAATGGCCAGTGAAGTGGTTATGTATTGTGACCAGTGAAATAGTTATGTATTGTGGCAAGAGAAATGGTTATGTATTGTGGCGTGTTAAATGGTTATGTATTGTGGCCAGTGAAGTGTTTGTTTATTGTGGCCAGTGAAATGGTTATGAATTGTGGCCAGTGAAATAGTTATGTATTGTGGCAATTGAAATGGTTATGTATTGTGGACAGTGAAATGGCTATGTATTGTGGCCAGTGAAACGATAATGTATTGTGGCTAGTGAAATGGTTATGTATTGTGGCAATTGAAATGGTTATGTAATGTGGCAAGTGAAATGGTTATGTATTGTAGCCATTGAAATGATTATGTATTGTGGCAAGTTTATTGGTTATTTATTGTGGCCAGTGAAATGTTTATGTAAATGGCAAGTTAAGTGGTTATGTATTGTGACCCATGAAATAGTTATGTATTGTGGCAAGTGAAATGGCTATGTATTGTGGCAAGTTAAAGCGGGTATATACGATTTTGTCAAATATTTATGAATTTATATAAAATGTGTAAAAAACTTAGTATATATATATTTCAATATAAATTAAAATAAAAGTTAAGAAGAACATGTGTCGAAAAATGCGGAATAAGCCAGATATTTAATTCTGAAATTGAAAACGGCTGTACAGCCGAATTCGCCAGCATGTATACCATACATGTACGATGTGAATCTAAACTTAGTTTAACGGTTTATTTGAATTCCTGCAACGATATCTATTCATACGACACACGAACACTAACTCCGATCCTAATACAAAGACGAATGCTTCGGTTATTGTAGGAAAATATGTACGTCACAATCGGCTCGGTGCGCTAATTTGTCTTTGCTGCATTTTATGAAATTCGGCTTTAATGTATAATTTTTCTTGCCTATTTTGTGTTATTGTAACATATTTTATCAATATATTACAATTAAGCACATAAAAAAAATCGTATATACCCGCTTTAATGGTTACGTATTGTGGCCAGTGAAGTGTTTGTGTTTTGTGGCCAGTAAAATGGTTATGAATTGTGGCCAGTGAAATAGTTATGTATTGTGGCAAGTGAAATGGTTTTGTATTGTGGAAAGTGAAATGGCTAATTATTGTGGCCAGTGTAGTGTTTAGTGGGCAGTGAAATGTTAATGTATTGTGGCAAGTGAAGTGCTATGTATTGTGGCCAGTGAAATGATTGTGTATGTGACCAGTGAAATGGTTATGTATTGTGGCAAGTGAAATGGTTATGTATTGTGGCAAGTGAAATGGTTATGTATTGTGGCCATTGAACTAGTTATGTATTGTTGCCATTGAAATGGTTATGTATCGTGGCCAGTGAAATGATAATGTATTGTGGCACGTGAATTGGTTATGTATTGTGGCAAGTGGAATGGTTTGTATTGTGGCCAGTGAAATGGTTATGTATTGTGACATGTGAAATGGTTATGTATCATGGCAAGTGAAATGGTTATGTAGTGTGGCAAGTGAAATGGTTATGTATTGTGGCCTCTGAAATGGTTATGTAGTGTGGCCAGTGAAATAGTTATGTATTGTGGCAAGTGATATGGTTATGTATTGTTGCCAGTGAAATACTTATGTATTGTTGCAAGTGACATGGTTATTTATTGTGGCCAGTGAAATAGTTATGTATTGTGGTCAGTGAAATGGTTATGTATTGTTGCCAGTTAAATCAGTTTTTGTAATGTGGCCTGGAAATGGTTATGTATTGTAGCAAGTGAAATGGTTATGTATTGTGGCAAGTGAAATGGTTATGTAATGTGGCAAGTAAAATGGTTATGTATTGTGGCAAATAAAATGGTTATGTATTGTGGCAAGTGAAATGGTTATGTAATGTGGCAAGTAAAATGGTTATGTATTGTGGCAAATAAAATGGTTATGTATTGTGTTCTGAAACTTATTTCTTTAAATATGCAGGTTTTACAAGCGGTTCAGCAAGAGCATATTTCATGCTGTTTTCTTCATCTGGTTTGAACTATTATTTTATCACAAGTAATCACAAGTTATTTTCGAGAATTGTGGATACCTACATAACCTAACATCAAGGAAATACATTATCAGCACTGTTTACCTTGTGGCCAAAAATATTCCAACATGAGATACTTGTCAAACAAGAACAAAGCATGCAATCACAATATTTGTAACAATATTCTCTGAGTTTGGAAACAACTGTCCTAAATATACCTCACCAACTGACAACATGGCGATTGCGGAGCATGCATTTTCTGCTAGTAACACATGTATGAATCACCAGAACACTTACGGTACACATAAATACTGGCATCATAAATATCAAAAGCTATTAGCTAAGAACTAATGATAGTATGACCTGCATCCTGAATGAGATTTCTATGCTTCTAGCATGGGATATTTCCAGAATTTAAGCTGCACAGTTACCGACCTCTTCCCAGTGAATTACAAGTGTTGTTTTTTTCTTTTTAAGATATGTTAATTACAATACAAACATCAAATTAAAGGAGGAACACAAAACATGTTATAATACTATTATAATTATAAAAGAATTGCAGCAAAAATTAAAGTGCCTGCCTGAGAAAACAATTTTTTTTTCAAAGTTCTGTCTTGTGTGAGAAAACTACTCAATGTGCCACAGTAAGAAAAAATATTGAAATAAACTGATATGTGTTTTCTATATTATGAAATGTTCCTGATTTTCACATTTAAATAGGCTGTATAGATCATACACAATACTATAATTTCCTCTTTTGTGTAATAAATCATCACTGTAGCCACGATGTCACATTCAAACTAATGTTTAGGGGGAAAAAAGGACTGAACATGAGCTGATCATATATCAATTATGATCATGTAAGTGTATTATGAGGCTTATTATTAAGTAATGACACGTTCCGTTTTATTGAATTTTTAGTATAGTAGAAGTTTCTTCTAAAAAAAAATCAAATACGGGCAGAAAGTGAATTCTGCACAGGCTAATCTGGGATGACAATATGCACATGCATTTAGCCCTGTTTTCCCAGACCAGGGTGCAGCTCAATAGCATATCCAAGGCTCAAATGATTTGTTCAAAGTGGAATCACATTTTTTTATTCACTGCAAAGTTTTATAGTCTTAAGAGATGACAAGATGAGTTCTTTTTATTGATGAAGAATGAGTAACATCTTTATTTAACAGTTCAGTAATTTGATACAACCAGTACAAAATGATTTCAGTGGGCAGACTCATGGAAAACTGGGTTTCATCCACAAAAATAAAGGGGTGTCTCAGATCACAGGTGGTAAGGGTGTGGCTTATATAATGATATTAATTAGTGAAAACATCATTTTGAATGATAAATAATCATATTATAACGAAAACTCAACTTTTCTGGAAAAAAAAATTCACTGTCAAATATACATATATAACAAGGTATTCAACTCGAAATCACCTGAAAACAGGGTGAATCGCTTTGAACAGCCATTACTTCATCAATTTTGCAGCGATGGTCACGATCTTGGTCTTATTCAACGCATAAATGAATTTCCTATCTGGAAATGTACATGTCTTGCAATATTTTTAAAAATACTTGGTCAACTTTTAAGAAATAACACGATACACAACTCGCGTCAACCACTTGACATCGATCAGACCGGATCTAAGACTGAAATCTTCACGGAGTAAAGGGCATTTTCCCAGCAAAGTTCACGGACCTCGATACCATAATTCAATAAAACGTATGAAAAAACATTCTTACCACGCTTGCCGTTGCATTATGCATAAATATTAACTGTCCAGCGCCGTTTGAAACCTTTGTTTACATACATTTCAACTAGCTGACATTTTAAACACACGAGTGATTTCATTGGTCCAATGCGAAGGTGTGTCTTTACACCTGGAGATTTCATTCATTAATCCTGTCTGATCGCTGTCACGTAGGTTACGCAAATTGTATATCGTTTTATTTTTTTAACATTTGACCCAGCTTGTGTAGAAATATAACAAGATATATACATTTCCAGAAAGGATATTCATTTCTGCGTTGAATAAGATCGGGTTCATGAAAATCGCTGCAAAATTGGTGAATTAATGGCTGTTCAAAGCGATGCACCCTGTTTTCGGGTGATTTCGAGTTGAATACCTTGTTATATACATATATGATAGTGAATTAATTTTTTCAGACAAGTTGATTTTTCGTTATAATATGATTATTTATCATTCAAAATGATGTTTTCACTAATTAATATCACAGCCACACGCTAAGCACCTGTGTCTCAGATTAAGATGCGCAGGTTTATAAAGAACGACACTTTCCACTTTTATTGATTTCTATAGTTTACAGGAAGTATCTTCTTAAGGGAAATGTTATTTAGACTGAGTGTGTCTCACATTAGCCTGTGTGTTAGACTGAGTGTGTCTCACATTAGCCTGTGTGTTAGACTGAGTGTGTCTCACATTAGCCTGTGTGTTAGACTGAGTGTGTCTCACATTAGCCTGTGTGTTAGACTGAGTGTGTCTCACATTAGCCTGTGTGTTAGACTGAGTGTGTCTCACATTAGCCTGTGTGTTAGACTGAGTGTGTCTCACATTAGCCTGTGTGTTAGACTGAGTGTGTCTCAGATTAGCCTGTGTGTTAGACTGAGTGTGTCTCACATTAGCCTGTTATTTAGACTGAGTGTGTCTCACATTAGCCTGTGTGTTAGACTGAGTGTGTCTCACATTAGCCTGTGTGTTAGACTGAGTGTGTCTCACATTAGCCTGTGTGTTAGACTGAGTGTGTCTCACATTAGCCTGTGTGTTAGACTGAGTGTGTCTCAGATTAGCCTGTGTGTTAGACTGAGTGTGTCTCAGATTAGCCTGTTATTTAGACTGAGTGTGTCTCACATTAGCCTGTGTGTTAGACTGAGTGTGTCTCACATTAGCCTGTGTGTTAGACTGAGTGTGTCTCACATTAGCCTGTGTGTTAGACTGAGTGTGTCTCACATTAGCCTGTGTGTTAGACTGAGTGTGTCTCACATTAGCCTGTGTGTTAGACTGAGTGTGTCTCACATTAGCCTGTGTGTTAGACTGAGTGTGTCTCACATTAGCCTGTGTGTTAGACTGAGTGTGTCTCAGATTAGCCTGTGTGGACTATGTTATTTAGACTGAGTGTGTCTCAGATTAGCCTGTGTGGACTATTTAGACTGAGTGTGTCTCAGATTTAGACTGAGTGTGTCTCAGATTTAGACTGAGTGTGTCTCAGATTAGCCTGTGTGGACTATTTAGACTGAGTGTGTCTCAGATTAGCCTGTGTGGACTTGTTCACAGGCTAAATCTTGGTTGATACATTACTTACATGCATAAAGCCTGGTTTTCTCAGAGACCAGCTCCATTATTGCTGACAAACTGTTCAATAAACAAGTCAAAAGGACATCATAGTTACAAACTGAAATTCAACAGTAAATATTGTCCAAATCATATTAATCTGAGGTCCTTGTGGTTAAATACATAAATGCCCCTGAACTTCTGACTATTGTTATGTTTATTAGCTGATGAACAATAAGAAATCTTTAATTATTTTTCATTAAAACACTACAAAACGAACTTTATAATATGTAGTAATATTCCATTAATAGTAACACCAAAACTTACCAAAAAGGTTTGTGTCCAATTCCATTTTACATCATTTCATAAAACCATGTGTTGCACTCTCAATCACAATGAAGATATAGGCTTTAAAAAATAGAGTTATTTCCACACCCAACAAGACAATGAGAAAATAACAATCGATCCTTTTATGAACACAGAAATGGTAATTTCTGCTGGAATAAATATGGTTATAATAACATCATTTCATTAACTTAGCTTCCTTGGATTGTTTCAGCATCAAGGTGACATTATTTCCACATGAAAGACAAGACAATCATTGCCTCGGCTTAGCATTGGCAGCCTTATGCACTGATAAGCTGTGATGTATGTCACCTCTTGACTCTTTGACTCTGCCATTTCCGTGTGTAGTTGGATTCAGTGATATCTTGCCGTGTAAACCCATTATTGACAATTCTGAGAAATCTGCTTAGCATCAAAGACCTTCCATAAAAGCGTCTTTCTGTGAAAACAGGACTTAATGCATGAGTATAAGGTGCAGTCCCAGACCAGCCTGTGCCGTCCACTTCTATGGAGTTTTTACTTAAAGGAAATCTGCTCTAAACAAAAAACCACTGCAGACGGAAAGTGTCGTCCATGATCAGCCTGCGCTGACTAACCACACATCATACCTGTAGCCAGAGGGGGTGCGTTGGGTGCGTTCGCACCCAATGTTTTTTGACGAGTAAAAAAATATTTGAACTATATTAAAGATGCACCCTACTTTATTCGACGCAAAAACGATTATTTATCTTTTCCCGGAATCCATTGAGTCTTCGTATTTAAGCGTTACAATAATGTTAAATTCAATATGCTACCGACAAGAAAGAGAGAACATTTTAGATCATTATTAACAGAATGTTATGCCAGCTTCCGAAAATGACGGAAATCAAAAGACAGCCTTCGACTATTTCCGAAGACTAATGAGTCACTGGTTAATAATTTTGCATTATACCACGTTTTATAACAATTAACGATTGTATACAGAATTTTCGACAGACTGCGTTGTCTTTTTGTTATATCCCCGTACAATCATTTTCGGATAACCTTAAGGGTTTTCAGAAAAAAATATCAGCTATGTTCATGACAGGATAATTTTTTGTTGTTCTTTGGCAAGAAAATAAATCATTTCTACAAAGCAATGTAGCTTTTTTTGTAGTTTACCAACACATTATGGCATCTGTTCTGCTCTACATACAGAACTGCTCACAATGCTTTAATTATGTCAAACTTGACATTAGTAAATATGCCATACTCTGAAACAGTTTTTATAATGAATTTAAAACGTTATAACAGATATGATCAGATGGACGTGAACGTTTAATGTGCATTAACTGTGACGGATCATGAACATACAGGGAAAAAAGTCGATATCTTTTCTTCAACGTTCTGTGATACATTTATATGGGCTTTGAGACGATAGAACCAGTAGTTTGTGGTTAAATGGTCTTAATGAAACCTTAATTGTTGTATTCTGAAATTCGTTTGGAAAATGATAAGTAATTTGTTAAAAATAATTTACAAAAATACAAGTAACCAGTTATGACATTTTTATTTATGTTTAGTATTGATGCTGATTAGCGAAGACCCAGTTTTGTTAATCAGTGATTGTTGTACAAAACACTATTTGTTTTTCTTTTAATTTGCTTGATTTAAGAATGTTAGAATTTTGGAATGGTTAAATACACCAATGTTATCAAGATTTCAATAAATAATGATATTATATCCGCTTTTATTGTTGATTTTATATTCTATCAATGTGTTGTTGCATATGTAAACAAAGTGTGAGCGCGCATACTAGCTTCGGGTATAAAATAATGTATTTCCGTGACTGATAAAAAAGGTGGTTATTAAAAAACGGCAGTGGGGAATACATGTATGTTATATCATTTTCATGTCGTTCAGTTATTGAGTATAGTCAATGAATGTGAATTTTCATAAATAAAATGCTGTATAACTACAGTCTCTAAATTCAGATACAAAGCCATCAAATTGCATGATTTTATTTTTTATTTTCAAAATTGTCTAGAGGAAGGACCTTCAAATCCCCGATTGCAGGAGGGGGACCCCCCACCTACCGCTTCGCCACTTCGTTGCTCAATAACAATTGTTGATGGGAAAATTCGCACCCCCCTTTTCAAAACTCTGGCTACGGGCCTGCACATTCATATGGGTCCACACTTTATGCAAATGCATTAAGCACAGTTTTTACAGAACAAGGCTCCATTGTGAAGAAAAGAAACACAAAAACAAGAATGCTCAAGATGTAATACAGATACAAATAGAAAATATTGGCATGACGACATGCAATATATTATTGGCACAATCTTAATATTTTAAGGAAATAATACCAATGACAATATTAGAAGATATTAATTTACAGTTATTAAATGGCATCATAACATGTTAACAAACAAAATAGTAACAGAAATGAGCCATAGTTCTAAGCAACATTACCTGAGCCAAAATTGCCAATTCCTTTTATCCCTTTGCATGCTGGGAATTTTGTCGTCTGCTAAAGTGTTGTCTTCTAAATTTCTATAATTAGCATTCTCTTCGATTTTTTTTCAAAGAATACTATCAGAATAGCAAACAGTTTGGATACTGATGAGACGCCACGTTCTGTGTCGTCTCATCTGGATCCAAACTGTTTGCAAAGGCCTTCAAAATTCGGTTCCAGCACTGATTGAGATAAGGCAAACCTTCCATATCCCAGGCAAATAGTCCATATGCCAAATTAACCCAGTTAATTATGAATAAATAAATTGTCATCATGAGTCTGCATGTGTCTCAGAAGACAAAGATGATATTTATTCATATCTTTGCACACTAGTTTTTTTTCATGTTGCTCATAGGACAATATTTTAAAAAGGTACTTCTTGAATTACTACAACAAGGAAATTATAATTTCATTCTTTCACCAAAAAAAAAACTCGTTTTCTTTGAGTTTTCTGCTTAAGTGAAGCTCATAAAAAAAATATTCAAAAAAGCTTAAAGGCACAGGCTAATCAGGGACGACACTCTCCGCCTAAACTGGATTTTCGCGAAGAAGATATTTACTAGAAACGGATAGCAAAGTGTCATCACTGAGGTCCGCTCGGATTGCACAGGTTTATCTGGGACAATACTTTGAGCAAATGCATTAAGCCATCAGTATAACATGAGTGTACAAGCGCACACGTGTAAATATCGCTTGGTATCGATCAATCAAATCGATCCGTTATGTATCAAAAACAACGTATTATTAATACTAGTCGTACATACACAAGTAAATTAATAGTTTTTCTTTAACATTTGTCCCGCACAATGAGCACTGCCCCAAACAGTACGTTCCATACAAAATAAAAACATCACAGGCTACAAACATGATAATGTTGGCACAAAATACGTCGATTAAACATTACAAAACGGAAGCATTTTGGGGTTTCTGCACTCAAAATCAAACACAATTAAAAAGAACCGTTCTGACATCCTATTAGATGGAAGTTCCGAATAAACACAACGGATTCGTCATATTGTCGCAATTAACAAACACAGGTATACTCAGACGCATATTTCTCACTACGCAACCTCGTTTACCGTATGTTGAAAAGTTGGAAAACAGGCAACTCTGACTCCCGGAAGTCGACTATTCGTCGAGAGCCTGGGCCCAGATTAGACCAGTAACATGATATGATAGAGCAAAGCTGGTTGATTGGCCATAATTCTCCTTCAGCGGTTTACAGATCTTCACAGTTCCGTACGAGCCAATTTTGAGCGGCCCTCTGAAAAAAAAACGGGGCTTAATGCATGTGCGTAAATTGGCATCTCAGACAAGCCTATGCAGTAGGCTAGTTAAGGACAACACTTTCCGCCTTAACTGGATTTTCGCTAAGAAGATACTTATTGGAAACACAAAGTTCCATAAGAGCGAATAGTTTGGTCCCTGAAAAGGGTGCTCAGACTGCAAAGGCTTATTTATAACGACACTTTACGCACGTGCATTAAGCACCGTTTTCCTAGAACGCCGCTTAAATATGTCACATGCATGAAGCCCAGTTTTCCAAAGGCGCCTCTAAAATGTGTCACGTGCATTTGCATTAAGCTCCGTTTTCCAAGAGAGCCGCTCAAATGTGCCAGGTGCATTGAGCCCCGTTTTCACAGAGCGCCGCTCAAATGTGTCATGTGCATTAAGCCCCGTTTTCCAAGAGCGCCGCTCAAATGTGTCATGTGCATTAAGCCCCGTTTTCACGAAGCGCCGCTCAAATGTGTCACATGCATTAAGCCCCGTTTTTACAGAGCGCCGCTCACATGCGTCACATGCATTAAGCCCCGTTTTCATGGAGCGCCGCTCAAATGTATCACATGCATTCAGCCCAGTTCTCACAGAACGCCGCTCGCATGAGTCACATGAATTAAGCCCCTTTTTCCCTAAGCGCGACTCATTTGAACGGTTCCTTCTCCTACAACCATACCTCATAGCATTTTTCTAGAATGGTAAACAGGACGACAGAATTCCGTGATGTCTTTAAGATAATGTAACAAGAACGCAATGTATTTGTTTTTATCAAACTAAACTATTTATTTTGATGCTAAAAATCACACACGAAAACTGTTCGCCCATAAGGTGGTCGACAGGGTTCGTCAAAATGAGTCCTTGGCCGCGAATATGACGTCATATGGGCGACTACATCACAGGAGAGCGAAACGTGCGAAAGCGATGGCAAAGAATGATGGCACGGAAATTAAACTCTTAACGTATATACATATATACAGAATACATTTATATAAGAAAGATTGTAAACAGTGTCGGTAAAGCATCGTAGAGGCCCATAGGCAGTTAAACTTTGGGGAACGGCTGACGGATTTTTGTTATTAACACTTTAACATGTACTTCTGAAATGAAGTAAAGTTAAACATAATCGAATATGCAATTATTTATCCTATATATAAATGCTCTATTAACGCGCGAATGATTAATCCTTTTGTACCGCTAGAATATCGCGGTACATGCTAAGAATTTTTTTTTATTTCGTCAAATTCTCATGGGGCCCCTAAAAATTGCGGGGCCCATAAGCAGTTCATACTGTGCCTAATGTGTAATCCGTGACTGGTAGCGATGATTATAGAGATGAAGATGGTAGCGATGATGGCAGAGAGGACTATGAGAGAGTTGATGATTGAGATGACGATGGAAGCAATTATGATGATAGAGATGACGATGGAAGCGATTGAATGGTGATGAGAGAGGTGAAAACTAACATTAGTTTTTTCGACATTATAACGTTATGACGTCAAACCTTTTTATGACGTCATTGCGAATAACCTCATAGTGACGGCGTTATAACATTTTCCTGCATGAAGAAGAGGAGCGAACATTTTCGATGATGACGGTGACGATAGAGATGACCATCATGATGGTGATGATAGAGGTGACGATGACAACGTTGATAATTCATTTGTTATATGACGATGATATACATGACGCTATTTTTGAATATTATATACATTACTTTGATAAAGAAGATGATGTAGAGTACGATAGTGATGAAGACGATAGAGATTACAATGGTGATGAAGATGATAGAGGTGATGATGATGATCATAATAATGATGATGATGATGATCATGATGATGATGATGATGATGATGATGATGATGATGAAGATGATAGAGATGAAAATGGCAGCGATGATGATAGAGAGGATGATGATAGCGATGATTATAGAGATGACAATGGTAGCGATGATGATAGAGATGAAAATGGTAGCCGTGATGATAGAGAGGAGGATGATAGCGATTATGATAGAGATGAAGATGATAGCGAAGATAATAGAGATGAAGATGATAGAGATAATCTTCAGAGTATGCTCCAGAGTGACATTAGTACATCACATGGAAGAAAAAGAAGAAGAAGATAATAATAAAGATGAAGATGGTTACGATGATAACACAGATGAAGATAGACACAACGATGATAAAGATCACGATGATAGAGATGACTATCTAAGCGATGATGACAAGAGATGGAGATTGTAGCGACGGTGATAAAGATGAAGACGTTAGCGATGATGGTAGAGATGACTATCTAAGCGATGATATACATTAATATGGTAGCGAAGATGATAGGGATGAAGATGATTGCAATCATGATAGATATGCAGATGGTGACGATGATGATATGGATTAAGAAGATAGCGATGATGATAGAGATGATGACGTAAGCGATGATGATAGAGATGAAGATGATGGCAATGACGATAAAGATGAACATGGTGGCTATTCAGCATCGTGGAAGCCAAGAGGCATTGAAACTTTTGAGGCCCACACGGTAGTGTTGTTTCTGTTGTGACTGCGGTTAACAAATTGGATTTTGTTTCAAAAAAGTAAAAACTAATATAACTGTCTTCTAAATCCTTTATTAAGTTTGACTTGTGTAAGTTGACAGTAAAATTTGAAATGTGACGATATTTATGAAATTTTTTGATGATTAAATTGTATTACTTTGCTGTTTGTTACAGGCTCTTATCGGGCGAAGTAATTAGCTAAATTTCACTTACCGGTATACAACATTGAGTACATTTTACTTTCATATTAGTGAAATATTCATTATTAATAATTTAATAAAAAAATGTATATTCAAAATGTTCGATCTTAATCATTCCGTTGATAGCTAGTAAAACTACATAATTCGTTTTAGGGGCTATAATATGGGAGGTGATTTTTTAATTAAAGTGAAAAATCCTGAGCTCCAACGGGAGATTGAATCCCTGACTTCCAGAGTGGTAGACAGTCACTCTAACCACGTAAAGAGCTTAACGAACATCAAGGCTGTTGGAAGTAACCTTAAATCACTACACCCCCACCCTCTTAGTGTTTCAAGGCCCAGACACACCAGTTTCATGTCTTGCATCCGCATTGCCCGCCCTAAAAATCTTTAAACAGCTCACACGCCTTGTCGCCATTTACGTGAAAAATCCCGAGCTTAAACGGAGTGGTAGACAGACACTCTAACCACGTCACTAAAAAACTAGCACAACAGAAAGCTGTTGGAAGTGACCTTAAATCATTTCATAATTAAAAGCTGCAGTATAAAGATAATTATTCGCTGGAGTGTGCACTGCTCACTACAAAACACAAGAGCATTTATCTGAAGACACAATTATATGGGCACTTGGTACGACGTTATTTAGGAATATTTCTTTGTTCATGTACCGGAAAAACATCGTTGCGTATAACGCATCTACTCTTTGCTTTAAGGTCGGAGACTACATGATGAAGTTGTCTCCCTTAGATAAATCGAAGGACTGCATCCGTTTGTATGTTAATATCTGTAAATATTGCCACCTTACGCATACGATTTAAAGTAGAACAAGGACAAGTTTTTGTATCAATTCAGTTTTTTTTATTTTAAATAAATGCATTTCAATTTTAATTTAAAATGTAAATAAAATATGAATCCATCTAAAAACGTATGTTTAGTGTATTACATTTTCAAGCATATGTACATTATTATGTAAAACATAAACAAATATTCACATAAACAACAAATAAAGAATACATTTCAATATTCACGTATTGAGCATTCGTTAAAAGCAAAGGCAAAGGCAAAAACATTAGTATTTTTGCGATAATTAGATCAATTAGAACCGCGTTTTGCAAAACCAAGGCTTAATGTATCTGAGTGTCGCTAAGTGTGTCGCTTTTATTTGCAAAAATCTTGTTGAAGCGGAAAGTGTCGTCCCAGATCAGCCTGTGTGGTTTGCACAGGCTAATCAGGAACAAAACTGTCCACATATGCATTAAGCCCGATCTTCTAACACGGGGCTCATTTGATCTACAATGAGTGTTCAAGCGCACACGTGTAAATATCGCTAAGTATGGATCAATAAAATCGATCCGTTATGAATCACACACAGTGTATAGTTAATACTTAAAAGTCATACATACACAAATTAATGAATAGCTTTTCTTTAGCATCGGTACCTCAAAATGAGCACTGCGTCAAACGTTACGTTCAGTACAAAATTAAAACATCACAGGCTACAAAAAATGAAAATGTTGGTACTAAATACGTCGATTGAACAGCATTACAACCAAAAAAACCGAAGCTGATTAGGGCTTCTGTACACCAAATCAAAACACAATGGTGAAGATCCGCCATGACCTCGACGTAATGAGATGGAAGTTCCGAATGCACAAAACGGATTCGTCAAATTGTCGCAACTAACGCACGCACGTCTACTCAGACGCACATTTTTTACCATGCGACCTCGATTCCACTGATTTGAAAAGCCGGAAAACATGCAACTCTGACTCAAGTAAGTTGACTGTCCGTCGTGAGACCAGTCACGTGATATGATAGAGACAATCTGGTTGGTTCAAGACGCATTTGTGCGGCGCTCTGGGGAAAACGGGGCTTGCTAAATGTTCGAAAATTTGCGTCCCAGATCCGCTTATGCAGTCCGAACAGGCTTATCAGGGACGAAACTTTCCACCTTAACTGGATTTTCGCTAAGAAGATAAAAGGAAAAGTACCATAAATACGAAAAGTGTCCTTCCTGTGTCGCCTGCTCGGACTTCACAGGCTAATCTGGGACGACACTTTAGGCACATGAGCGCTACTCAAATATGTCACATGCATTGAGCCCGGTTTTCTCAGAACGCCGCTCAAATGTGTCACGTGCATTGAACTCCGTTTTCCAAGAACGCCGCTCAAATGTGTCACATGCATTAAGCCCAGTTTTCACAGAGCGCCGCTCGCATGAGTCACATGCATTAAACCCCCTTTTCCCTAAGCGCGACTCATTTGAATGGTTCCTTCTCCTACAACCATGCCTCATAGCATTTTTCTAGAATGGTAAACAGGACGACAGAATTCAGTGATGTCTTTAAGATAATGTAAGAAGAACACAATGTATTTGTTTTTATCAAGTAAATTCTTTATTTAGATACAAAAATATCACGAACGAAAACTGTTCGCCAATAAGGTGGTCGACTGGGTTCGTCAAAATGAGTCCTTGGCCGCGAATATGACATCATATCGGCGACTACATCACAGGAGAGCGAAACGTGCGAAAGCGATGGCAAAGAATGATGGCACGGAAATTAAACTCTTAACGTATATACATATATACAGAATACATAAATTTAAGAAAGATTGTAAACAGTGTCGTTAAAAGCATCGTAGAGGCCCAGAGGCAGTTAAACTTTGGGAACGGCTGACGGATTTTTGTTATAAAAACTTTAACATGTTATTCTGAAATGAAGTAAAGTTAAACATAATCGAATATGCAATCATTGATCCAATATATAAATGCTCTATTAACGCGCGAATGATTTATCATTTAGTACCGTTAGAATATCGCGTTGCATGCTAAGTAGTTTTTTTTTGTATTTCGTCAAATTCTCATGGGGCCCCTAAAAATCGCGAGGCCCATAGACATTTCATACTGTGCCTTATTTCAAAATGTGTAATCCGTGACTGGTAGCGATGATTATAGAGATGAAGATGGTAGCGATGATGACAGAGAAGACTTTGAGAGAGATGATGATTGAGATGACGATGGAAGCAATCATGATGTTAGAGATGACGATGGAAGCGATGAGATGGCGATGAGAGAGGTGAAAACTAACATTAGGTTTTTGACATAATAACGTAATGACGTCATTACAGTATATGACGTCATTGCGAATAACCTCATAGTGACGACATTATAACATTTTCCTGCATGAAGAAGAGGAGCGCAAATTTTCGATGATGACGGTGACGATAGAGATGACCATCATGATGGTGATGATAGAGGTGACGATGACAACGTTTCAATAGTTCATTTGTTATATGACGATAATATACATGACGCTATTGTTGAATATTATATACATTTCTATGACAAACAAGATGATGAAGATTACGATAGTGATGAAGACGATAGAGATTACAATGGTGATAAAGATGATAGAGATGAAGATGATGATGATGATGATGATGATGATGATGATGATGATGATGATGATGATGATGATGATGATGATGATGATGATAGAAATGAAGATGGTAGCGATGATGATAGAGAGGATGATGATAGCGATGATGATAGAGATGAAGATGATAGCCAAGATAATAGCGATGAAGATGATAGAGATGATGATAGAGATGAAGATTTTAGCGATGATGATAGAGATGAAGATAATAGCGAAGATAATAGAGATGAAGATGATAGAGATGATGATAGAGATGAAGATGATAGAGATGATAATGATGATAGAGATGAAGATGGTAACGATGATGATAGAGTTCGAGATAATAGCGATGAAGATAGAGTTAGAGATGGCAGCGATGATGACAGAGATGAAGATATTAGCGATGATGATAGAGATGAAGATGGTAGCGATGATGATAGGGGGGGAGGATGCTAGCGATAATAGTAGAGATAAAGATGGTAACGATGATAACATAGATAGAAATGGACACAACGATGATAAAGATCACGCTGACAGAAATAGAAATGGTAGCGATGATGACAGAGTTGGAGATTGTAGCGACGGTGATAGAGATGAAGACGTTAGCGATGATAATAGAGATTACTATCTAAGCGATGATATACATTAATATGATAGGAAGATGATAGGGATGAAGATGATTGCAATCATGATAAAGATGCAGATGGTGACGATGATGATATGGATTAAGAAGATAGCGATGATGATAGAGATGACGACGTAAGCAATGATGATAGGGATGAAGATGGTGGCAATGACGATAAAGATGAACATGGTGGCTATTCAGCATCGTGGAAGCCAATAGGCATTGAAACTTTTGAGGCAAACGCGGTAGTGTTGTTTCTGTTGTGACTGCGGTTAACAAATTGGATTTGGTGCAAAAAAAGAAAAACTAATATAACTGTCGTCTAAATCCTTTATTAAATATGACTTTTGTAAGTTGACAATAAAATTTGAAATGTGACGATATTTATGAAATGTTTTGATGATTAAATTGTATTGCTTTGCTGTTTGTTACAGGCTCTTACCGAGCGAAGTAATTAGCTAAATTTCACTTACCGGTATACAATATTGAGTACATTTTACTTTGATATAAGTGAAATATTCATTATGAATAATTTAATTAAAAAATGTATATTCAAAATGTTTGATCTTAATCATTCGGTTGATAACTAGTAAAACTACATACTAGTACTTCGTTTTAGGGGCTATAATAAGGGAGGTAATTTTTTAATTAAATTGAATAATCCTGAGCTCCGACGGGAGATTGAATCCCTGACTTCCAGAGTGGTAGACAGTCACTCTAACCACGTAATGAGCTTTACGAACATCAAGGCTGTTGGAAGTAACCTTAAATCAATACACCCCAACCTCTTATAATGTTTAAAGGCCCAGTTTCATGTCTTGCATGTCATGCATTGCCCGCCCTAAAAATCATTCAACAGCTCACACGCCTTGTCGCAATTTACGTGAAAAATCCCGAGCTTCAACGGAGTGGTTGACAGACATTCTAACCACGTCACTAAAGAGCTAGCACAACAGAAAGCTGTTGGAAGTGACCTTAAATCATTTCATAATTAAAAGCTGCAGTATCAGAAGTATTTGCTGGAGTGTGCACTGCTCACTACAAAACTCAAAAGCATTTATATGAAGACACAATTATCTGTATGAGCACTTGGTACGACGTTATTTTTGAATATTTCGTTGTTCATGCGGTAGAAAAAAAAACATCGTTGCGTATAACGCATCTACTCTTTGCTTTTAGGTCGGATACTACATGATGAAGTTGTCTCCCTTAGATAAATCGAAGGACTGCATCCGTTTGTATGGTAACATAATTATGTAAATATTGTCACCTTACGCATACGATTTAAAATAGAACAAGGACAAATTTGTGTATCAATTCAGTTTTGTGTATTTAAATAAATGCATTTCAATTTTAATTTAAAACGTAAACAAAATATGAATCCATGTAAAAAACGTATGTTTAGTGAATTACATTTTCAAGCATATGTACATTAATATGTAAAACAAAAACAAATATTCACATATACCACACATAAGGAATACATTTTAATATTCACGCATTAGGCATTCGTTAAAAGCAAGGGCAAATGCACAAACATTAGTATTTGTGCGATAACTAGATCAATTAGAGGCGCGTTTTGCAAAAACAAGGCTTAATGTATCCGAAAGGTCGCTTAATGTGTCGCTTTTATTGGCAAAAATCTTGTTGCAGCGGAAACTGTCGTCCCATATTAGCCTGTGTGGAATGCACAGGCTAATCAGGAACAAAACTGTCCACATATGCATTAAGCCCCGATCTTCTAACACGAGGCTCATTTGATCTACAATGTGTGTTCAAGCGCACACGTGTAAATATCGCTAAGTACGGATCAATAAAATCGATCCGTTATGAATCACACACAGTGTATAATTAATACTAGTCATACATACGCAAGTGAATTAATAGGTTCTCTTTAGCATCGGTAACTCAAAATGAGCACTTCGCCAAACATTACGTTCAGTACAAAATTAAAACATCACAGGCTACAAAAAATGAATTTTGTTAGTACTAAATACGTCGATTGAACAGCATTACATCCATTTTGAACACAAAATCGAAACACAATTGTGAAGATCCGCCATGACCTCGACGTAATGAGATAATAGTTCCGAATTAACACAACGGATTCGTCAAATTGTCGCAACTAACGCACGCACGTCTACTCAGACGCACATTTCTTACCATGCGACCTCGATTCCACTGATTTGAAACGCCGGAAAACAGGCACCTCTGACTCAAGTAATTTGACTGTCCGTCGTGAGACCAGTCACGTGATATGATAGAGACAATCTGGTTGGTTCAAGACGCATTTGTGCGGCGCTCTGGGAAAACGGGGCTTGATAAATGTTCGTAAATTTCCGTCCCAGATCCGCTTATGCAGTCCGAACAGGCTTATCAGGGACAACACTATCCACCTTAACTGGATTTTTGCTAAGAAGATACTTATTTGAAGTCAAAATACCATACATTCGAAAAGAATCCTTCCTGCTTGGACTTCACAGGCTAATCTGGGACGATACTTTAGGCACATGCATTAAGCCCCGTTTAGCCATAGAGCCGTTCATAAATGTCACATGCATTAGGCCCGGTTTTCTCAAAACGACGCTCAAAAGTGTCACGTGCATATGAATTAAGCTCCGTTTTCCAAGAGCGCCACTCAAATATGTCATGTGAATTTAGCCCCGTTTTTCAAGAGCGCCGCTCAAATGTGTCATGTGCAATAAGCCCCGTTTTTCAAGAGCGCCGGTCAAATGCGTCATGTGCATTAAGACCCGTTTTCAAGAGCGCCGCTCAAATGTGTCACATGCATTAAGCGCCGTTTTCCAAGGGCGCCGCTCATATGTGTCATGTGCATTCAGCCCCGTTTTCACAGAGCGCCGCTCAAATGTGTCATGCACATTTAGCCCCGTTTTTCAAGAGCGCCGCTCAAATGTGTCACATGCATTAGCCCCGTTTTTCAAGAGCGCCGCTCAAGTGTGTCATGTGCATTAAGCCCCGTTTTTCAAGAGCGCCACTCAAATGCGTCATGTGCATTAAGCCACGTTTTTCAAGAGCGCCGCTCAAATGTGTCATGTGTATTCAGCTCCGTTTTCACAGAGCGCCGCTCAAATGTGTCATGTGCATTTAGCCCCGTTTTCACAGAGCGCCGCTCAAATGTGTCATGTGCATAAAGTCCCGTTTTTAAGAGTGCCGCTTAAATGTGTCATCTGCATTAAGCCATGTTTTCACAGAGCGCCGCTCAGATGTGTCATGTGGAATAAGCCACCTTTTTTACAAGAGCGCCGCTCAAATGTGTCATGTGGATTTAGCACCGTTTTTCAAGAGCGCTGCTGAAATGTGTCATGTTCATTAAGCCACTCACATGAGTCACATAAATTAAGCCCCATTTTGAAGCGCGACTCATTTAAACGGTTCAATCTCCTAAAATCATGCCTCGTAGCATTTTTCAATAATGATTAACAGGACGACATAATGTTATGAGGTCTTTAAGATAATGTAAGAATGTATTTGTTTTTATCAAGTAAACTTTTTATTTTGAAGCTTAAAATCACGCACAAAAACTGTTCGCCAATACACGCCGGGTATGCGAATACTTCGTTGACGGATGGCACTTCACTAACAGAGAACAACAAACGCCACGCGCGAGAGGTGAGTTCTTCAGCTTTTTTTGTTGTTATGTTCTGTTTATTTGGTTTTTAGACACAGAACATTGTTTGGGTGATTAATGGTATAGCACTTCGTATTGCGAAGAAAGAAATTCGCGGAAAAACGGTGAATTATTAAAAAAAACGATAAAATTCCATCGATAATCAGCATGAATTGAATGATCAGTACATATTTTAACAAAATAAACATACTTGGAAATAAATCAAGAACGTGCTTACTATTCGAAATAAAAGATCAATATATCCAGTAATGTTACAACATGTTACATTTTAGTTTACTAATGTTTTTGAGAAAATTCAAATGTTTTAAGAGTCGCATGCACATTTTTCATCTGCACTTCGTTTACTGATCATCTAAAAAACAAGGGCACTTCGTTTCCCGACATCTAGACACTTTTTTTCCAGATATAACACACTCGTTTTTTTGTGAATAAAAAATGCAGAATTCGCTGTGGAATACTGTTTAAGTAAGCAGGCAATAAAAAAAAATGTATGTACTTAGTACGCAAATAAAAAATGAATTACCGAAGCATGTTCTTATCCCTTTGAAATATGATTATGATTTGGTATAAATATGAAAGATAAATGTTAAACAAATTGGATATGTCTAATGAGTAAAATCTATATACCCATATATTTTAAATTACGTTCTAAACGGTTGATCTAAAGCATTTATCTTTATGTCCAAATGAAGGTAATAAGGCTATTTACTTATATATTAGATAGCATGTCATGAATAATCACTCTGCTTAAACTGCCTCTCAGAGATTAATATCAGCAGCGATGCAGGTCCGAAATTCTATTCGAACTTTTTGGCTCAATGCCAGTAAACGAAAATAGCAATAAAAGAACGGGCGGGGTCGATTTAATCACACGACAGTGGTGTAAAAAGTTATGCATATCCGTCTTTGTTTTTAATATAAACACAACACATGCTGCATATGAAGTTGCATATAAGTGACACAATTATTTATTACAGGATGAGTGAATCGGAGCTTATGAATGCCGCCGACGGTTCGTTGTTGGACATTAGTTTACTTCGTTTGTGGGGGTATACTAAGTACTGACTCCATAATATGACATTTAAACATTTTATGTACGCATTCCTTTTTCCAGAATCAGTTGTTTTTACGATTTAGTTTTACCCGTGTTTCTTAAAACTCAACCAATACAGTGATTTATGGTCAGGTGAATCGCACTTCGAGCAAACGTTAGCGTTGCGTAAAGGGAAGTGCTCCCTATAAGCAGGGCTCAAAATTAAGGGAGTTTTACCATTCTCTTTTTAATTTTGTTGCTACGCAGAAGTATCGTCTTGATGATGCGATTCAAATAAGCACAACCGACATAGGATTTTATGAAGAACAAATGTGTATTTTCCTCATAATGACCCCTTCACTACCGTTATCTAGAGCCCTGCTATAAGTAAAATTAAACACGATTGTGTTGATCCGCATTATCAGTTGTATTTTCATTTCTCTGAATCTCAAGTTACCAATAAAAAAACAAGTTCATTATGTACACATTTATTTAATAATAAATATTATCTTATTTGAAAATTGCAATTATAATAAACACAGTATAAATTAATAGCAATGTGATTTTTGAAAAATATATTTTCAAAATGTTTCGTATGAATAGCCATAATATAAATAAATGCATTTAAGGTAGAAGATAAAACTCAGTTATTAGAGTGCCCGCTTTGTTGAAAGTCTCCGTAATCTGAAGTGCCCTTTATCGGTAAACAAAGTGCCTGCAACTTTATGTATGCCACCTATTACAACATGCACTATCTTTTTTTATATTTCATTGAATACTATCAAAATTTCAGTATTTGAAGCACAGTGATTACTCTACATGCTGGAATAGCAATCAATTTCTTGCAATAATTCTAAGTAGTTTTATTTTGTTAAAATGATTACCGTTCATCCAGTTTATTCTGTTTTCCGATCGAATTTTCTATTTTTGGGCAAAACTGTACCATTCTTCCGTGAAATTGTGTATTCCCAATACAAAAGGATACACCATTTATCAACGCGACCATGTATCTTGTCTAAAAAACTAATCTTTAGGATATAACTTTAAATAAAACAGAGGAACTTACCTCTCGCGCGTGACGTTTGTTGTTCTCTGTTAGTGAAGTGCCATCCGTCAACGAAGTATTCGCATACCCGGCGTGATAAGGTGGTCGACTGAGTTTGTCAAAATGAGTCTTTGGCCGCGAATATGACGTCAAATGGACGACTACGTCACCGGACAACGAAGTGTGCGACAGCTATTGCAAATAATGATGGCACTGCAATTAAAATCAAAACGTATAATGCATAAATACAGAATACATTACTTTAAGAAAGATTGTAATCAGTGCCGGATTAAGCACCATGGAGGCCCATAACCAGTGCAACTTTTGGGGCCCGGACGACGGATTTCGTGATAAAAAGTAAATTCTGAAATAAAGTAAAGTAAAATATGATTAAATTTTATTTGTGGATGTATAAAAACGATGTTTACGCGCGAATGATTAGTCCTTTATATTGCATATCAGGGCCGTACCCAGGATTTTTTTACTGGGGGGGCCCAACCGGGGAGGGTTTGGGAGGGGTCCCCCCCCCTCCCTATATATATACTTTTTTTTAATTTGGCACTTTGCAAGGTGAATTTTAATGCTTATAAAAAACGTATTTTGTGATATGAATTAATGGAATATAACAAGTAAATCAGTACATTTCGGAAGTCTTAAACTTAAAACATTGGTGTGAATTCACAACAATATTAAAAGCTTTAGATTTCCGAAACTTACAGGTTTAAACTGACAATTATCCACATCAACTCTCGTATTGCTTCCATCATTTTTTTTCACAAATCAATAACGTCACAGGTTTTTTTTTTAATCTGATTTTTGGGGAAAGACCTTGTCATTTTTGAGGAAAAAAATGCGCGAAACGTCTAATATTTGGGGGAAATAATGAAAGTCTTAAATAATCAATTTAACATATTTGACTGTTTTTAAACAAATTCAAGGAAAGAGATGATTTAATTATACAATATTTTTCTACACTGGATCAGGTTAACTTATATAATGAGATCAATTTGTTGTTTCAATTTTCATTTTTTTACCAATGTGCCATTAATAGGTTGATATTACTCAATTCTCGGTACTCAATTATTTTAAATACTGAATTCTGCCAAATTCTTATCTGTTGCTCGGCAAATTTATGAATCTGTTTTTCTTTTAAACAAACATGTAAACTATCTCATCGTAGTCTTGTTCAGTGATTTCCTTTCAAAAATTATAAATACTCAGTTGTAATACCTTTGTCAGTTTATTTGTTCCGGTTCAAATTCAGGGCCCTATTCTCAATGCAAAAAGTATATATTGGGACCTAAAAATTCCCAATAAAAGGTTTAAAAAAAAAACTTTTAGAAGGGAAAAATACGTCTATGGCCTTCTCAACGAAGAAAAAAACTTGCGATGGCTATTATCAGACCATAGTCTACGAACTCCTGTAGCAGTTGCTTCCATTCACTGCACGTATCAAAATACATGTTACATCAACCATCGATAGGTGAAGCATTCATGATCACAATGGGGGACTGATCGGGGATGTGTGTACAAGGCGATAAGAAAACATTGCCTAGAGGCTTATCTCGATTGGCGAGCGTTAATCCCCTTGTTTATCAGGGACAATAAAACATAGCTGCTCTTTTGTTTTGAGGGAAAGTATACTAGTGGGCCCTTGCACGAGAGAAAAAATTGCAGTGGGCCGATTAAAAAAAAAAAAATCATAGTTCGACAGCCAGCTGGGGGGGCCCGGGCCCCTGGTGGGCCCATGGCCTGGGTACGGGCCTGCATATTTAGTAAATAATCACAACCACGGGTCCCCTTTAAGTCGCAGGACCCATAGGCATTTGCCTACTCTGCCTTATGGATAATCCGGGCATGCATGTGCTTGTGATACACAATGCCCCCTATTGCGCTTTGAAGCCGCATGGCATCTATTTTAGAGAACAAAGTAAAAAAAAGGCCAAATACTTCGCATAAAATCAATGGAGCATAACGAACTCACTCTTCATCTGTAATGCCTCAGTCACAAATAATCCGGTCGCCGGCCGATGTGTCCGATCTCCAGGCATCGGGATGACTAGACACGTCGGAGTCGTCCGCCGTCCGATGAGTGACACAAACTATTTGTTATTAATCGCCAACTATGTTCACTCTTAGTGTGACAGTGATCTATGCCTTTGACCATGTGATCCCAATTTCATTAGGACCCAACTATTTGTAAAGACCAAAGCACATTAGAAGTATCTAGCCAGTTAGTCAATACGTTCACATGTTATTTATGGGAAATAATTTTATCTCTCAGTGTTACAGTGACCTTGACCTTTGACTTAGTGACCCCAATTTCAGGGTTCATCTACAGGCAAAGGCCCATTTACATGGGAAATATCTAGCAAATTGGTCAGTCTGCTCACAAGTTATTGATCAGAAACGAACTGGTCTACCGACGGACAGACCGACCGACATCCAGCAAAAACAATTTACCCCCTCTTCTTCGAAGGGGTGCATAAAAATGGAAAATATCTAAGTTTATTTTTAGATAGATGTTTAATAGTTCTATGATTTTGAAAACGAATAACACTATTGGTTATATTTTACATGTGTTTCTACATGTAATTAAGTATTGCATCGATTTACATTGTGTCGCGCTTGACTAGGCAAATTGATTCCTACTTAAAAATGTTTGGTTAGAATAGTCATGATATAAATAAACGCATTTTAAGTAGAAGATAAAGTTCGGATATCAGAGTGCCACATTTATTGAAAGTATCAGTTATCCTATGTGCCTTGCTTCACAATATAAAAAAACTTTTACCATTGTATCAAATCCACCATGCCCCGTCTCTAAAAACCTAATGTTTTTGATAATTATAATGGAAAACAACTTACTAATTTACCTCTCGCACGTGGCTTTTGTTTAGCTCTGTTATCGAAGTGCAAGCCGTATGTCGAAGTATCCGGCTGACCAGCGTGATGTAATAACTAGTTCTTTACTGAGGCATTTGACGATCGATTTGCGTTAAAAGGTATAATGAAAAACATTTCCTTCTCTACAGGTGTACTAATTATGCCCATACTCATTTGGCTTAACCAATTATCTATTCAAGTTTGAAACATTTCGAAACACGGACGTTATTTGTTTACTATTCTGATTGGAATATTTTAAAGTATAAAAACAAACTTCCGCGCTAAATTCCGGATAGTTGTATTTTCAGTAAACAGTTCCTAAGTTTAATGTTTTAATAATTTCTTCATTCGACTCTTCAAAAACGAGACATTTGGACTAAGATTCACGATACTTTATTTGGACATAAACAAATGAATATGGTTGTCGTTGTTCTCGTTTTACTGGGCCTATCAGGTATGGAGGGTTCACTGTTATGGCAACACTTAAAAGATTTTGTTCTTGAATTTCTGCAATGTAGCATGGTTATGTTGTTATTTTTAATGCTTGTGTAATTTTACAGCAGTACATTAATACGTGTATATTCGTCTTAAGTACGACAAGTTCATACGTGGGCCTGGTTATTAAAAACGGCCCATTTATTTTATATAATAAATTACAATTAGTTCTACAAGCAATATTCTTATCACACTTATTTAAGTACCGGTACTTCAGAATAACCGTTTAAACAGATCAAACTCGAATTAAAAATTGTCCAACACAAGAATAATACAAATGAGCTTGAATATAACAACGAGACTCATTATAACCACGACGGTGGAGGTCTTATGAAACATAAGTCCGTCAATCACCGATTTATTTTGTATATATTTTTTAATATGTAGTATGTAGTAGACAAAAATACTTCTCAATACATACGAAAGTATTAAGCTCTAGCATTTTGCTGAACAAGTAGTTGAATCGCGCTCTGTGAAAACGGGGTTTAAGTGTGCTTAAAGTGTCGCCCCAGATAAGCAGTCCGCACAGATACTTTTTGCTTTTATTGTATTAAAGTGTCGCCCCAGAAAAGCAGTCCGCACAGATACTTTTCGCTTTTATTGTATTAAAGTGTCGCCCCAGATAAGCAGTCCGCACAGATACTTTTCGCTTTTATTGTATTAAAGTGTCGCCCCAGACTGCACAGTCCACACAGATACTTTTCGCTTTTATTGTATTAAAGTGTCGCCCCAGATAAGCAGTCCGCACAGATACTTTTCGCTTTTATTGTATTAAAGTGTCGCCCCAGACTGCACAGTCCGCACAGAAACTTTTCGCTTTTATTGTATTTTTCGTTTAAAGGAAGTCTCTTCTTAACGAAAGCGAGTTTGTGCGGAAAGTGTCGCCCCTGATAAACCACGTTACGCAAATGCTTAAGCCCCGTTTTCCCAAAACCAAGCTTAATTGTAAAGCCAAGGTTATACAATGTTGCAGTGGGCAGCACGTGGGCGGGCGAGTGCTGCTCAACTCACTACGACACGGGCGTGAACGAACACTCGGCTAAGTGGTGCCCGGCTTTCTGCTGCGGCTCGTCGCTGACAGGGCTGCTTACCTGTTGTGAAAACGGACTTCTTAGGGCAGCGAGCTACGACCGGTACCCGGTCTGCGCCGACTTCTTCGTCCAGAACTAGTTAGTTGCCCTGAGTGTTTGTGACGGGTGATGTTCGTTGTGTAATTTGTCTCATGCAAGGTTGAATTAATTCTTCTGATGAAGAATTGTTGTTTTTAGTTACCGGTATTACCTTTAATAGACCATGGTACGTGTTCGCGGAGATACATGTGTAAGATACGTATACATGACTGACAAATCGGTAATGTGCGTGTGTTCGATTTATTTGTCTCTACTTTATACAATAACATACATGAAAAGTATAGATGAAAGTATATGATGTTTTACCAAAAGCAATTAAAAATCTTCAAATATTATAGCAGAAGGCATTGTTCCAATACAAAAGTAGATAAACAAATTACGCAATTACTAGTACAAGATAATTAAAGAAAGTACGAGCGACGTTCGATCCGGTAGTTATAATACTGAAATCG